>NC_089264.1:13774950-14098700 GCF_963930625.1 Muntiacus reevesi | reverse complement strand
GTGGCATTTTCAATCATTGTTTCTACGTTTAACATGAAAATGAAATAAATTATTTACAGTGGCAAAGGGTTATATTTGAAGGAGTCTAAAAGTTATTTGTAGATAGACTGATTCTAAGTTTGCCTGGAGCAGTGCTGGTTTAACTTGTCCCTCAGGAACTCAGCTCCTCCTCCCATTCTCAGAGGTTCTGGCTTGGCTGATATTATGGGGTACCCTTGCCAGAGAGCCGCAGCCTTGAAGAAAGATGCCTTGAATAAGTTATAAGGTGTTTTCACATCTCCAAATGAACATTAAAAAAGCATACTGTGTTTTCCATGTGTATTAATATCTCCAATTATTAATAATCTTGAAGTGCTTCAGATGATAATTTTCATATATTCCAAAGAATACTGTAAACTGTCTTTATACCAATAATTTTATTGTGTACAAGTTGCCCAGTGAAAATAGAACAGTAATTGGGTCATTACCATCAATGAAACTATATTTGGTCCTGTTTTCACCTCTAAGAGAACAGAAAGAAAGGATCTAACTCATTGGCTCAGGTATCAAAAGAGATTTACTTCCTCAACAGCCTTTTACATAAAGACAAATCATTCACCTGATACTTCACAGCTAAAACTAACTCCTCCCCAAACAAAACTCCCACCTCTAAACCACTATGCATACTTTATATTAAAGACTGTCTTAAAGGACTATGATGCATTTTAAAAACTAAGGTGATTTTTGCCTTGCTTTTTAAATTTTGAAGTTAATTCTTTTTAAAAATTTAAATGTAATTCTTTATTGAAGTATAGTTGATTTACAATTTATATTAGTTTCAGGTATGCAGCAAAGTGATTTGGTTATACACATACATCTCTCTTCTTTTTCAGATTCTTTTCCCTTATAGGTTTTTACAAAATATTGAGGAGTTCTTTGTGCTATACAGTAAGTCCTTGTTGGTTATGTATTTTATATATAGTGTGTGTGTGTGTGTGTGTGTGTGTGTGTGTTAGTCCCAAACTCCTAATTTATTCCCCTTCTTTCATTTGTTTTTAACTGTAAGAAAATATTTTCTACTATATGAATAAGATGAAGCCCCAAATTATAGATTTACTTTTATCTAACCTAAAGAATCCACCTGTCATGTAGATGACACAAGAGATGTGGGTTTGATTCCTGAATGGGGAAAATCCCCTGGAGGAAGACATAGCAACCCACTCCAATATTCGTGCCTGGAAAATCCAGTGGACAGAGGATCCTGGCAGGCTACAGTCCATGGGGTCGCAAAGGGTCAGACGTGACTGAGCACATACACATACATGCCCAAATAAATGAGAAATGCTGACTGTTGGGAGTGATGTTGTTGAGAGTGACAGTATAAAATTGCACATGCATTTTGGTAACGGAGGAGCCATCCTGAAGACATACACAGCACTGGGAGTTTTGCTGAGTCCGTGGTAGTTAGTGAGGCAAACTTGGATTGATATGTTAACAGATTAAGAGAGATCACCTCCTACTTACTAGTCCAGAGCCTCTGATTCACTGTGCTTGTTACTCAGCTGTGTCCGACTCTTTCCCACCCCATGGGGATTCTCTAGGCAAGAATACTGGAGTGAGTTCCCATGCCCTCCTCCAGGGGATCTTCCCAACCTAGGGATCGAACCCAGGTCTCCCTCACTGCAGGCGGATTCTTTACCAGCTGAGCCTCCAGGGAAGCCTAGTCCCTAATACTGGGCAGAGGAAATAATGTGTCAGAGAAGAGAACACTGATTAACATATCAAAACTTACAAACTAGGTGATCTGTTTATTGGAGAAATGCAAGTAAAATTTACTTTCTATTCAAACCCACTGACCTTTGACTCTTGCTAAACTACACAAAAATCATCCATTTGGGTGTTACCACCTGTTAGGAACCCCTGCCATATATCTTAATAAGCTTTAAATATTTTATTTATTTAATTAAATTTATAAATACGTAAGTGAAATGAGTTTATTTAAGCCATTAGGTTTAGGCTTAACTCTAAGGATTTTATTTTTTAGGTAGGGGACCAGATTAAATCAGATCCTTTGTTGAAGCCCTTCAGCTGCTTTTGTAGACATACACAAAACTGGATCAAGACCTGTTTTAGAAACCGCATGTTGGCCTGTGAGAGAGGATGTGAAAGTGTCCCACCAAGGAGCTACATTCTAAAGAAGCCAGATACTCACATTTCGTCTCGGAGATCTTTTATTGTGCTCTAAATAAATGGGTTGCTGTTATAGTGTAGACACAATCGAAATGGTCTCCATTTCTAAATCAGCAGACTCCTGCTACATTCTGCAGGGGCTGAATTTCCTGGGTGGTCTTTAAGAATCGCCCCAGGAGGTAGGCACTGTCATAGTCTAATCCGGATGTTACAAAGGTATGTAAAATGGCATGTCTTGCAAGTTTAGTTTATGTGTTGTCTAGTCCTTCATGTGGAAATAGACATTCTTTTAAGCTTTTTAAGAACCTCTGTGGAATGAATAGGCTTGAAAGCTATTAACGTTGATTTTCTTAATAAAAGTGTTGAAATGAGGCCTGGCACTTATGCTGCAGTATGGAAATGTGAACAAGGGAATTGAAAAACTTTTAGAATGAAAGTTCAGGTTTGAAATTGGTATATCTGTTTATGATTTTTATTCTGGCTAAAAAAAAATTGCTTCTGCATCACACAACCATGTTTAACTAAGTTTAAAATTAATTTTAATGTCTATTTTTCAAAAGGATGAGATACAATAAAAGGCCATGTGGCCCCTCAGACTGGCAGTTCTAGTACATCAGTGATATGCTAGGTACATGAACTAGTGAGATAATATGAATCTTTCCATGGAGCTGGGAAGAAATACTATCAGGAAATGACTTCCTGGGTGGCACAGTGGTAAAGAATCCATCTGCCAGTGCAGAAGACTCAGGAGACCTGAGTTTGATTCCTGGGTTGGGAAGATCCCCTGGAGAAGGAAATGGCAACCCACTCCAGTATTCTTGCCTGGGAAATCACATGGACGGAGGAGCCTGGTGGGCTACAGCCCATGGGGGTCACAAAGAGTCGGACACAACTGAGCACATATGCAAAAAACCTCAAGCTGTGAGGAGATACCCCTGAGGCAGGGAATTTGGAGCCAGCAATCCCCTCCCAGACAGAACTCCCAATAAGGGAACTGACTGCACCTAGAGATGAGTACACTGACATGCCAATCCAGCACCTGGCCTGCTTACAGCCCCGAAGGAGCCTGTGTTAGTCCAGTAAATCAAAGTGGGATCTCCCTGAAGAGCTAACTGAAAGGGAAGCAGTGCAAACCATGCATTCCAATCCTTACTGGGCCACCTGGAATTTAAAAACAAAAGCACTGGCTTTTATTTCAAATGCATAAGGAGCCTACCTCCTCAGTGTGACCTTTCCCTCATTTTAGAGAATTAAATAGAGCTTACCAAAGGGTAACCTTCTCTCTTTTTCATGCACCTGCACACGTCCCAAATCAAGAGTGCCGAAACTAAATGATCCTTGAAGGCTGGGAAACAGCGATGACCTTTTGTAAGTAAGTCTTCCTGGAAAACATCTGGGAGGAAAGGTCTTGGTGATATTAGAATCAATGTCAAAAGAGCTGATAATTTGAGAAAACATTTAAAGGTGCAGAATCTATTTCAATGGAACCTCAAACCTCCAGGAAGGGACTTGCTGAAAATGAAATGAAAAATGAATTATATTCTTGCCTTGATCTTCATGGCTTGAGTGAAAAACCCAAGCTGGGTAATTATTGGAGGGGTCCTAAGATGTATATTGTAACCATTTCATTATAACCCGCTCTCTTCAGTGAGAGAGCCTCTAGAAGTATGCTGCTAACAATTATTCAAGTCAGAAATCCAGAGTAAATTGTTTTAATCCTTTCAAGTCAAATTAATATGGTGTGGATGTCCTATGGATACAGACTCTCAGTTATCTTTCTTGTTGACACTTATAAGAAAATTCTGGCTGGGCACACATGATTTATTCTTTATATCTGGAGCCGGGCTGTAATCATTCACCCCGTTTCAAGTCTAGTTTGGCAACTTTATCTCGCTTGCAGTTTGCATTTTTTTGAAAGTGAAAATATATTCTGCAGCTTTTGATGTGTTGATGGGTAGGTAAAGACAGCCACACGCGGTCCCTGGAGACAGGCTCAGTGGCTAAATGAAGACCTCCAGTGCTTTCTTGTTAGCCAAGATAGATCTACATCCTGATGAACCACAACTAGTCAATAGCAGACGCTCTCAACGCATGTGCTCAGAAGCCACAAATCAGCTTTCCCTGGGACTTAGTTATCGGCATATTGTGCCGTAGGCCATGCCCTGCTGCTGCTTGCCCGACTGTAATTTTTCCCCCAGTGAAGTTTTTAAAGTCACAGACTGAGACCATAACCGTGCTCTCCTGGCAACAAGGCTGTCGCTAGCCTTCCAGATATCAATTGCTTATCAAATAAACTGCTACATTAATGTCCTTAGCCTCTCTCTATTAAGGAGGTTCAGTGCCAGCAGGATTTCCCACTGTTAGGTTTTCCTCTTCCAAAATTTATTTCCAAACGTTTCCTTATCTATGGCTAGCACTTATATTAACATGATATATGTGCCTGAGTTGGCCCATTACATTTTTAATTCTCCATCACTTCCACTTGAAGTATTGCAAAAGCCCCTATTGGCCTCTTGACTTATCCACCTTGCTTCCAGAGATGTCTTTCTAAAATACGCATCTACTCACATTGTTATTCCTCTTTTTAGAATTTCTCCTTGTCTTTCTGTATTTCTCACCAGGACCTTGGGGAAGTTCCCTGGGTTAGAGCCTAGGATGCACTAAGAAAATACCACTTAATTAAGGAGAATTGCTTTCCTTGGACACCAGCATGTCCCCTGAAAGTGGCCCAGTGCCTCTTTGTAAAATTATAATTTGAATTTAGGCCCTAAAGCTATTTTTGAAATACCTGTGCTGCTGGCTTGTGCTGCAGCTTTTAAAAGGATTAGTGGATTATTTTTATGAGGGCAGCCCCTAGCTCTGGCCAGCGGGCCACCCCTGAATTGCTCTGGGCAGACCGACCCCTAAATGTTAGTTCTTCTTGGTGAATAGACTTCTCTCTCCCTTGTCAAAGATCCCAAGTCTACACGATGCCCACTAAGAAGCAGTCGCTATGGCTGTGTACCTATTTCCGGATGGGGCAGTTCTCACCCTCCTCTGCTCCAACACGGCTGCCGAGTGAGGTTCTCAGGGCAACACCTTCCTCCTGCCTTGCCAGTGGGAACCGTCTTCACCACCCTATACAGTAGTCACACAACACCAGACTCTTGAGAGCCGTGTTGATAGCACATGCTAACCTGCCCTCAGACTGCCCACTTTCCCTCCGCCTCCCCAGGACACTGTGGCAACCCCAGACTACTCACAGATCCCTGCCTCTTGGAGCCTCAGGACGTGGCATGCTACCTGCTGTGGTGGCCTTCCCCCGGATTCATCTTCTTTATCTGCCTGCTAAACTCTAACTCAGTCTGTAAGTCTGAACTCAAACATCACCTCGTCTCTGACATTTACAAAGGTTAAAGGAAAAAAATTGTCTTTCTTCTTCTTCTTTTTTTTAATGAGAAAGGCTTGGGCCTGTTTGGAAAAGAAGGCAATAGAGAGGGAGGGATTGATAGGCTGGGATAAGTGACAAGGCCCGGTCCAGAAGGAGATGATGAAAAGGGAAGATCAAAGCGCAGAAGAAAAGCATGGTGTGCCTGCCCTTACACAACCCACATGGATTGTCAGCATTTGTTTGCTAGTAGCTCTCACTGCTCCAGTGATGTGGTGGCCCTGGCCACCATTGTCTCTTGCTCAGATCACTTGCTCAGCCTCCAAAGTGGTCTCCTTATTTACACTTAGTTTCCACTTTAGAATCATCTCAATAAGGCAGCCAGACTGAGTCTAAAAATGCAAGTCGGATCTTGTTACTCCTCTGGTCAAAATCGCTCCATCCCTTTCCATGTAAACAGCAAAGGGCCACTAGCCCCATACTGCATGCCCTGCTCTCTTCCCTTCGAGGACCATTTGATCTTCTAAGACAGTATTTTAGTTACTTATTGGGTTGTTTGTTTACACTGTTCACTCCAACAATCATGCGAGCTGCTTGAAGGAAGTTTGGTCTGTTTAGTTTTCTGCTGTTATCACTTGCTCACAATTGGGACACATAGTAAGTCCTCAATAAATATCTATTGAATGAATGAATGAATGAATTTTCCTATGGATACTCAAACATACAAGTAAGTAGAGATCGAAAACCTCATAGAACTTGTGTCATCCATGATTTTGGCAAAAATCTTAGATATCTCTAATATAAGTCCCTTTCAATACTATTTTTGACTTCTAAGTAAACTTTGTAAATTTGAATTACTTGCAAAGGATGCTATGGCTTATATGAGAATATTGCATAAAATTATCATCCTCACATATCTCAGTTGATTATTTCTTAGTATTTTTTTTTTAGATTAATGAGCCTTGCTCTTTTCTAAATACTAGCAGAATGATTCTAAAGTAATGACTATCTTATAAAACTTCACACACACAAAATTATTCACTGGAGAAAATAAGCCAAGTTATAAAATGTATAATTTATATTTGGATATCTAAAAGAAACAGAAGCAACTCTATCTATTTGCACATTTATGTTTTGATTGCTACTGTGTATAAACTGTCATTATTTTTATTTAGAAAGTTGTCCCCAGTTGGTATTAGACATCTTTATGAATTGTATTTTACAGAAACTTATAATTCTAGTTGAAAGGCTCATTTTTATTTTAAATTATAGAAAATTGTATTTTTTTAAACTGAGCCCATAACCAGTATCTGATGTTTATCTCTATGACACAAATGTACCAAGAGAACATTTTCATGCCAAAAGACACTTACACACCTTCCCAGCCATGAAAAGTAGAGGAGTGGTTTCTTGGGCTTTGAACAATATATCAGTGAAGTCAGGTCACACATTTCTCCATACCAGTACGCAAACAAGGGGGAGAATGAAAGCAAGAGCCTGTAAAGGGAATTCTTGGACAGCTTGAGGAGTGTATAAAATGTACTTTATAATTTTCAGCCTCCCGCAGTGCAACTGATGAGCTAAAGAAACACTTTGAACCTGTTAGTTGTACATCTTTTAAGCCATTTTAAATTATGAAAAAGATAGTCCTCAAGAAATTAATTAAAGTTTTGGACAATAATGCAATCAGGGATATCTGTGTTTGCAGTCTTTTCTCTCTGCTTGCATACATCTTTCTCTGTCAAGTACATCAAACAGCTAATTAGCCCCATTTTAAGAGCTTCACTGCTCACATCACTTAAAAGGATCTCCAGGCCGCCTTCGGAGAAAGTTCACACTTAATGTGCATTGGTTTCCTGAATGCTTCATAGACTTAGAAAGACTCTATTCCCTCCACAGTAGAGGAACTTTAAACATAGATGGACTTTCTTTCCCACAAATCAATTTTCTTTGTTTTCTCACTCATGATCAGCATTTTATAAATAATCTTGTAAAGGTTGATAAACCTATTTCACCTGGTACGTGTTTATTTTAGTTAAATACCCTTGGGTTTGCTAAAGACATCTGAAAAACATTAGAATGACTGCTTTTTATTAAGACATGTGGTATCAGAAAAAAAATTTCGAGAGACTAAAGTGTTGCTTTCATTTAGCATAAAGTGTTACCATGACAAAAGTTCGTTGTTTCCAATACCCATTTTAGAAATAACTACAGGTCACATGATCTGTAGATATCACATGTTAGCACATGTTAAAAGTTATAACCATAACTAGAGACAGAATTTCTGACTCACAGCTCCCATTAATCTGAACTATCACATGTCATCTCAAGTTGACTATAAAAATAACTCAAGACGCCAGAGTGCTTCAATTAACAGCTGAAATATTGTGATATTTTAACACAGGTGATATAAAGAATCAGAGCCACAAATAGATACATGGCTGTGAGTTATAGCTATTTCTTTGCAGGTTTATTGTTGAGGACAGATGTAGAGAATGCTTTCCCTTCTTATAGGCCAATCAAGAAGGATGGGGTGGGGAGGGAGTGGGTGGAGGTGGATAACATTTATATGGTTTCTTGAGCATCTAAATATGTGTATGAATATGACCGAAGGCAAGAAAGGTTCAAGAACACCCAAGATGTTTGAAAGAGATACTCCGTGTTATCTTGAGTGGAACAAGATGCCCCAGGGAGCCAAGTAAACATTTGTAAAATAATAGTAACGATAACAGTAGACATCCATTGTGAGCTTAATATGGTATAAGCCTTACTTTACATATTGTAAACATATATTTTTTTCCAGTTTTATGGAAATGCACTGTTAGTTGAAGGGGGTACAGTATAATGATTTGAATGTCCTAAATACAGTAATTCATCAACTCTTTACAACCTTGTGAGGTAGGTACCGTAAATACATATTCTCATCAACTTACCAAGGTAGAAACTGAGCTACAGAGAGTTTAGGTAACTCATTCAAGGTCACACATCCACTGATGGTGGATTTAATTTTTACCTCAGGCAGTTGGGCTCCAGAGGGGCTGCATTCTTAAAATCCTGAAAAGAATAAAATGATAAAGATAGGGTGGTAGAGATGGAGATGGGAAGAAAGGTAAGGGAGGAAATAAGAGAAGAAAGGAGACTAGATAGAGGCTAGGGAAAAGCTGTTTATTTAGGTGACATCCAATATTATAATTTTAATGGAAGGTCAGGATGCTTAAAGAGCAAAGGAAGGAATGGAGGGAAAAAGATTTCCCCGAGGACTGTGATATTTGACCTATGCTTTTGAAGTGAATCATGCTGGATTTAAGACTT
This sequence comes from Muntiacus reevesi, assembly GCF_963930625.1. Lineage (NCBI taxonomy): Eukaryota > Metazoa > Chordata > Mammalia > Artiodactyla > Cervidae > Muntiacus > Muntiacus reevesi. The sequence goes on along the minus strand of NC_089264.1, from coordinate 14,089,852 downwards.
TTTTGCCTTAAAATTTCATTAAAACTTAACCCCTAACTAGCATTAATGCTTACTAAAGTATATTTTTATACCAAGCAGAAAATGATTTCAATGAAAATAAATATTATGGTTTCAAAGGAGAGGGAATGAAAGCCAGATTGATACATGAACTATCCAAATAAAGTGAAGAAAAATAAAAACACATGAACATTTAAAGTTTTGCTCTTATTTTACTAGGCGCATGATCCTTCATCCCTATATTTCAAAATTATGCCATTGAAACTTTAAGGCTGGCCTCATGAGGTATGCCTATGAAGACCAATAAACAAGAAACCATCTTTAATGCTGTACAAAAACACAAAAACAAAATATTTGTAGGATGGCAGTTGCACAACTTAGAGTAATTTTTTTTTTTTTTTTGGGGGGGGGGTCATGTTCTCTTTGGCCAAACACATTTGTGAGAAATGAGTTTCCATTCCCTCTGGCTTTAGTTCTCTGAACTGATGGTGTCTGTACCGTAGGATGTCTGAGAAGCCTATAGCCATGTAGGAGATTTAGGGAAAGTTTGGGCTAGAGGTTATATTAATTTTCACTTACTAGAATCATCTGACTTTATTTTTTAGGTAACTTTTCTGTTTATTTTAAAAAATGTTTTTGGAATGCAGTTGATTTACAATGTTTTCGTTTCAGGTATACAACAAAGTGATTTTTTTTAAGATTCTTTTCCATTATAGGTTACTACAAGATTTTGAGTATAGTTCCCTGTGCTGTACTAGTTGGTAATATTTTATTCACAGTACTGTGTATATGGCTTCCCTGGTAGCTAAAGAATCTGCCTGCAATGCAGAAGAGCTAGGTTCAATCCCTGGGTTGGAAAGAACCTGTAGAGAAGGGAATGGCAACTCCCTCCGTAGTCTTGCCTGGAGAATCCCATGGACAGAGGAGTCTGGCAGGCTATAGTCCATGGAGTTGCAAAGAGTCAGACACCACTGAGCAACTAGCACCACAACTACTGGTGTGTCTCCATTAATCCCAAAGTCCGCTTTTATCCCTTCTCCCATTTTCCCTTTGGTTTGTTTTATGTCTGGGATTCTATTTCTGTTTTATAAATGAGTTCATTTGCATCAGCTTTTAGATTCCACATATAAGCAGTATCATATATTTGTCTTTCTCTGACTTACTTCACTCAGTATGATAATCTCTAGGTCTATCCATATTGCTGCAGATAGCATTATTTCATTCTTTTTTATGACTGAGTAATATTCCATTGTGTGTGTGTGTGTGTGTGTGTGTGTGTGTGTGTGTGTGTGTACCACATCCTCTTTATCCATTCATCTGTTGATGGACATTTATTGAATGTCTTGGCTATTGTAAATAGCACTTCTATGAACACTGACTTTAAAGTTGAGGAAACGCATGCCCTAGAAAGAAGGATTATTTATTAATTCAATCAACCCACAACTATTGAGTGCCTGCCAAGTGCTAGGCACTATTCTAGACATCGTGTTGGGAGATTAATGTCACACAACTTGAGTGATGCCACGGTCAGCGGAGGCGAGATCTTTTGTCACTGCATGCTGTGTGCTTTCCACTGAATTCAAAGAGCCACCCACATTTGAGGTTATTTTTTCAACTTGGCTTTGAAAATGCATCTGTTTATCTGGCCTGTTACAGTTTTCCAACATCTAGTTGGTTGCTTCTTGCCATTTATTTTCTGTATATATTCAGACTAGAATCAATTTGTTACAAAGAATAACAATTCACTGCTGAGAAGTTGCCACTTCTCTTGGATTTTACAGTCAATGTCTATTACACAGTTTGGTACTAAGTATAGCTTAAATGTGATATCGATAAAACTCCTGGGTATGTAAGTCCTCATTTCAGCAGTGAGAAAACTATCACTAACAGCAGATGATTTCCTGGGCCTTGAGGTCTTTGCTGCCTCTGTATGCATTTACTATTATACGCTTGGTTTTTAAAGGAGTTTTGTACCTCCAAACAAGAGGCTACCCAAACATGATATGATTCAACCTTTGTTACAACATTCAAACTAAAAGATAATTTAATTCAAAGTTTCCTGTCAACTTATTGTACTCCTATATTTTTGGGTGAACTGGGAGGAATCAGAATTTGAAGTCCATTATGTCTGATTCCAATGCCTTCCTCCTCCACCCACAATTATGGCATCATTCTCAAGCATGTGATTCACAACAGTGGGCACACCTACTTTTCAGCTTGTTAGTTCCAGCCTTTTCTGACTAGTCCCTGTGTTGCATTGCCTATTAAATTCAAAGTTCCTATTCTGATATATTAATGCTCTTCTTCATTAACTACTTTGAACCAGGTAGTATTCTAAACACATGTTCTGCAGTTATAAAACAGCTCATCCAATGCTAAAAAAAATTAGGGTCATACAAATTCTAAAGAACCCAATTAAAGTAATTTTCGTATAAATTTTACCAGATCTACACAATTAGAAGTCACATTATTTTGCTAGGCAACACATATATAGTGGGAAAATGTTTATCATAGGCTTTATTATGGTGATTGTATTTCCTGATCTAAGATGCTGACAAAAGGAATTTGCTCTAAATAGTGCAAAAAAAGACAAACGTGAATACCTTATTTTGCTTGTTCTCATAGGCTGCTTTTGTTTCCATGCCTATTGCTAAGTCTAAACTTGTGAGAGAGTTCTCATATTTTCTTGTACATAAGACAATCTTATGAAAAATATATATTAATAGAAAATATTCTGGAGCTAATTACCCTCATCCTAATTGCTTGATGATTACCTTTTTTGAATTTCTAGCTGAAATAGGACATTCCTTATCACTAAGATGCATGTATACTGTTATAATCTAAAAGTCAAAAATATCAAACAGCAGAGTACACTCCATGAAGGACACTGAGGAAATGTCATGATTACTAAGCTCAGTCTGTCATATTGTCTTCTGTCGAAAGTGACAGCATCGCTGAAGCATCATGAGATAAACAAGACTATAATCATTATCAAGGTGAAAGTCAAAGTCACTCAGTCGACTCTTTGTAACCCTATGGACTGGCTTTCTCTGTCCATGGGAATTCCAGGTAAGAATACCGGAGTGGGTAGCCACTCCCTTTTCCAGGGGAACCTCCTGACCCAGAGATCAAACCTGCGTCTCCTGCATTGCAGGCAGATTCTTTACCATTTGAGCCGCCAGAGAAGCCCAATTACTCGCAAAATGAATTCTAAATCAGATGGATATACTCATTTTCTGTTTTAAATGAAAATTACAATAAGGAAGATTGATTAAAAAATAGATTTTATCATTCCAAAGACACATTCATCATAAACTGCAAATATAATAGCAGAAGGGATTGACATCATAGTAGGCTTGCATCAAATCCATTATCTTTCAGTTAATAGATACCAATCACAATGGAAATTTGAAACCCTAAAGTAATATATTAAGTTATTCACATGATTTTCAACTGGAATTCCTTATTCTGAATTTGGAATGATAGTTATTATTTTATTTCCAGGATTGATGAGGCTCCCAGAAGAGCTGAAATAATTCTGAAAGAAACACATACTGAATAATAATAGTAACGTGATCAAATGTCAGTCTTTTTTTATATTACTAAATCCTTAAAGTAATAATTTACTTAATAATTTCACATCTTGTCTAGGTGAAGTGCATTTATATTCAGTTATTCTCAGCTGTAGACTGCTCTGGCAGTTTGTATGAGGAGGGTTTTGGTGGCAAGAATATGTAAGAGGAAATTGTCATTTCCCAGTCCAAGTCATGCCATATAGAAATGTCAAAGAATTGATGACATATGTGTTTCACTGATAATATACAAGTACAACTGGTGAATTTACTAATCACATATTTGAAGTAAATATACCTGTGATTGAATATCAGTAATTAGCAAGGTTTGGAATGTTTGTATGCTTCCAGCTACTAGAATAAAAGATAAATGCAAATTCAGTTGTGTAATGAGGGCTTTGTCTCATTTTCATTTCTGAATAAAATGCATTTGATGAAAAATGCATTCTGCTCTTGGTAGAATACTTTGACTTACATTTGAAAGTATTAATTTCTTCCATACTACTCCTTTCACTTTGAAGTGTATTGTTTTAAAAATATGTCATAGCGATGCTTCTATTTCTGTTTATGAAGTGTTAAAGTATGAGGAAAGCATTCTACCGTATAGTGTTAGTCACTCAGTCGTGTCTGACTCTTTGTGACCTCTTTGTGTAGCCTTCCAGGCTCCTCTGTCTATGGGCTTTTCCAGACAAGAATACTGGAGTGGGTTGCCAACTGTATAGATTTACAATTATTTATTTTTAACCAGGTTCTTATGTTATCACCGCTTCAGTTGTTTCCAGTCTTTAGCCATAAGAAGTAATGCTTTAATGAGTAACTTATACATATACTGTTTTCTCACTTGTGGGTATACCTCTCAAAACACTCCCAGAAGTGAGACAGTTGAATCAAAGAGTAAGTGTAATTGTATTTTGATAAATAGTTCCCAATTGATCTCCATGAGTTTTTCTTTTTCCCATTTCACACTCCTTCCAGCAGAGTATGAGCCATGTTTGAAAATGGCACCAATGTCTGTCCAGCTTTTGGAGTTTTGCGAATCTGATAAGTGAAAACGGTATCTAAGTGTAGTATTGTTGTAATCTGAATTTCTTATCGTCAACAAAGTTAACCTCCTTTCGGATGCTGGAGAGCTATTTATATTTCTTTTTCAATGTAGATCCTCCTTGTGTCTTGTCTTAATTTGCTGCATTTTAAATGTGTCCTTTTGAAATTCTCTACTTACAAATTCTATGACCAATTTTCCAGTTGTCTATTTAGACCATTAACTTTTTTTTTTTTTTTTAAAGATTTTGTTTGATGACCATTTTTAAAGTTTTTAATCAATGTGTTATAATTTGCATTTTTTAATTTGTTGCTTTTGTTTTATGTTTTGGTTTTTTGGCCGGAGGCATGTGGGATCTTAGCTTCCCACCAGGGATCAATCCTGCATCCCCTGCATTGGGAAGGGGAAGTCTTACTCGCTGGCCCACCAGGGAAGTCCCTAGACCATTCAGTTTTAAAAGACTGGGCTTCCTGTTGATTTTGACAGTCTCTTCAGGCTTTAGGCTTAGGGAATCTTATGTGATCGCTGTTGTTTAGTTATTGAAAGTGAAAGTTTAGTCGCTCAGTCATGTCTGACTCTTTGCGACCCCATGGACTGTAAACTTTCAGGCTTCTCCTTCCACAGGATTTTCCAGGCAAGAGTACTGGAGTGTGTTGCCATTTCCTTCTCCAGAGGATCTTCCCTACCCAGGGATCGAACCCGGGTCTCCCACATTGCAGGCAGACAGTTTACCATCTGAGCCACCGGGGAAGTCCCTTGCTTAGCTATTAAGTCTTGTCAGACTCTTTGCTACCCTATGGACTGCAGCCTGCCAGGCTTCTCTGTCCATGGGCTTTTCCCAGGCAAGAATACTGCAGTGGGTTGCCATTTCCCTCTCCAAGGGCTCTTTCTGACCCAAGGATCAAATCCACGTCTCCTGCATTGGCAGGTGGATTCCTTACCCCTGACCCATCAGGGAAGTCTTATCTTACGCTTTTCTTCGAAACACTCTCTTCTCACAAACTCTTGATCATCTCCTCTGCTCTGCTCTTAGCTGCTGCAGGCATAGGTGAGCGAACAGAGGGAACAGGGGTGACATTAGAGTTGGGAGAAGTGGGGTCAGGTTTGTTCCGGAATATTTCAGACCTGGTGAAAAAAGAGATGATCAAATCAATAGACTAATACGAAGGTCTCTTTGGAGTCTCAAAATAAACTATTTAATTGAAAATGATCTTTTTGAGTCATAAGATCAGACATTAAAGCCAGAAAAGTCTAAGCCTCATTCATGATGATTTTGAGGCTTTGTTTTGCTTAATTGTAATAACATATTTGAAATGAGATGTAATTTAATTATGATTCAAATAATTTAGCATCCTTGTTAATATCTAATGGTAAATATCTAGTTTGAATTCCAGCTTCACTGTTTACTAGTTAAGGATCTTAGACATGTTACTTAAAAGATCTCAGACTTAGTGTCCCTAAGAAGTAAAATGGGGCTATTAATAGTTATAATCACATAGGAATCTTAAAGTACTAAATAATGTATGTAAATTTCTTAGGATTATACCTACTTTCTCCTAAGCAAATACGGATGATGAGTGATACGGATGATTAATATTATTAGTAATATCTAATAGATGATTTAGATGGTTAATAATATTAATCACTGAACAAAGCTACAAATTTGTTAAAAAGTGAGATTTAGAAACTTGTTACATTTAACTTCTAACATTAAGGTTGCTAAATCAAAGTCAATAATTAAATAGTTAAATCATATGATATGAAAAATTTTAATTAAGAGCTAACTAACTTTCATTATTAAAGAATGGTACTATATATTCAAGAATTTAAGTAATTAATTAATCATATAATTTTTTTAAAATTCTAATTTTAATACATATTAAAGAAATACTATTTCCTTGAAAAAATATACATAGCATCAGCTGCTGACTTTTAAAACTTAATTCCTTTAAATATCAAAAATATAATACAATTTTTGTACTGATACCTAAAAATACTTTTTGTATCACAGCTAATTACATAAATATACACATACATATTCACACACACATACACACACACACAGCAGAAGGAAAAATTTTATAAAACAAAATATTACTTTCTTTTGTACATTATACATATCCATTCTATTCAATTTGAACCCGTTTTAATTCATATCTTCTAAACGATGGTCATGAAGACCATGCTAACTAAATTGATTTCACAAACTGGACTCGGTTTTATAACTTGTAGTTTGAAAAATAGTGCCCTAGTGTGTATGTTAGAGTATGTTAATAGTTATAACACTAAAAATTTCTATTCTAAACTAAATTTGAAAAACTTGATATTTAATAAATTAAATGGGTTTCTCTCATGAGAGACTTTCAAGAGTTTAATGTCCTAAATCCAGAAGAGGGTCGATATAAAATATAACATTTTCTAATTGGATGTGAGATTGTGGAAAAGAACATTTACTCTTCCTTCCTTTCTTCTTGCCTTTCTTTTATCCCGTTTTCCTATTTTCTTTCTTCTTTTCTCTCTTCCTTTATTTCCAGAAACAACCTTCATGGAAAGGCAACATATATTTTGCAGTAAGATGGTTTAGAGCAGATTTCATTTCTGAAATACTGTAAGCATGAAATTAGTACAAAATTTTGTAAAACACTGTCCTATGTCTGTAAATCTAATGCCTAAGTTCCAAGAATAAATATGACAGTATCATGTAAGTTATTTTAAATTGGCTGTATGCCACTTTACACATTGACATTAAAATAAAAAGACAATGCTTCAATAGCATGGAATAAAGGCTGATTTGAAAAAAAAAGTTTGTAGAAAATATATTGCATACACTTTGACAATAGCAAAAACAAAAGAAACTCAGATTATGTTATCTATAACAAATCTAACTTTTTTTGCATTTTCATTTGCCCAAATCACATATTTCCATTTGTGAACTTTGAATTTGCCAAACAAAATTGCTCTAACTCTCTGACAGCATCAACATTTTCATCCCATTATTTTTTCTCATTTAACACACATTTATTTCTTACTCCCTGTGGTAGGATCACACATACTGCATATGCTCATATTACAAAATCATATCTAAGCTATAGATAAATATTTACTGTTACAATCCATTAGTCTACTTAGATGCCAGTCATATTTACTGAGTCCATGTGATTGTATTCTACAGATTAGAAAAGTTTTACATTGTTGTTTTTCAAAATGTTTATAGTTGGCTATGCCGTTCTGAGATATAGCACATGGGATCTTTTAGCTGCAGCATGTGGGCTCTAGTTCCCTGACCAGGGATCAAACCCAGGCCCCCTGGATTGGGAGCATGGAGTCTTAGTCACTGGACCTCTAGGGAAGTCCTCACATTGTTTTTAAATCAATGAATAATCACTATTTATATGTACAGCAAAAGAAAAAAAGGGAGATAAAAGATCAGAACTAATATTGATTGTATGCCTACTATATGCCAAAGTCCTCTTCTTCATCAACACATCATCTCCCTGTCTTCTATTCTACCAATTTGGACTTTGTTAATACCTATTTAAACAGTTTTCATTCCAATCCCAAAGAAGGATAATACTAAAGAATGTTCAAACTACCACACAATTTTGCTCATTTCACATGCTAGCTTAAGCTCAAAATTATTCAAGCTAGGCTTTAGCAGTATGTGAACCGAGAACTTCCAGATATATAAGCTGGGTTTAGAAAAGTCAGAGGAACCAGAGATCAAATTGCCAGCATTCGTTGAATCATGGAGAAAGCAAGGGAATTCCAGAAAAACATCTACTTCTGCTGCACTGACTATGAAAAAGCCTATGACTGTGTGGATCACAACAAACTTTGGAAAATTCTTAAAGGAATGGTAATACCAGACTACCTTACCTGGCTCCTGAGAAACCTATATGTGGGTCAAGAAGCAACAGTTAGAACCAGACATGAAAAAACTCATTCAAAATTGGGAGAATGCTGTATCTTGTCACCTTACTTATTTAACTTCTATACAGGCTACATCATGCAAAATGCCAGACTGGATGACTCGCAAGCTGGAATCAAGATTGCTGGGGGAAATATCAGATATGCAAATACTATCATTCTGCCATTTCTAATGGTAGAAAGTGAAGAGGAATTAAAGAGCCCTTGAGGGTGAAAGAGGCAAGTAAAAATACTGGCTTAAAACTTAAAAATACTGGCTTAAAAAAATGTTAATTTGTAAAAACTAAGATCATGGCATCTGGTCATATCACTTCATGGCAAATAAAAGGAGAAAAAGTAGAAACAGAGATTTTATTTTATTTTCTTGGGCTCCAAAAATCACTGCAGATAGCGACTGCAACCATGAAATTAAAAGATGCTTGCCCCTTGGAAGAAAAGCTATGACAAACCTAGACAGTATATTAAAAAGCAGAGACCTTACTTTGCTGACAAAGCTCCATAGAGTGAAAGCTATGGTTTTACCAGTAGTCTTGTACAGATATGAGACTTGGACCATAAAGAAAACTGAATGCCAAAGAATTGATGCTTTTGAACTGCTGTGTTGGAGAAGACTCTTGAGAGTCCCTTGGACAGCAAGGAGATCCAACCAGCCCATCCTAAAGGAGATCAGTCCTGAATATTCATTGGAAGGACTGATGCTGAAGCTGAAGCTCCAATACTATGGCCACCTGATGTAAAGGGTCAACTCTTTGGAAAAGACACTGATGCTGGGAAAGATTGAAGGCAAAAGGAGAAGGGAGCAGCAGAGGAAGAGATGGTTGGATGGCATCATGGGCTCAAATGACATGAATTTGAGCAAACTCTGAGAGATAGTGGAGGCAGAGGAGCCTGGTGTGCTGCAGTCCATGGGGTCACAAAGAGTCAGACATGACTTAGTGGCTGAACAATACCAACAATTTAAACAAAGCAAACCAAAATGCTAGACTCCATTCTGCCTTTCTCCATAGACTTCCGCACTGACTGGTTTAAAGTTCAACATGAGTAGGGATATGTGATACATTTTTTCCCTTCTATTTAAAATGTGATGGCAGATAGAAGGGAAAGAGAGAAATGTAAAACTATTCTATTTGAAATGAGCACATAAACACCATTAAAAAAACTGATGAGTCATAAATGATTTTTAAGTGTGTGTGTATACGTATGTTGAGAAAAGGTAGTTAAACTTTTAATTACACATGCTTTGGACAATAGAGATACTAAATATTCTAAAAATCTGTCAAAACACAATTTAGTTTGAATGATAATGACTAGCATTTGTAGCACCTTTAGAGGAAGCCTAGGACTTACCTAAAACTTTGGAATCATTCTACATGAGGTCATACTGCCAGCACTGTTATAGAGTGAGAAGATACTTGGACTTAAGTTTAATTTAATTTTTCTCACCAAAAAACAACACGAAATATAAAATACTCAACTTTGGAGTAAGAGAGAAAGAAAGGCTTCAGATAGACACGAAACGTCTATAAGGTAGTGAAACGATGTGCTTGGTCTACTTTCTTATTGTTGACTCAGAATCTTTGTAAAGGAAGCCTTTCATATATGATAGTCTTGTCTTTCCAAATGTTTGCTTCTATCTACTGATCTTGCAGGGTTGTAGTGTGGATACTCTGACTGGGATGGTGCCAGGTTGGTTAACTCATTTTTGCTAGGATCATTATTGATCAAGCAAGTAAATTCAACAACCATTGAAGGGGGAAAACTACAGAGAAGGAATAACAATGCAAAAAAACACTGGCCAAAAAGACTGCCAGAAGATAAGGAAGGCTGATGAGATATTTAGGAAGTCTTCTGAAGGACAGAAGACTTCAAAAGAGGAAGCATCTTTGCTCTGGTCACCTTAATTTATGATTGCTCCCTATTCCTGCCCTTTCCAGTCAATATGGATGAGGCAAACTAGGATTACACTTAAATTTTTTATGTCTCACAACCTCTCTCAAAAAATATTTTTAAATTCAAATAAGAGTAGTGTATTAAAAATTATTTAGGATTCAAACGTGGCCCTCATTCCAGGCAAGGCAATGAAAGTAATCTGATATGTAAAGACCTGAGCAAGAGCTATAGGATCTCTTCAATAGCCACTTCCTATATCCTGGCAATAGCCACAAACACAAAATGTAATAGCCTCACCTATAGTTTTTACTTTTGACCTCTTACAGACATATGGTTTGCATTGTGTGCAGATAAATAATATTGGTGCCCTTTTATTAACTTATTTTTTTTCTTTTTGCTGTCTCAGTCCTCTTTTTGGAATACATCTGTATGCAGGGTGTCCAGTAATATTGAGAGTCATACCTTCCATGGTTCTTTGCCATCGCATGATGAAACTCTCTATTTATATTAAAATGAAGGTGTTCCTAGGGGAGACATAGAACAGAATGAAACAACAAACAGAGCTTTAGAGATTGAATACGTGAAGTGACAGTGATGGCAAGATGGTAGGTTTTCTTACAGAGGGGCCCAGAGGACTGCAGCAAGATTATAGTGTGGGTCACAGTGGCTTGGACTTGGCAGCCCTCATAGGTTTAAGTACTCACAATTCAGAAGCTAATCAAGTAATTTGTCATCTTGCACAATTTGACTTGGTATGTCATTGCAATAATATGTTGTTGGCTGAGGATAGCGAGATTTATTCTTTTCCTCCTATTAACAGAACGAAGCATTTTGTCAGATAATAGTATTTCTTCATGTAATTGAATTCAGAGCAATATTGTGATGCAATGATCTATTTACTCCAGGTAATGAGAGGGTAAGCCATGAAAATCACATTAACGTTGATGTCCAGATGTGAAAAGAAAGAAAAGGAAAAATATGACTAGAAGTACTAAGTTTCTCTCCTTGAAGACCAATTTTCATGGTAATGGAATGGATGCAACAGGGTTTCCTTGGAATTGCCGAGGCCATGCAGCAGAGCAGTCAATGAAGGAAGTGAAGAAAGACTTTCACTTTATTCTTCAGGTATGTCTTGTGAGAGGAATTTTACCTTTTTTGATGCAAGTTTATTATGTATTAAATACCATATTGGATTAAGTGATCTCAAGTTTCTTTTCAGAACTAAAACCTTAATAGAATTTCAGATTGAACAAAAGTTCAAAATATTATTTATTAGAAGAGCTCCAAATTGATCATGGTCTAGGTGCTTTATTAAGATTAAATATTAATTAAGAAAATCACCAAATAAGTAAAACATATATCCAGGCTATTATTTTATGGCCTCAGTTTTTATGTGGTAGACAAGCTTTCTCTGAGAATTTTGGAACAGAGTTCTATGGGTTCTCCATCAGTTAATATTTGCATACAGAAGAATTGACCTTTAATTCAGGTATAGGTTCTTCTCTGATCTTTTTTTTTTTTTAACGACAGATGGAAACCCCCCACCAAATCAGCTATTGATTAAACTATGTAGGTCCATATTTCACCTTGAAGATGTTGTTGTTGTTTAGTCCCTAAATTGCATCCAACACTTTTGTGATCCCATGGAATGTAGCCCACAAAGCTCCTCGGTCCATGAGATTTCCCAGGCAAGGATACTGGAGTGGGTTTCCATTTCCTTCTCCAGGAGATCTTCCTGACCCAGGAATTGAACCTGCAACTCCTGCATTGGCAGGTGGATTCTTTACCCCTGAGCCAACTGGGAAGCCCACCCTGAATATAAATAATGTGAACTCTGAATGCTTGTTAAAAGTGTAACTTTGAACGCATTGCTTTCCAATATTGTGCAAAAGATCTGCAGACAGAAACACTCTATAGAAAGAATTGCCTAAGAGATGACATCTATCCATTATTCCACACTTTAAAACCACTACTAGATTTGGTCAAATCAAAGGGCATGTTATGTCCTGGATAGCATTGTGTTGACCCCCATAGAGCTGCCTTTGCTGAAATGTTGTTTATAGAATGATGCTGACAATGCTTTGAAACTTGTCATTGTGCATACTCCAAAACTGCAGTTGAGGGTATAAGCCAGTATATTACATGGTGCTGGTTTTATGAGGACCATGGGGAGAAATTTCTGTCGGATATTAGTAACAGCAATAATTTTGCTTCTCCAAACAACTGTTCTTATTTTATCTTATATTTCTTGTAAACTGTGTAACTGATCAGCATTTGGTTTTCCCACTGACTGTTAGAAAGCTTAGGGCCACATCTGTGGCCCACCACTAGTAAGTCTGTATGGTATGAATTATTTTAGGGTTCTCATTCCTAGTTCCATTTTATAACCTTACCAATAGTTTCCTTTTCTTTATCTCCCCTACTTTTAATTCAAGTTATCCCTTTATCTTATTTTTCTTTTCAACCTAACAAAAACATTTCTGCAACTAGATGACATCTATATATACATATATCTCTCTTAAATACAAATATATATATTTATTATCACAGATTTAATATTTCTCATATATATTCATTTATTATTACAGATTTATTATTCCTTATGATTCTGTAGCTGCTAAGAGGGTTCTATGCTGGATTCTCTTATGCTCACTCTTGCAACTGCATTTAAGTGCAGATTGCTTTCACAGGAAGGTTCAAGGTGGCCTTATTCATGTTCAGAAGTTGCTTCTATCTTGTAGGATGCCTCAGTTCTTCTCCACAGGGCCTTTCATCCTCTAGTAGGCTAGACTAATTTCTTCTCATGGCCATTTTGGGACATTTTCCAAGAAAAAGATGCTCCAAAATTCTTGAGGTTTAGGCTTTGGAACCCAATGCCATTTCTGCTGCAGCTTGGTAGAAAGCAATCAGGACAGCCCAAATTCAAGTCATAGTGAAATTAACTCTGTATCCTGTCAGGAGAAGTTACAAATCATTTGTGAATATAGTCTGTTTACCATAATAACATTGCTCACCGAAATAGAGGTGTCCTGACCAAGTGTGCTGGGTATTTTTAAAAATGTGCTTCCCCTGGTGTGGGGACATCTGATGTACACAAAGTTGCTGAAATCTGCTCCTCCTGGCTCAGCTCTTGAAATCTTGCTTTCTCCACTGCATATTGAACTTCAGGACTCATCCGTTTCTCCAGAATTCCTGCTACTTTTTACCTTATCCTTCTCAATGCCCATTTCTACGTTCTGTCCATTTTATTGAAAGGGCTGTGGGCTAAGTTGTTTCCCCTAAAAAGGTATGTTGAGGCCCTGACTCCCAGCACCTCAGCATGTGACCTGATTTGGCAATAGGGTCTTTACAGAGCTAATCAAGTTGAAAGGATGTCTTTTGGGCCCTAAACTAATATGACAGGTGTCCTTATAAAAAAACAGGGAATTTGGACAAAGAAACACACAGAGGGAAGAGGAAACCAAGGATTGGAATGAATGATGCATCTTCAAGCCACAGAAAGTCATGCCAAAGATGCCAGCAAACCACCAGAAGCAAGCAAGAATTTTCCTACAGGTTTCAGAGGCAGCATGGCTCTGCTCCTTAACACTGCAATACTGGATTTCTAATGTCCAGAACTGGACAGCTTTAAGCTACTCCGTGTGTAGAACTTTGTTATGGCAGCCCTGGCAACCTAATACAGAGAGTTCGTCTTGGAATTCTGACTCTTCAGCTGCTTGGACTGATGTCTGCATACCAACTGTTTTCCTTTGTCAGTTCATTCTTTTGAAAGGCCATCCTAAACATTACATCTACATCTCGATTTGTCATATTTGAGTCATTGCCTGGCACTTCAAGAATATGTCCTGGTAACTCACATTTTACAGTCTTTTTGGTCCTTAGTCCTCAATGCCTAAATCTCAGAAGAAAGCAAAGGTTTAATTTTATTAGAATATAAATTCCAATATTATTAGAAATGATGGCCATTTTCAGTGGTAACTTAAACGAAGACCTACAGGAAAACTTCCATATTTTAATACACAATGATAAGGCAGATTCCACATAAGTGGCAACATAGAATTTTGTTTTAAATAAGTAATTAAAAGAAACACTAACATCTAGATAAATCATAAAACAAATCTAGCATGAATAGACATTACTATATTATAAAAAACAAAATAATAATGAAAAAAGCACTTGGTTTCCCAAGATTTCCTTGCATTTCACTTAATTTTTAAATGGATTTTCCCCTAAATTCATGCTAGCAAAAGGAAGCAGCCTATTAGCATTAATCTATAGAATATTTGAGGCCTCTATAAAAATCAGAATGGATAAACTGAGAGCATTTATTGAGGTGGCAGAACCAGGTAAAATGATCACTTTATTATAGTATAAATAGCAAAAGACTTTGCATAAGCAGTGAGACTTCAGAATGAAGAAAAAGTCATTTTATTGACGCTGAAACCATATGATGAAACAGTGAGCTTGGCTTATTCTGGTCTAGGTTAAGCCCAAAGCCAACCTTTCAATTACTGTTGAATTACAAGATTAAAAATCTTCAGGAAGTTTCCTTTAAGTACAAAAATTATAAAATGTAAATTTTTAAGCAAAAGTTGTGAGCTGAGAAACTGTTTTCCCATAATATTATTATAGCACAAATATTCAATTTAATTCTTAAAGAAAAATGATAGCATTTTAATGGAGATATGCTGAAGCTATATTGAAACAAATTTCTTTTATTTATATTTTCAGTTATTTGGCACTAATACGGAGAAGGCAATGGCACCCCACTCCAGTACTCTTGCCTGGAAAATCCCATGGATGGAGGAGCCTGGTAGGCTGCAGTCCATGGGGTCTTGAAGAGTCAGACATGACTTCACTTTCACTTTTCACTTTTATGCATTGGAGAAGGAAATGGCAACCCACTCCTGTAGTCTTGCTAGGAGAATCCCAGGGATGTGGTCGCAAAGAGTCAGACGCGACTGAAGTGACTTAGCAGTAGCAGTAGCAGTAACAATACGTATGATAGTTAATGTATGTAAGTGTTAATATACTGTGGTGTCTACGTGAGATCCCTTGAAAATACTTTCATAGCATCATGCTAATTACACAAATCTATTTTTGATAAAAATTTGGTGTATTTTAGGCATGTTATTTGTTTATCACTACATTTTTTTTTGCCTAAAGATCTACATTAAATCATGTTTCTTAAAGATCTACATGTTCCTATCACTTCAAATTTTATATTAATTCAAAAATTTGATTTGTTTTTTTTTAATTAACATTGCCATGTATTTCTTTCTACCACCCACCCCTCACACATCTCTCTATCTCTGTCTATCTCCCCCAACTCACACACCCTTATATTTTATTTTACATAGAAACATAATCTATCATTACATTTTCCAGAGGTTTGTCATCAGATCATGCTGGGTTTTCCAGAGGTTTGTCATCAGATCATGAAATTATCACCTCACATTTAATAAATTAATTAATTAGCATATTTGGAGGTCAGAGATTCAGAGATTTTTGAAGTGTTTATTTTTATGGTGGATATTTGAGGCAGCTTCAAAAATCATTAAATTACTTCTTGCTCCAGTACGTGATCTTCTGTTCAACCTATGAGATTTAAAATCTCCACATTCAACTGAACATCTTTAAAAAAGCACATAACTCAATGAAACACATGTTAGTTAAGGAAAAAAAAAAAACTCCAAAGAAGCAGTGTCCTCCATATTGACATACAGTTATATTTTTCCATGTAATGGAGGTTCCCTCCCTGACCTGGAATTGGGGTGGAAAGAGTGGGGAGAGGTGAGATAGCCTTGGAAATCGCCACGTCGAGGGGCACGGGGAAGTTGAGTCGTTTTCCCCCAGTCTTTCCTTCCTCTTCATCAGTTCAGTTCGGTCACTCAGTCATGTCGGACTCTTTGCGACCTCATGGACAACAGCACGCCAGGCCTCCCTGTCCATCACTAACTCCTGGTTTACCCAAACTCATGTCCATTGAGTCGGGGATGCCATCCAACCATCTCATCCTCTGCCGTCCCCTTCTCCTCCTGCCCTCAATCTTTCCCAGCATCAGGGTCTTTTCCAATGAGTCAGCTCTTTGCATCAGGTGACCGAAGTATTGGAGTGTCAGCTTCAACATCAGTCCTTCCAATGAACACCCAGGACTGATCTCCTTTAGGATGGACTGGTTGGATCTCCTTGCAGTTCAAGGGGCTCTCAAGAGTCTTCTACAACACCACAGTTCAAAAGCATCAATTCTTGGGTGCTCAGCTTTCTTTATAGTCCAACTCTCACATCCATACATGACTACTGGAAAAACCACAGCTTTGACTAGATGAACTTTTGTTGGCAAAGTAATGTCTCTGCTTTTTAATATGCTGTCTAGGTTGATCATAACTTTCCTTCCAAGGAGTAAGAGTCTTTTAATTTCATGACTGAAGTCGCCATCTGCAGTGATTTTGGACCCCCAAAAATAGTCTACCACTGTTTACACTGTTTCTTCATCTATCTGCCATGAGGTGATGGAACTGTATGATGACCTTAGTTTCCTGAATGTTGAGCTTTAAGCCAACTTTTTCACTCTCCTCTTTCACTTTCATCAAGAGGATCTTTAGTTCTTCTTCACTTTCTGCCATAAGGATGGTGTCATCTGCATATCTGAAGTTATTGATATTTCTCCCAGCAAACTTGATTCCAGCTTGTGCTTCGTCCAGCCCAGTGTTTCTCATGATGTACTCTGCATATAAGTTAAATAAGTAGGGTGACAATATACAGCCTTGACGGACTCCTTTTCCTATTTTAACCAGTCTGTTGTTCCATGTCCAGTTCTAACTTTTGCTTCCTGACCTGCATACAGGTTTCTCAAGAGGCAAGTCAGGTGGTCTGATATTCTCATCTCTTTCAAAAATTTCCACAGTTTATTGTGATCCACACAGTCAAAAGCTTTGGCATAGTAAATAAAGCAGAAATAGATGTTTTTCTGGAACTCTCTTGCTTTTTCGATGATCCAGCAGATGTTGGCAATTTGATCTCTGGTTCCTCTGCCTTTTCTAAAACCAGCTTGAACATCTGGAAGTTCACAGTTCATATATTGTTGAAGCCTGGCTTAGAGAATTTTGAGCATTACTTTACTCATGTGTGAGTTGAGTGCAATTGTGTGGTAGTTTGAGCATTCTTTGGCATTGCCTTTCTCTGGGATTGGAATGAAAACTGAACTTTTTCAGTCCTGTGGCCACTGCTGAGTTTTCTAAATTTGCCAACATATTGAGTGCAGCACTTTCTTTCACAGCCTCATCTTTCAGGATTTGAAATAGTTCAACTGGAATTCCATCACCTCCACCAGCTTTGTTCGTAGTGATGCTTTCTAAGCCCCACCTGACTTCACATTCCAGCATGTCTGGCTCTAGGTGAGTGATTGCACCATTGTGATTATCTTGGTCATGAAGATCTTTTTTGTACAGTTCTTCTGTGTATTCTAGCCACCCCTTCTTAATATCTTCTGCTTCTGTTAGTTAGGTCCATGCCATTTCTTTACTGGACCAATAAAGGTCCTTTATTGAGCACACCTTTGCATGAAATGTTGCCTTGGTATCTCTATTTTTCTTGAAGAGATCTCTAGTCTTTCCCATTCTGGTATTTTCCTCTAATTCTTTGCACTGATCACTGAGGAAGGCTTTCTTATCTCTCCTTGCTATTCTTTGGAACTCTGCATTCAAATGGGAATATCTTTCCTTTTCTCCTTTGCTTTTCACTTCTCTTATTTTCACAGCTATTTGTAAGGTCTCCTCAGACAGCCATTTTGCTTTTTTGCATTTCTTTTTCTTGAGGATGGTCTTGATCCCTGTCTCCTGTACCATGTCACGAACCTCCGTCCATAGTCCATCAAGCACTCTGTCTATCAGATCTAGTCCCTTATATCTATTTCTCACTTCCACTGTGTGGCGCTGGAGCAGCGAGCAGTGGAAAGGAGCTACCCCACGTCTGAGGTCAGGACTGGTGCCGTGAGGAGTTACCCCACGTCCAAGGTCATGAGTGGTGCCGAGAGGAGATACCCCATGTCTGAGGTCAGGAGCAGTGGCTGTGCTTTGCTGGAGCAAAGCTGGAGCAGCCGTGAAGAGATAATCCACGTTCAAGGTAAGAGAAACCCCAGTAAGACAGTGGGCACTGGGAGGCGGCATCAGAGAGTAGACAGACTGAAATCACAGTCACAGAAAACTAACCAATCTGATCACATGAACCACAGCCTTGTGTGACTCAATGAAACTAAGCCATGCCGTGGAGGGCCATCCAAGATGGATGGGTCATGGTGGAGAGTTCTGACAAAATGTGGTCCCCTGGAGAAGGGAATGGCAAACCACTTTAGTATTCTTGCCTTGAGAACCCCATGAACAGTATGAAAACACAAAAATATAGGACACTGAAAGATGAGCTCCCCAAGTCAGTAGGTGCCCGATATGCTACTGGAGATGAATGGAGAAATAACTCCAGAAAGAATGAAGGGATGGAGCCAAAGCAAAAACAATACCCAGTTGTGGATGGGACTGATGATAGAAGAAAGGTCCGATGCTGTAAAGAGCAATATTGCATAGGAACCTGGATTGTTAGGTCCATGAATCAAGGCAAATTGGAAGTGGTCAAACAGGAGATGGCAAGAGTAAACATTGACATTTTAGGAATCAGCAAACTATAAAATGGACTGGAATGGGTGAATTTAACTCAGATGACCATTATATCTATTACTGTGGGCAGGAATCCCTTAGAGAAAATGGGGTAGCCAGCATAGTCAACAAAAGAGTCCAAAATGCAGTACTTGGATGCAATCTCAAAAATGATAGAATGATCTCTGTTCATTTCCAAGGCAAACCATTCAATATCACGGTAATCCAAGTCCATGCCCTGACCAGTAATGCTGAAGAAGCTGAAGTTGAATGGTTCTATGAATACCTACAAGGCCTTTTAGAACTAACACCCAAAAAACATGTCCTTTTCATTATGGGGGACTGGAATGCAAAAGGAGGAAGTCAAAAAACACCTGGAGTAACAAACTTTGGCCTTGGAGTACAGAATGAAGCAGGGCAAAGGCTAATAGAGTTTTGCCAAGAGAATGCACTTGTCATAGCAAACACCCTCTTCCAACAACACAAGAGAAGACTCTGCACATGGACATCACCAGATGGTCAACACCGAAATCAGGTTGATTATATGCTTTGCAGCCAAAGATGGAGAAGCTCTACACAGTCAGCAAAAACAAGACCGGTAGCTGACTGTGGCTCAGATCATGAACTCCATATTGCCAAATTCAGACTTAAATTGAAGAAAGTGGGGAAAACCACTAGACCATTCAGGTATGACCTAAATCATACCCTCTTCATAAGCATTTAGTAAAATCCAGTCAGAACTAATAGTCTTCATTATTTATGTTACAAACTTTTTACCTGTAAAAAATTCCCTATAACTAGCTTCTAGGAATTTTGAGATTCTATTGGATGAACATTTTGTAACTTAAAAGTGACTAAAAGGGAGAGGCATCACAATATTGTAAAGTAATTATCCTCCAATTAATATAAATTTTTTAGGTGAAAATTTAAAGAGTTTGGTAGCTAGACATGTGATGGGGAGGTAGATAGTTTGGTTGGTAGCTATTTTAGTTGTAAAATCACAGGTAGTAAAACATCATTAAAAACACAAATTGTCTTAGAAATTCAATACAGCAGATGCCATTATAACAAATATGTTCTGGAAAAGGTTCCCGTTCAGCCAAGTTTTACCAAGTTTTAGCCATTCTGGTTTGTTCTCCCCGCAGCCCTGGAACCTGTGTAACCTAAAACTGCAGATCCTAGAAAATGTCACTTGCCAGCTCCCTTCCCCCAACTCCTTGGTAACCTCTGGAACTCTCTTCACCTCATCTGTAAAATGGGGCTAATAACATTGACCTATTTTATTGGCGGCTGGGAGGTTTGGCAGTGAATGTTTGAGAAGCACTTTCAAAATACAAATGAAAAGAGAAAAAAAAAATAGGAAAGGTCATTTAGGTGACAGCAGAAATGTACACAGTATTTGAGGTGAACCAGGTTAAACAAATATCCAGCTGAGACCCCTGAGTAAGAGGTAATTCCATGTGGTGAGCAATTCATGCTCTTTCTCTTAAGAAGCAACAGCAGGTTTATGAAGCCTTAGATCAGGCAGCACCATTAGGAAGAGGGTTTTTGATTCACAGAGGACAGTCATTTCATTAGCAGCGGCTCTCAGCAAAAGTTCAGCACTGCAAACAGTTTTGAAAATGTAAATGCAAAGGGAGCTAACTGGGAAAGTGGAAATAACTGAGAGAAAATAATATCTTGTTTTTCTGCACAGATGCATAAATTCACAAGTGCTTGAAAGCTGCTTTGAAACCTGAATGTTGAGTATCCATATGGGAGCATCAAGAAGGAGAAAATGCAAGGAATAATACCCCTGACACAAACCAGGGTTGTCTAATAGAGATAAATGTATTCACTGAGGGCAGAGACTGGCAAGTAAACAGAAATACTCCCACAAGCTTCTCAGTGTCACAATAACCACAATTTGGAGCACCAATTCTGTGCCAGACATATACTAAATAGTTCAATAATTTCAATCAACCCTCTCAGGCTTACTTCAGGGTCCTTGCAGTATTATCCTTGTTTCACACATGAGGAAACTAAAAGCTCAAATCAATTGTTTAACATCCTCAAATTACAAATCTAAGAAGAGACCCAGCAGGGATTTGCATCAAAGTCTATGTAATTCTCATGCCCAAAATCCTACCATCATGCACATGGTGTACACCCCTGTGACCAGCACTTGGATCAAGAAACAGAAATTCCCAGGGCTTAGAAGCCTCCAGGGGCGCCTGTGCAATCACGTTTCCTCCCAAGGGTAACCCCTATCCTGTCTTTGAACAATGCAGATTAGTTTGGGCAGTTCTTCAATTTAATGTAAAGGAAATCATAAAGAGTATATTCTTGCATGCCAGACTTCTACTCACCCTTTGTTTTAAAAAGTTTATTATGTATAGTTGTTAGTACTTCTCATTGCTGATAATATCCCTTGACAAGACTATAAGACAGGTAAGCACATTATTAAGCATTTGTTGTTTAGTTGTTAAGCTGTGTCTGATTCTTTTGCGACCCCATGGACTATAGCCCGCCAGGCTCCTCTGTTGATGGGATTCCCCAGGCAAGAATACTGGAGTGAGTTGTCCTTTCCTTTGTCAGGGGATCTACCCAACCCAGTGATCAAACCCACATCTCCTGCATTAGCAGGCGGGTTCTTTACTACTGAATCACCAGGGAAGCCCATATTTATTCATTTTACTACTGGACATTTGGATCATTTCTGGCTTTGGGCTATTAGGAATAGTGTTAGTTTTGATAGTACATGTTTACTATTATTACCCTCTGCTTCTTGGAGAAATATTTCTAGAAGAAAGCAAAACTGCTTAAATATCTGATGTAGAAAAATTCTAATACAACTAATATTTTTGTCCATATTTTCAGTAGGTAGAACCTCCATGCCTAATTTTACTGAGCCTAAAAAACTCTGTTGGGAATGATGGGGAATTTTTTCCTGGATTTCCTTTTCTAAAAATAATATGTACACTAATGATCTTCCTTTAAGAGCCACTTCACCTTTGACTTGAACCCCAGTGAGCTTATAAACTTTATCTACGTGTTTCTTACAACACAGAAAGCAAAATACCACACAGAAGCCTTTCTGCTTATGGCAGCAGTAAGAGGAGAAACAGGAGAATGAGTAATCCATAGAGAGCCTCTGAAAGTAACAGATCTTCTAACTGCCCAAGGATTTTTCCCTGTTCTTTATCTCCATGTAATTTGATATATAATGTGAAATTTGACTTTGTAACCATATCCTGATGAAGCTAAATCAGAGAACACAGGACATGTGTGTAGGCTCTGACCAAAGAACTAGAAATGCGTAGCCACAGTAGAGACGGATGTTGAACGAGGCGTATTGAACCATTAGTCAGGAGACTCCATTCTCAGTCCCACTACGGCTTTACATCTTTACATGGCTTTTCAACCTCTAAGGATCTGATTTTCCTTGGCTGTAATCATACAACTTCTAAGGCATGTTCTCCAGAGTAAGGAAAATGGTCATTCATATTCCTGGATTCTACTCTATAAGAACTGATTCAGATTTTATGGAATGGAGCTCTAAATTTAGCCTTTGAAAAAGCATACCAGAGAATCTGATCATTGAAGTTTGAGAACCACTGCTCTAAGGTAGCTTCCAGGGCAACATTTTTCAGACTTGCCTCAGCATAAATGTGATCAGAACTATTGAGTAGAAATATAGATATCCAAGCCTTTTCCATAATCTGAGACCTATTGGTAAATAAGTTTTGATGCATCCTATATGCATGAACAAGCTCCTTTGAGGATCCAAATGATCAAATAGGTCTGGGGGTGGGGAGTTGGATACTTCCCTTTTCTTCTGTAAACTAGTACTTTCCAAACTGCTTTCTCCAAAATCCCTGGAATTTCCATTAAGAGACTTAGGGACTGACTTCAAATACTGTAGATGAGCTTTGTCTGTTTTTGGACTTGACACAGCCTAACTCATTCAGTATACACTGTCTTGTATTTGGCTTCTTCTGTTCAACATTATACTGGAAATTGACTCATATTATTCTGTTATATAAGGTATATTCTCATTGTTGTTGTTAAATTGCCCAGTCAAGTCTGACTCTTTGAGACCCCATGGACTGCAGCATGCCAGGCCTCTCTGTCCCTCACATCTCCCGGAGTTTGCCCAAGTTCATGTTCATTGCATCGGTGATGCTGTCCAGCCATCTCATCCTCTGAGGCCCTCTTCCCCTTTTGCCCTCAATCTTTCCCAACATCAGAGATTTTATCAATGAGTCATCTGTTTGCATCATTATTTCACAGTATTCCATTGTATAGCTTGTGTATGCATTCTTTAACATGCCTTGTGGCGAACTTGAGATTCATGTAGTGAACTTTAGATGCATATCCCTTGATTATATTCTTAAGAGAGGTTTAGAGAGCCCTAGAATGTAGCAGATATGGTCAGTTTTTATAGATGCTGTCAGATTGTATTTTAAAGTGGGTGTATCAATTTCTATTTCCCCAGCTGTGTAGAACTCCAGTTCCTCCACATTACTGTTACTTTATTTTTGTCTTTTAGATTTTGTCAAGGGGTGGCTGGGTTGGGGGATATGTAGTGGCATCTAATTAATTTAATTTGCACATTTTTGTTAACTAATGATGTTAAGCAGTCTTCCCTAGTGGCTCAGATGGTAAAAAATCTGCCTGCAATGTGGGAGTCGGTGTTTGATCCCTGGGTCGGGAAGATCCCTGACTGAGTGATTAACACACGTACACACACTAATGTTAAGCTCTTTTTTAATGTTTCATTGACCATTTGAATATTTTCTCTTGTGCTGTTCCTATTCAAATCTTTTGCTCATTTTTTTGTTTTTATCTTTATGTATTCTTCTCTAGCATTCTTTCTTTCTGTAGGTAGATCTGAGTCTCTGACCTATGCCATTTTGCCTTTCTCTGAAAAACTTCTTTTAACACTACTTAAGGCAGGTCTGAAAGTGAAGTGAAAGTGTTAGCTGCTCAGTCATGTCCGACTCTTTGCGACCTCATGGGCTGTAACCCAACAGGCTCCTCTGTCCATGGAATTCTCCAGGCAAGAATACTGGAGTGGATTGCCATTCTCCTCTCCAGGGGATCTTCCCAACCCAGAAACAAACCAAGGTCTTCTGCATTGCAGGCAGATTCTTTACCATCTGAGTCACCAGGGAAGTTAGTGACAAAATCCCTGATATTTTGTTTGAGAAAGTATTTACTTCTCCTTTGCTGTAGATAGGTAATTTCACTGAATACATAATTCTCAGTTGATGTTTTTGCCTATCAATATTTAAATATTTTGGTTCATTTTCTTCATGCTTACATAATTTCTGAAAAGAAATTCAATATAAATATTTTCCTTTACATCTAAGATTTTTTTCTCTAACTTCTTTCAAGATTTTCTCTTTGTCTTCAGTTTTCTGCACTTTAATATAATTTGCTCAGGATAGCTATTTTGGCACTTATTCTGCTTGGTGTTCTCTGAGAGCTCTAGATCTGTGGTTTGATTTCTGTCATTAATTTTGGAAAATTCTTATTCACAGTGGCTTAAAATATTTCTCCTCCCTACCCTTCTTTTTTCTCCTTCTGGTGCTTCTGTTAGGTGCATGTTCCATCTTTTGTAATCATCCCACATTTTTGGATATTCTATTTCATTGTAGTTGTTGTTTTCCCCCATTCTTTCTGCTTCTGTCTCTCTCTCTTTGTTTTTTTAATTTAGAAGCTTTCTACTGATATACTGTCAGACTTACTGACTCTTTCTTCAACCACATCCAGTCTATAGGTTAGCCCCACTAAAGGTAATCTCCATTTCTGTAACCGTGATTTTGACATCTAATATTTCCTTTTGATTCTTTCTTAGAGTATCTATTCTCTGCTTACATCATCCATCTATTTTTGCCACTGTCCACTTTTTTCATTTGCATATTAAAACTTACTTTAAAAAATCCATTAGGGGTATAATTTATTTACAATGTTGTGTTAGGTTCAGATGTACAGAAAACTTACTTTAAATACCCATTCTGATAATTTCCAAATCTCAGCCATATCTGAGTCTAGTTCTGATGTTTGCTTGGTCTCTTCAGACTGTGTTTTTTGCCTTTTAGCATGACCTGTGGTTGGATGGCATCACCGACTCAATGCACATGGGTTTGGGTGGACTCCGGAGTTGGTGATGGACAGGGAGGCCTGGCGTGCTGCGGTTCATAGGGTCGCAAAGAGTCGGACACGACTGAGCGACTGGACTGAACTGAGCTGTGAGTTTTTATCAAAAGTTGGACATTATGTGTCAGGAAAAAGAAACTGAGGTAAACAGGCCTCTAGTGTAAGGTTTTGGTTATATGATTGGCTGTTAGTTGGCGCTTACTGTTTGCTCTTGTGGTGTCACAGGCTACAATTCCTAGTGTCCCTGTTGTCTTTGGGTTTCTTAAAGACTGCTTAGGGAAACCTCAGGGGCTGAGGCTTGCAGCTCTTTTAGCTCTCATCCTCTGAGTGAGGTGTAGGGCAGGGGCTGCCTCCTCTAGTCATGCTTAGGTCTCAGTCTTTCAGTTTCTTATTCCACACTGAAGGCTGGAAGAGCTGAAGTTGTGTATATCCCTTTCCCCAGATCCTTAGGTTGTGGAAAATACCAGTCAGTTAAGCTCCAGTAAAATAGTTTTCTTTGAGGGCAGGCCTTGTTAAGGAAAACAGAGGGTCCTGGGCACATTTTGAAAATGGTTACTTTCCCCCTCCTTCTGCCAGATGTGGGAGAGGACTTTTCTCTGATCCTTAGGTTGGAAGGCTTTATAGCAACATTCCTGAAGTTGTAACTTTATGATTTGTCAAAGCAGAAGCAACTCTGTAAATACTCATCAAATGCTTTTAAAATGTATTTTTGATAGCAATTCTCTTGACTGTTAGGTAGCAAGTCCATATATTACTTAAATCTATGATCTTTTGAAAGAGAGGACATGAGTCACTAACTTATACTTTGATGGGAGAGGTGAAATGTTCTAAATAGTTTAAGCATTCTACATATGATTTATTCTGTGTTTATAATTTAGTTTTGGGTAGAGAATATTTTAAACAATCTTTCCTCCACTTAAAAACAGAATCATTTCAGGGTGGCAGAGATTGATATATTAGTAATAGAAATTTTGAGCATTATTCTTCTGAGTCTCTATCTATAAAGATATAAAATAGAGATCAACTTTAACTAAGCTATTGTCTATATAATTCCCTTACAGATAAAAAAAAATCGCAGGAGTTTTTAGTTGTTGGTTGTTGAATATATTATGTAAAATAGAGACCTTTGCTTTTTTAATTAGATTATTTTATGATGTTACACAATTTGGAATTAGTGAAGATCAAGAGTTACTTAAATTTTAACTTAGGGAAATCAGTTCTCTGTGTAAGCATTAAAATAAAAGAACTAATAATAAGTTAGAAATCTGTTTAAAGATAAATGTTAAAGGAAACACATGAGCTTTAAGGCAATACTGAATCTAATTATAATCTGACAGCTATTTCATGGGAAGAACAATGTATTGAAATCTTTAGGCTTCCAAGTGCATAATGGACAATGCTATAGTAAAACTAGTTTTGAGTAGCTAATAAAAATAAGCAGTTGTTTAAATTAACAAGGCCCAGATTTATGACTTTAGCTTTTTAAAATTTTCTTAATACAGTTTTGTCTTTTAGATAGTTTGGTTACCATCCCAAATAATTCATTAACTTAACTTATTCTTTTTCCAACAATGACATGTAAGTCTGAAATAACCAAATGCATATAAAATTGCATCATGTAAATATAACAAGCCAATTAGTGCCAATTTGTTTTCCAAATGATACATTAGTGCGGCATGCAGAATGTCTTCAGCTGTTCAGAGAATGAAAATATATAACCAAGATGTGGCAAATTAAAAGACTGTGGCAACACATTAATGGGTATAATGGGAGATGCAACGTGTTCCTGTTGAAGATTTCCACTCCAGTTTCATTCATTTTCAGTGGTAGTGGTGTTTGCAGCAGAATATCTAACCCCCAGAAATTACAAGTCTTACATTCACAGTTGCCTACTTTGCATTTGTCACTTAAATTCCCCTTTATTACTCCCATGAATTAGATATTATTGAACTGTGCATAAAGGGAACTTGTTCTTTAAAAGCACCATGGTTCAGGAAATGTTCATATCCTGCTGTCATAAGCGTGTTTTTTGCTTTGCTTTTCCCATTGTATTTAATAACATCTATGATGTCTAAGATTGTTCTCTCTTAATTTTGAAAAGTTAATTAAAAGAAGTGGAGGAATGGGATGGAGAGTTTCCAACAACAAGTCAAATTCATTTGAACAGTAAAAATAATTGCTGTAAGAAATTAAGGTGCAAGCACATGCCTGTGGTAATTGGTGCATACTTATTAGGAGCTCTGCGTTCACAACATCTCTGGGTGTTTGGGGCCCATGATAATGTGGATACTTAAGGGACAAGTGTGATTAGGGATGGTGTAGTTCATTCAGTAAACATTTCTCAGTGTTTGATGTGACTGAACTGAGTGCCACATATGATTTTACACTTTTATCCTTCCAGACAACTGACAGGTCTCTAATCTCCATCTCAGAACCTTCACTCAGCTTGAACTTTGGCTCATAAAGGTCATTTTTGAACCACTTGGGACGGAGAGCCACGTTCATGAAATCCCACAGAGTCGATAGATGCGATAATAGCTCTAGGCACATTTTCTTAAGACCCAAGAGGAAAGACAATTTCAATAAATGTAAAACTATGCCATCTACAATCCACACAATATCTTAGAAAATCTCATTGGAATAAATCTTCTCTTTTCCTTCAGGCAAGAACCTCCTTAATATAACGATGCAAGACACTATTAAGGAACTGAGATACTAGCTATGCCAAAAAATAATAAAATAAAATCACACACGCAGACTTTTAAAAGGAGAGCCTTAAACACAAAATGAGCATTCTTACATTTGATATATCTCCTTTGCCTTCCAGTTGCTTAGAAAGCATGTTCTGATTATTTAGACCTTAAATTGCTAAAGAGACTGAGTGTATGAAAATGAACCAGGCTATTAATGGGAAAATGACCTAGACATATCATTCAATTATGAAATGGTTTAAATGTAGCTCCTCTTTTATTTTCTTTTTACTTTTTAAGTCTCCAGCTCATCTTTAAAAAAATCCTCACAGGTTAGATAAGTCAGTATAATTAACAGAAGTTTCCTTAGCAGCAGATGTCTGAGATAAGTGAGAAAGGGCATTCTCTTCCCTTGACATGCCATCAAAGGGAAAAACAACGAATATTTAAATGAAAGAAGTGAAAACTATGTGGGTGCATGTTTTAATACTCGAATAGTTAACAGAGATATTTCAAAACCATGATTAAAGCTATAGGACAGTTAAAGATCTCATGACCATATTAATAGTATATTTTTTTGCCTGCCACAAATTTTAGCATTGTCTTTTTTTTTCTTTCCTTGATATATTTCATGACGCAAAGGAATGCTTCTTGGAAGTAAAGTATACCCTCCAGCGAAATATTTCACTCGATTTGCCTCAGAGAATTCTGCTGCTGGAAAAAAAAAGATGCTTCAGAGAATCTTCAAATTCAACAACTAAAAAATATTTTTAAAAGATCTTTTCAAATAAAATCATTCAATAAGTCAAAATAAGTGAATTCTAAAATTTACACATTTATTTTAATGTCATACCTTAGTATATTATAATTAGTATTAGTATTTTATAAAGGCTTATCTTAGTATGTTATATTTTGTGCCTCTTCTCTCTTTTGCAGTTATTTTAAATAATAATGTGAATGCAATCAACCACAAATTCCATCCTCCAAAATAGATTATATTAGGAAGGGTTTTCTTGTTTACTTTTAAAAGGTCTCCTGAATATAACTAGTGCTAACAGAGAAATTCTCCTAAAGGTAATATAGTAATTTTAATCTGCCCCTAACCAGGAAGTGATAGAGGCCAATGCAAATAGCACTCATCTGATTCTGTAAAACTCATAATAAGAAATAATGAAGCATCTGGTCGACTGCAAAATGTCAAGGAAGAAACAGTCTAAAATGAGAAGTATATCAGTCCCCCTAGCAAAGACACACAGGTTGGAAAAGATTGTCGTTGCTTCAGGAAGCTCTTGTCTCTCATTTTCAGACTAAGAATATGTATCCCTATATGTGTTCAGTGTTGTAGTCATAGCAGAATTCGTTCTTAATGCTAGTCATAGAACATAAACATACTGGAACTTCTGAGTAGTGTAGAACAGCGGTTCTCAAACTTTGCTGCTTATTAGAATCACCAGGAGAGTTATTAAAACTCTTTTTGCTAATAGAATCAGAATCTCTAGGGTGAGACCTTAGGGTGTGATTCCATTGTGCAGCCAAATCTGAGAATCAATGATTTGGGGATTTACAAAACACAGGCAGACTCAAATGTGTGCAGATTTGCAGAAGTAAGGCACCCAAATTCCTGCATTGGCCTTAGAGTGGACATAGAGAACAGACAACAAACAAAGAAGACAGGTGAATGGACCATATATCTAATCATGCGTGCACGCTCAGGTGTGTCCGACTCTTTGCAACCTCATGGACCATACCCCACCAGCCTCCTCTGTCCATGGGATTTTCCAGCAAGAACGCTGGAGTGGGCTGCCATTTCTTCCTGCAGGGGGTCTTCCGGTCTCAGGTATGGAACCAGTGTTGCTGCACTGGCCGGTGGGTTCTTTACCACTGAGCCACCAGGGAAGGCCATACCTATGCACATCCATGGTATATCCTAAAAAACACTACTCATTCAATATAAAAAAAGGAAGTTAGACAAAAAAAGAAGAAGAAAAAGAAGAAGCATACTGTATGATTCCATTTGTTTAAAATTCTAGAAAATGCAAAGTAACCTATAGTGACAGTGCAGTGTTTGCCTGAGTCTGGGGCAAAGGTGACATGGCAGGTAAGAGTGATAGTGAAGGATTAAGAGGGGCGTAGGAAAATGGGGATAATAGATATATTCATATTCTTTGTTGCAGTAATTATTTTGTGGGTCTATGTTTTTATTGTGATATGTTAGTCTCTCAGCTGTGTCTGACTCTTTGCAACCCCATAGATTATAGCCCGCCAGTCTCCTCTGTCCATAGGGTTCTCCAGGCAAGAATACTGGAGTAGGCTGTCACTCCCTTCTCCTGGGAATCTTTCCAACCAAAGGATTGAACCTAGGTCTGTTGCATTACAGGCAGATTCTTTACCATCTGAGCCATCAGGGAAGTGGGTTAGTACATATGCCAAAATATTACAAATTACACTTCAAACATGAGTCATTTACTGCATTTCAGTTATACATATAATAAAGCTATTTTTAAAATTAAAAAGGACTTATGGAATGAGGTAAAACTATTACCAAAGGCTTGAGGAGAAGAAGGGAGTGATGTGGAGCTTATTAGTATGAATGCTAGAGTTTAAACCCTTTTGCACATCTAGCTCCAGCGTTCAAACTAATAAGCTCCACGTCACTCCCTTCTTCTCCTCAGGACTTTTGGTAATAGTTCTACCTCATTCCATATTCCTTTTTTATATGCAGAGTACATCATGAGAAATGCTGGGCTGGATGAAGCACAAGCTGGAATCAAGATTGCCAGGAGAAATATCAATAACCTCAGATATGCAGATGACACCACCCTTATGGCAGAAAGTGAAGAACTAAAGAGCCTCTTGATGAAAGTGAAACAGGAAAGTGAAAAAGTTGGCTCAAAGCTCAACATTCAGAAAACTAAGATCATGGCATCAGGTCCCACCCCTTCATGGCAAATAAATGGGGAACCAGTGGAAACAGTGGCTGACTTTATTTTTCTGGGCTCCAAAATCACTACAGATGGTGATTGCAGTCATGAAATTAAAAGGCACTTACTCCTTGGAAGAAAAGTTATGACCAACCTAGACAACATATTATAAAGCAGAGACATTACTTTTCCAGCAAAATTCCGTCTAGTCAAGGCTATGGTTTTTCCAGTAGTCATGTATGGATGTGAGAGTTGGACTATAAAGAAAGCTGAGGGCTGAAGAATTGATGCTTTTGAACTGTGGTTTTACAGAAGACTCTTGAGAGTCCCTTGGACTGCAAGGAAATCCACCCAGTCCATCCTAAAGGGGATCAGTCCTGGGTGTTCATTGGAAGGACTGATGCTGAAGCCAAAATTCCAATGCTTTGGCTACCTGATTCGAAGAGCTGACTCATTGGAAAAGTCCCTGATGCTGGGCAAGATTGAGGGCAGGAGGAGAAGGGGACAACAGAAGATTAGATGGTTGGTTGGCATCACCGATTCAATGGACATGGGTTTGGGTGGACTCCGGGAGTTGGTGATGGACAAGGAGGCCTGGCATGCTGCGGTTCGTGGGGTCGCAGAGTCGGACATGGCTGAGCGACTGAACTGAACTGAGATTCATGTCGCTGAAATTTCCTATATATTCGCTTTTGGGGGGACTGTCTCCATTTTGGCAACGGAGAAGGTTGTTGGAATCTGGGGAGAGCAAACTAAAATGATGTAGAATCTAATCTTTCAATATACTACCACTGATCTGGGGATTGTAGCTTTAGTAGAATACTGTCAGGTCTCTGATAAGTCCAGCATTTTAAAACCAACCTGCCCCGTCCAGCAGTTTAAAACCAACCTGCCCACCTGTGGAGTTAAGTATACCAACATCTCTCTCCCCATTTTTTCTGAAAGTTTTCAAGTCTCAGGACTTTGGTCATGTAAATACTCTCAAACCCTTATCAGGCATAAGACACTCATTTACTCCTAGTCTTAAAATTTAAAGGAAATCGTTTTTTAGTTTCTTTTGTGAACTTTTTTGTGTTGAAGAGTTAGCAAATGCAAAATGGTAATTCAGGGACTGCAGAACCAAGAATGATCACAGGACCTTTAGCTTCCTGGAAACTCTTAGATATTTGGGAGAGTAAAAATCCTCGTTTCCCTTCATGGATGAACCTAGAACTTCCAGATGTACAAGCTGGGTTTCATAGAGGCAGAGGAACCAGAGATCAAATACCAACATTCGTTGGATCATACAGGAGATAAGGGAGTTCCAGAAACACATCTACTTCTGCTTCACTGACAACAGTTTTGTGGATCACAACAAACTGTGGGAAATTCTTACATAGATGGGAATACCAGACCACCTTACCTGCCTCCTGAGAAGCCTCTATGCAGGTCAAGAAACAACAGTTAGAACAGGGCATGAAACAACGGACTGGTTCAAAATTGAGAAAGGAGTATGACAAAGGCTGTATACTGTCACTCTGATTATTTAACTTACATGCAGAGTACATCGTGCAAAATGCCAGGCTGGATGACTCACAAGCTGGAATCAAGATTGCTGGTAGAAATATCAACAACCTCAGTTTTGTAGATGATACTACACTAAAGGCAGGAAGTGAAGAGGAACTAAAGAGCCTCTTGATGAAAGTGAAAGAGGAGAGTGAAAAAACTGGTTTAAAATTCAATGTTCAGAAAACAAAGATCATGGCATCTGGTCCCATCACTTCATGGCAAACAAATGGGGGGAAAATTGGGAATAGTGGTGGATTTTATTTTCTTGGGCTCAAAACACACTGTGGACTGTGACTGCTGCCATGAAATTAAAAAACACTTGATCCTTGGAAGAAAAGTTATGACAAACCTAGACAGCATATTAAAAAGCAGAGACATTGCTGACAAAGGTCTGTATAGTCAAAGTTCACTGGATAACTGATGATTAATGCTCTTAAGCGGAATCATTTAAAAAGACAAGACTCATTTAAATGAAAATGTATTTAAAGTGTACTATATACTTCTGTGAATTTTCAAATGAAATGCACTCGTCATAATTTCACTCTACTTTATGATTTGACATTATTGTGATCATTAATCATTCAATGTGTTATAATAGTTTCCTTAGGGCTTATTGTAATTTCTTTGCCTCCATGGTATATATATATCCATTAATTTTTTTTTTTTTTTAACTTTGTAGGTCTTTTAAAGGGAAATCTTCAGCTGGCTCAGTGGTAAAGAATCCACCTGCCAATGTAGGAGATGCAAGAGACACAGGTTTGATCCCTAGCTCAGAAAGACCCCTGAAGGAAGAAATGGGAACCAACTCCAGGATTCCCGCCTGGAAAACCACAGACAGAAGAGCCTGGCGGGCTACTCTATCCATGGGGTCACAAAGAGTTGGACATGACTGAGCACACACACTCCCAGGTCTTTTCAAAGATTCCCTCTCCTGTTGTTACAAAGAATCACATTTTACTCCAAATAAGCAAGTCATTCTTCTAAGTTCTTGTATACAAGATGTCATGCTCTTTTAGACATTAAAATGGTATGTAACATAGAGGTAAATAAGGTCAGAGAGAGAGAGAGACAGAGACTAAGGCTTTTTCTAGTAATAATATTCATTAGATAAATATTTTTACTTATTTTAGAGGCTTTTATTACTTTCTAGTATCTTCTGTATTGGGGGATTCCCTGGTAGCTCATCTGGTAAAGAATCTGCCTGCAATGCAGGAGACCCCTGTTCAATTTCTGGGTTGGGAAGGCCTGCTGGAGAAGGGATGAGCTACCCACTCCAGTATTATTCTGCTTGAATATCCCAGCATGTCTTTCACTCTATTTGTATTTTCAGGGATTATCACAACATCTGGCATGGTTGTGAAAGGTCCTAAGAGTAGATGCTGAATTGAATTGTCATAAGTACAGGGTATGCTTTTGTGTTGTTTTTTGTTTTGATGAGATTTCATATCTAAGGTTTGTTTTCCCACATCTATATACTGAAGCATAAAGTTTACTTTCTCTCCACTGTAAAATTGTGAAAGGAACATTGAGATAGGTAGCATGTGGGAATTAATTTCTCGGTTAACATATGAGAATAGGTCAGGCTTCCACAGGAAGTAAGGCGTCAGGAGAAAGAGAATATGGAAACTGTGTGAGGGCAGGAATTGTGTGTGTGTGTGTGGAAATTTTTCCAGTGTATATTTACTATGTCCTTACTTGCTACACAATTGGTGAGGAATGCATGTTGAAGAGACAATCAAAATGCTCATTTACTTTCCACTTTCCTCCTAAGATTAGGTGGTTCAGATGGTTAAGAATCCATCTGCAACGCAGGAACCCTGGCTTTGATCCCTCGGTCAGAAAGATCCCCTGGAAAAGGGAACTGCTATCCACTCCGGTATTCTTGCCTGGAGCATCCTATAACGAGAGGAGCCTGTCGGGCTGTAGTCCGTGGGGTCGCAAAGAGTAAGACACCGCTGAGTGGCCAACACTTTCACTTTCAAGATTAAAATGATGTTTAAAGGAAATACTGAATATAGATTGATTAGTAAAGTGTCTTTTATACAGTAACATTGTATACATATTGACGATTATTATTGTTAAAGCCATCATCAAATCTATATGCTTATCACTTTTCTAAATGTACTCAACACAAATACAGTGGGGCAAAACTGAAGTTGTTACATAATATCAACTTTATATGCTTTATTTTATACCTATCAAGTTTAGTTAAAGGGAATTGAAGAAAGAGAGTCATCAAGAAGACTTGCTGTAATGAGTGAAGAGAATAAAGATAATGCACAAACAATGAATGTTTTAGTGGTACAGGAAGGCGAGTGTTGGATTTATGGAACTCTGATTTGTCTAAACAGATGTCCTCATCATGGAAGTTATTGTAGTCTCCACTTAACCAGATGGGATACCAAACTCCCTGTTGTGTTCAGAACTGGCAGGGCTCATTAAGTTGGCTTTAAATTGGGTATTAAAGGAGGATCTTTTGCTTAGCCCAAATAATCTCAACATGCACAATGGAGAGAAAAGGGAGTTATACAAGCAAAGATGAAATATAAGATAAGTGATAAGTAATATTAACATACTGGACCTAATTGTCTATAAGTAACTACAAAGTAAATGAGAAATTAAAAAGATTAACTGGAAATGTTTTTAAATGATGGAGAATATGACCTGCTGAACGTAATAGAGATAGAAAGATAACATTTCCTTAACTGGAATGTCAAAACTACTAGGTGAAATAGATTCTATAAAGAGGACTAAGGGGAAATTAAACCTTATGAAGAATTGTGTTAGTACGTGAAATTCAAAAAAAATTTTAAAAGGTATCTTGCCATTTAATAATGGTGATTTCAGTAATGTCTTTTGATTAGAGATAGAAAAGGTGAAAATAAAAGACTGTCATTGGCATATGCTGAAACATAAGTGGTTAGGAATTTTGATCCTTAAAATTCCTGGACCAGGGACTATTTTGGACTCTTTAAAATAGAAAGTTACTATATATTGAGATGGGCTTCCCTAGTGGCTCAGACGGTAAAGCATCTGTCTGCAATGCAGGAGACCCAGGTTCGATCCCTGGGTTATTAAATGAGCAATATTTACATGTATTTATGTGATAGTCAATAAGCATATCAACTGATAAGCCTAGAGAAATGAAATATTAATGGAGGTAGTACTGGTAATAATTATTTTATGATTTAGAAATAATAGAACCCATAAAGATACTTGAGTTGTTTTACTAAACAAGACTTACTTTCCTTCATTGTAGTTCTTTTACTAAACACATTTTGGAGGGAATATGTGCAGAGAGTTGACAAATTTAGTGAAGAAACAGTAAGTAATTGGATATTACTTACTTGATATGTCATTGTAAAGAATAAACTACATTGATTAGCTAAGCTTTATTTTTCTCTTCTGTACAATGGGAATACTACTCACCTGGGTATTTTTGACAGAAAACTAATGCTTTTACAACTATAGTACACTATTTGGCCCATGTGCAAATGCACGTGCATGCTCAGTTCAGCTCAGTTCAGTTCAGTATCTCAGTCATGTCCCACTCTTTGCAACCCCACGGACTGCAGCACGCCAGGCTTCCCTGTCCTTCCAACTCCCAGAGTTGCTCAAACTCACGTCCATCGAGTCGGTAGTCCCATCCAACCATCTCATCCTCTGTCGTCCCCTTCTCCTCCTGCCCTCAATCTTGCCCAGCATCAGGGTCTTTTCCAGTGAGTCAGTTCTTTGCATCAGGTGGCCAAAGTATTGGAGTTTCAGCTTCAGCATCAGTCCTTCCAATGAACACCCAGGACTGATCTCCTTCAGTATGGACTGGTTGGCTCTCCTTGCAGTCCAAGGGACTCTCAAGAGTCTTCTCTAAAACCACAGTTCAAAAGCATCATTCTTCGGTGCTCAGCTTTTTTTATAGTCCAACTCTCACATCCATACATGGCTACTGGAAACACTATAGCTTTGACTAGATGGACCTTGTTTGGCAAAGTAATGTCTCTGCTTTTTAATATGCTGTCTAGATAGGTCATAGCTTTTCTTCCAAGGAGCCAGCATCTTTGAATGTCATGGCTGCAATCACCATCTGCAGTGATTTTGGAGCCCAAGAAAATAAAGTCAGCCACTGTTTCCACTGTTTCCCCATCTATTTGCCATGACGTGATAGAATCAGATGCCATGATCTTAGTTTTCTGAATGTTGAGCTTTGAGCCAACTTTTCCACTTTCTTCTTTCACTTTCATCAAGAGGCTCTTTAGTTCCTCTTCACTTTCTGGCATAAAGGTGGTGTCATCTGCATGTCTGAGTTATTGATATTTCTCCTGGCAAACTTGATTCCAACTTGGGCTTCATCCAGCCCAGGATTTCTCATGATGTACTCTGCATATAAGTTAAATAAGCAGGGTGACAATATACAGCCTTGATGTACTCCTTTTCCTATTTGGAAGCAGTTTGTTGTGCCATGTCCAGTTCAAATTGTTGTTGTTTCATGACCTGCATATAGATTTCTCAAGAGGCAGGTCAGGTGGTCTGGTATTTCCATCTCTTTAAGAATTTTCCACAGTTTACTGTGATCCACACAGTCAAAGGCTTTGGCATAGTCAATAAAGCAGAAGTAGATTTTTTCTGGAACTCTCTTGCTTTTTTGATGATCCAGCAGACGTTGGCTATTTGATCTCTGGTTCCTCTGCCTTTTCTAAAACCAGCTTGAACATCTGGAAGTTAACGGTTCACTTATTGCTGAAGCCTGGCGTGGAGAATTTTAAGCATTACTTTACTAGCGTGTGAGATGAGTGAAATTGTGTGGTAGTTTGAGCATTCTTTGGCATTGCCTTTCTTTGGATTAGGAAAGAAAACCGACATTTTCCAGTTCTGTGTCCACTGCTGAGTTTTCTAAATTTGCTGGCATATTGAGCACAGCACTTTCATAGCATCATCTTTCAGGATTTGAAATAGCTCAACTGGAATACCATCACCTCTACTAGCTTTGTTCATAGTGATGCTTCCTAAGGCCCACTTGACTTCACATTCCAGGATGTCTGACTCTAGGTGAGTGATCACACCATCAAGATTATCTAGGTCGTGAAGATCTTTTTTGTACAGTTCTTCTGTGTATTCTTGCCACCTCTTCTTAATATCTTCTGCTTCTGTTAGGTCCCTACCATTTCTGTCCATTATTGAGCCCATCTTTGCATAAAGTGTTCCCTTGGTATCTCTAAAATTCTTGAAGCGATCTCTAGTCTTTCCCATTCTATTGCTTTCCTCTATTTCTTTGCATTGATTTCTGCTTTATTGACTATGCCAAAGCCTTTGACTGTGTGGATCACAATAAACTGTGGAAAATTTTGAAAGAGATAGGAATACCAGACCACCTGACCTGCCTCTTGAGAAACCTGTATGCAGGTCATGAAGCAACAGTTAGAACTGGACATGGAAGAACAAACTGGTTCCAAATAGGAAAAGGAGTCCGTCAAGGCTGTATATTGTCACACTGCTTATTTAACTTATATGCAGAGTACATCATGAGAAACACTGGGCTGGAGGAAGCACAAGCTGGAATCAAGATTGCCGGGAGAAATATCAATACCTCAGATATGCAGATGACACCACCCTTATGGCAGAAAGTGAAGAAGAACTAAAGATCCTCTTGATGAAAGTGAAAGAGGAAAGTGAAAAAGTTGGCTCAAAGCTCAACATTCAGAAAACTAAGATCATGGCATCTGATTCCATCACGTCATGGCAAATAGTTGGGGAAACAGTGGAAACAGTGGCTGACTTTATTTCTCTGGGCTCCAAAATCACTGCAGATGGTGATTGCAGCCATGAAATTGAAAGATGCTTACTCCTTGGAAGGAAAGTTATGACCAATCTAGACAGCATACTAAAAAGCAGAGACATTACTTTGCCAACAAAGGTCCGTCTGGTCAAGGCTATGGTTTTTCCAGTGGTCACATATGGATGTGAGAGTTGGACAATAAAAAAAGGTGAGCACTGAAGAATTGATGCTTTTGAACTGTGGTGTTAGAGACGACTCTTGAGAGTCCCTTGGACTGTAAGGAGATCCATCCAATCCATCCTAAAGAAGATCAGTCCTGGTTGTTCATTGAAAGGACTGATGTTGAAGCTGAAACTCTAATACCTTGGGCACCTGATGTGAAGAGCTGACTCATTGGAAAAGACCCTGATGCTGGGCAAGATTGAGGGCAGGAGGAGAAGGGGACGACAGAGGATGAGATGGTTGGATGGCATCACCAACTCAATGGACATGAGTTTGGGTGGACTCCGGGAGTTGGTGATGGACAGGGAGGCCTGGAGTGCTGCAGTTCATGGGTCACAAAGAGTCGGACACGACTGAGCAACTCAACTGAACTGAACTTCTGCCAAAGGAAAGAGACGTTATACACAAGGAAGTTAAGTCATTTGTCCCAAATCACAGGTTTAGTGAGAATTGTTCTGAAACAATGTATAAATTTTCCAAAGTACTAGTTTTGTGAATTTTTATGCCCTTTTTAGAACTTGATAAATACTTTTTAGAAGAATTTCTACTAATTGGATGCAAAGAAATTATACCCTTAAAGAATATTAAACATTTAAAAACTATACATTTTTCCAACTCATAATTTAGGAATGGCAAACTTTAATTGTCTTTAGTTTTAAGATAAGGATGGTAATATATTTATAAAAGTTATAGTAATGTATATCCAAAGCACCTTGTTGTAATTGCTTGGGAAAATGCCCTTATAGCACAATCAAGGAATTCAGTTCAGAGTAAAAGTAATAAAATGATATCTCCTGGGTTTAGTTTCAAAGATAAGCTCCAACCACTTGTTTCTAAACTCTTTTCTATATTCATGCTATAATTTCTAAATGTCTGTTACAAATCAGGCACCATGCTAACCTTTGGGTATACACTAATTAACTCAAACAAATCCAGTCTTCCTGTATTACATTAAAAATTGCCTTCTAAAATTACCATTCTAAAATGACTCCCCCAGCTATGGCTTTTCACCATTGCTTCCTCTTTTCTTCCTGAGCCTACCTATCCCCATTAATGTCCCCTGCATGTACATAAACATAAGAGAGTGTCCTTGCATAACCCTAAGCATGAAATGCTCCCATTTTATCATTTCTTCAAATGCACTCAAACTGTACTCTAACTCCTTAGTCTGACACAAAATTCCTTCATGAACTTCACGCCTTCCCTCTTTAAACTAATGTTCTTCTATCCATGATTTCCATGTTCTGATTACATGGAGCTCCTTACTACTCTATTGACATGTGACACATGCTCATGTCTTTAAGCTTTTGCCCACATTTTCTCTGTCTGGAGAGATCCTCCTCTTTCTTTTAAAATGCAAACCCATACTAATGATCAAATCATAGAAAGTGAAAAGTGAACGTCTTAGTTGCTCAGTCATGTTCGGCTCTCGGCCTGCCAGGCTCCTCTATCCATGGAATTCTCCAGGCAAAAACACTGGAATGGGAAGCCATTCCTTTCACCAGGGGATCTTCCCAACCTGGGGATCAAATCCAAGTCTCCTGCATTGCAGGCAGATTCTTTACTATCTGAGCCATCAGGAAAATCCTGAGTCATAGAATCATCTTTAATTCTTCCTGATATGGCAAGTAGTTTCCTATGGCTTATGATGCATTCTTAACATATTTATAAGATACAAAATTTACAGAAAAGGTTTCAGTTCAAGATTAAAGATTCACTTCTTTGTCATTCTTAATGATTCCCAAGTTTGCCTGAAAATAATTTTATGAGAACTAGGCTTCCTATGACTAGTGCTTTTCTTACGCTTTCATTTTCTTCCCCATGTTTAAACATTTTTTATAAGAAAGTAAAGGAAACTTAAAATTTAAAGAGTCAAAAAAATTATTAAACTCCATTGAACACACAAAGATGATAAGATTATATAAATGGGCTGTTTGTATGGCCTGCTGTGCCACTGATAGGCTCAGTATGAATGCTTCACTTAGACACTTGAAAGGCAGTTTAGGGTTGTCAAAGTAAGAGTTACATGAATGGAAATTGAGGACAGCCTCCATTGATAAAAAAAAGCTTT
The DNA here is from genome assembly GCF_963930625.1 of Muntiacus reevesi. NCBI lineage: Eukaryota > Metazoa > Chordata > Mammalia > Artiodactyla > Cervidae > Muntiacus > Muntiacus reevesi. The sequence continues at coordinate 14,049,410 of NC_089264.1, read as the reverse complement.
CACTCATATCATGTGATGGAGATTTTGCTCAAGACTTCATCTATTCTGCATAATCCACCCACATAGTCCCTCCTGTGTGGTAGTTATTAGTAAAGATACACTTTACAGAGGAGTAAGTTGATTGTCAGTGCATTCAGCACATAGCTATTTAGCAATGTAATTAGGATACAAAGTCTGGATCGTTTTGGTTACAAGACCATTTGTAATTAAACCCTTCCTCAGTTCAGTTCAGTTCAGTAGCTCAGTTGTGTCCGACTATTTGCAAACCCATGGACTGCAGCTTGTCAGGCTTCCCTGTCCATCACCAACTCCGGGAGCTTATTCAAACTCATGTCCATCGAGTCAGTTATGCCATCCAGCCATCTCATCTTCTGTCGTCCTCTTCTCCTCCTGTCTTCAATCTTGCCCAGCATCAGGGTCCTGGTAAGTGAGTCAGTTCTTTGCATCATGTGGCCAAAATATTGGAGTTTCAGATTCAGCATCAGTCCTACCACTGAATACTCAGGACTAATTTCCTTTAGGATTGACTGTTTGGATCTTCTTGCAGTCCAAGGGACTCTCAAAAGTCTTTTCCAACACCACAGTTCAAAAGCATCAATTCTTTGATGCTCAGCTTTCTTTATGGTCCAACTCTTATGTCCATACATGACTACTGGACTTCAGTTTAGTTTAGCTACTAAACTGAACTGAACTGAACTGAACTGAGGAAGGGCTTAATTACCTTTGTCAGTAAAGTAATGTCTTTGATTTTTAATATGTTGTCTAGATTGGTCATAGCTTTTCTTCCAAGGAGCAAGCATCTTTGAATTTCATGGCTGCAGTCACCATCTGCAGTGATTTTGGAGCCCAAGAACGTAGTCTGCTACTGTTTCCATTGTTTCCCCATCTATTTGACATGAAGTGATGGGACTGGATGCCATGATCTTCATTTTTGTGAATGTTGAATTTTAAACCAGTTTTTTTCACTCTCCTCTTTCACTTTCATCAAGAGTCACCTTGCTTTCTGCCATAAGGGTGGTGTCATCTGCATATCTGAGGTTATCGGTATTTCTCCCGGCAATCTTGATTCCAGCTTGTGCTTCATTCAGCCTGGCATTTTGCATGATGTACTGTGCATATAAGTTAAGTAAGTTGGATGACAATATACAGTCTTGACATACTCCTTCCCCAATTTGGAAGCAGTCCATTGTTCCATCCGCTTCTAACTGTTGATTCTTTACCTGCAAATAGGTTTCTCAGAGGCAGGTAAGGTGGTCTGGTAGCCCCATCTCTTTAAGAATTTTCCACAGTTTGTTGTGACCCACAGAGTCAAAGGCTTTAGTGTAGTCAATGAAGCAGATGATTTTCTGGAATTCTTTAGTTTTTTCTATGATCCAACAGATGTTGGCAATTTGATCTCTGATTCCTCTGTCATTGTTAAGTCCAGCTTGAATATGTCGAAGTTCTTGGTTCAGGTAGAAGCCTAGCCTGGAGAATTTTGAGCATTACTTTGCTAGCATGTGAGATGAGCACAACTGTTTCAACATTCTTTGGCATTGCCTTTCTTTGGGATTGGATTGAAAACTGACCTTTTCCAGTCCTGTTGCCACTTTTGAGTTTTCCAAATTTGCTGTCATATTGAGGGCAACACTTTAACAGTATCATCTTTTAGGATTTGAAATGGCTCAGCTGGACTTCTATCACCTCCACTAGGGGGTGTTGATTCTTCCCTTTTTTGTGCCTAGTTAGCCTGTTATCTGTTACCAAACTGTTTCATTTTGATGGTCACTAGACTGTAAAGTCTTGCAGAATAGTTCTGAATCTAAAGGTGTTTAATAGCGCCAAAGCTTTGTCCACCTTATATACCTGGAGCTCCACAGTGATTGTTGAAGAGAAACATGAATACATAAAGAACTCTAAGAATGTGTACAGTAAGAATTATTGCACATAGAACCAATGGGTTGTTCTTTTGCACCAATTTACAGACATTTCCTAGAGAGCTAATTTGAAATAGTTTTCAATTATCTTTCTATAGGGAATATAAATCTAATTCTGCAGTTTAAAATGGGATTTAAATAGGGCAATATCTGCTCTCTTGTTTCACAAAAAGGAATGTTTTATAAAAATGAATGGGACAATGAGGGGATGTTCTTAGATTGTCAGGCAAATGGTGCCTCTTCTCTCAGCATTCTCTTTCTGACTGTACCAGGGAATATTTTGAGGCAAGCAAAGATTTTCTCCTCCTAATTGTTGGTTTCAGAGGGCTTATAATAACATTCCCATATTCCACTTCTAAATGTATTCTATTTCACTTTAAAATTTTTGGTCATAGAACTCAAGCATTTAGCACTTGTAACCATATAATGATATACAGAACTCTGCACACTTATCACTCAGCATGCAATATATTTCTGTTAGCAGCAGCACAACAAGCCCTTTCAGTAAAATATTACTTGTTGGTTTTTATCCTTATATTCTCCATATATTTAAAACCATAAGTGAAATTTCTAATTATATGTATGGAAGTATATTTAACCTCTATTATTTTTATTATCTTTATTTTATATCCATCTACCTTTCCTGAGAGGCAGTAGCAAAGATTCATGCATTATTCTAGATCACTGGTGTTTAAAATATTACTTATGTTCATTTTGAGACATGAAGATATCTATCCACACTATGACCTAGTCAATATTGCTCTTAGGATTGCAATCACATCTGTGATATAAAAAAACACAAACTAGGGATATTTTTATTATTGTTGTTTTATTTTGTTTGTGGAGCAGAGTTCTAACCAGGTGTTGGATCTACCCATGTTTCTTGGCCGAATCAAGACAGTAGAAGGACCACAGGAAAATTTTCCTACTTATCAACCAGCGTTAACATGCTGACTCTAGTCTCTTATGGTCACATTGCTGCTAAAAAGTTGTAGGAGAAGCATGACTTTAGATTCTCTTTTTTGTGCTAGTTAATCATATGATCTTTCTAATCATTTCTGGGAGCTTTGGTCAGGTTCAACACAAGGATGGTTGCTGATATCAATTTTAAAGCATTGTGCTTTAATTTCTAGCCAATCCTAGATGCAATTCAGTCTTCTTCAAACTATAGATAGTATTTTATGTAGATGTATTGTCATAGGTAAAAACACACAGATCAAAACAATAAGCTATAAAGTCCATTAAATTTAAAAATACATTCAATTTTAGAAGTTATGAAGATGACTTCTCAAAGTATTTAAAAGAAAGATTTGTTAACCATTCAGTAAATGATATGGAGACAACAAGACAACTATTGCTTAAAATAAAGTCATAGCTATAATAATAAGAAAATACCAATGTTAATATTCACCAGATTGATATTTAGAAGCATAAAATAAAACCACAATGTTTTCTTCATTATATTGGAAAAAGAATGTCTAAGCATGCACTTATAGCATTAGGTGTAAAGGAAAAGAATTAATAAATTTTCCTAAATAAAATAAATCTATTAATTTTATAAGTCAAATATCGATACATATATGCGGAATATAAAAAACATATAGTACAGATGAACCTTCTTACAGGGCAGGAATAGAGACACAGACAAGGAGAAGATGTGGGATGAACTGGTGGATTAGGATTGACATTATACACTCCTGTGTGTAAAGTAGTTAGTGGGAACGTGCCGGCTAGGACAGGAAGCTCAGCTCGGAGCTCTGTGGTGACCTAGAAGGATGGGATGTGGGGTAGGAGGCAGGTTCAAGAGTGAGAAGGGGATATGTGGATACAGATACTGACTCACTTCCTTGCAAATGGAAACTAGCATAGCACTGTAAAGCAATTATTCTCCAATAAAAAAAATAAATACTGTTATGAAAATGTGCATACTATGAATTAACAACATATATAATAAAAGGGGTTATTAGACTTACCCTTAGAGTATATTTGTGAAATTAGTGAATATCTTAATAAGAAAATAAGAAAAAAATCCAAAGGTAAATATCATAAAGAAAAAAACACAAATAGAAAATTTTAAGTTACATTATATTAGTATTCAAAGAAATGCAAATGGAAGTGTCACCAAGAGACAATTTTTATGTATTAAATTAGAAATAAGATATTCATAAAGGAAAATATCTTAATATCCAGTCTAGTTTTTGTATGCATGAGGCAGAGATCAAGGTTTTCTTTTTTTTTCCTTATAAATATCCTATTGCTTCAGCATGATATATTGAAATTTTTTCTCTTTGAATGGTGTTAATTCCTTTGACACAAATCAAGTGAATACACATGTACCAGTTTACATTATGGTTCTCTGGTCTATTGTCTTCATCTATTTACCTACCTTTATGCCAGTGGCTCAGAGGTGAAAGCGTCTGCCTCCAATGCAGGAGACCAGGGTTCGATCCCTGGGTGAGGAATATCCCCTGGAGAAGGAAATGATAACCCACTCCAGTATTCTTGCCTGGAGAATCCCATGGATGGAGGAGCCTGGTAGGCTACAGTCCATGGGGTCGCCAAGAGTTGGACACGACTGAGCAACGTCACTTCACTTCATGCCAATGTCACACTTACATAATTATTATATTAAACCTCTATCATGACTATTGGCATTTGATAGTTTGTTTTAAAGATTGGCTTGTCTATTCTAAATTTTTGGCAATTCCAAATAAATTTAAAAATTAGTTTATCTATTTGAACAAAAGTTACTGCCATGACATTTTATAAAGTTTTATTGACTCTAAATAAAAACATCTAAGTCAACTTTGGAAAGTCAATACATTAATAATATTAGATCTTCTAATCCAAATAAAATATTATATTTTAGATGGTTAATTTCACCAATTTTTTTTTGCTTTTATTGTAAAGGCTCCCACATTCTTCTTGACAATTATTTCTAATTATATGACTTTTTTGAGATTTTAAGTACTAATTGGTATTGTCTCCTCAACATAAATTTTAAATTCTTTATTTTGTGTACATAATTTATTTTTTCTATGTGTGTGCTCAGTTGCTCTGTCATGTCTAACTCTTTGCGACCCCATGGTCTATAGCTTGTTAAGCTTATCTGTCCATGGAATTTTCCAGGCAAGATTACTGGAATGGGTTGCCATTTCCTCCTCCAGGGGATATTCCAAACCCAGGGATTGAGCCCACATCTTCTGTGTCTCCTGCATTGGCAGGCGAGTTCTTTACCACAACACCACCTGGAAGCCCTCGTATAGAGGAAGCGTATATAAAAAGGAAAACTGTTGGTACATAGGATGAATCTCAGAAACATTTTTCTGAGCACAAGATGGCATACACAGAAGAACATGTGTTGTGTGATTTCATTTAAGTTTAAGATAACTAACATCAAAAAAAAAAAAAAAAAGATGTCCGTTTCAATATAGGGGACTGCAATGCAAAAGTAGGAAGTCAAGAGATACCTGGAGTAATACACAAGGTTGGCCTTGGAGTACAAAATGAAGCAGGGCAAAGGCTAATAGAGTTTTGCCAAAGAATGCAATGATCACAGCAAACAGCCTTTTCCAACAACACAAGAGGTAACTCTACACATGGACATCACCAGATGGTCAATACTGAAATCAGATTGATTATATTCTTTGTAGCCCAACATAGAGAAGCTCTCTACAGTCAGCAAAAAGAAGACCGGGAACTGACTATGGTTCAGATCATGAACTCCTTACTTCCAAATTCAGACTTAAATTGAAGAAAGTAGGGAAAACCACTAGACCATTCAGGTATGACTTAAATCAAATCCCCTACAATTATACAGTGGAAGAGACAAATAGATTCAAGGAATTACCTCTGATCGACAGAGTACCTGAAGAACTATGGATGGAGATTCATAACATTGTATGTGAGGTGGTCATCAACACCTACCCCAAGAAAAAGAATGGCAAAATGATTGTCTGAGGAGGCCTTACAAATAGCTGAGAAAAGAAGAGAAGTGAAAGATGGAGAAAAGGAAAAACATACCCATTTGAAATCAGAGTTCCAAAGAAGAGCAAGGAAAGATGAGAAAGTCTCCCTAAGTGATCAATCAAAAAATTGAGGAAAACAATAGAATGGGAAAGATCTCTTCAAGAAAATTAGAGCTACCAAGGGGACATTTCATGCAAAGATGGGCACAATAAAGGACAGAAACAGTATGGACCTAACAGAAGCAGAAGATATTAAGAAGAGGTGGTAAGAATATACAGAACTACACAAAATAATCTAATGACCCAGATAACCACGATGGTGTGATCACTCACCTAGAGCCAGACGTCTTTGGATTGCGAAGTTAAGTAGGCCTTAGGAAGCATCACTATGAACAAATCTAGTGGAGATAATGGAATTCCAGCTGAGCTATTTCAAAGCTTAAAAGATGATACCCTAAAGTGCTGCACTCAATGTGCCAGCAAATTCGGAAAATGCAGCAGTGGCCACAGGACTGGAAAAGGTCAATTTTCATTCCAATCCCAAAGAAAGACAATTCCAATCAGTGTTCAAACTACTGCACAATTGCACTCATTTCACATGCTAGCAAGGTAATGCTCAAAATTCTCCAAACACGCTTGCACAGTACATGAACCAAGAACTTCCAGGTGTACAAACTGGACTTAGAGAAGGCAGAGGAACCAGAGATTCAATTGTCAACATCCATTGAAAATAGCAAGAGAATTCCAGAAAAACGTCTACCTCTGCTTCATTGACTATGCTAAAGCCTTTGACTGTGTTGATCACAACAAACTGAGGAAAATCTTAAAAAGATGGGAATATCAGACCAGCTTACCTGCCTTCTGAGAAATCTGTATGCAGGTCAAGAAGCAACAGTTAGTATGGGACATTGAACAATTGACTAGTTCCAAATTTGGAAAGGAGTATGTCAAGGCTGTATATTGTCACCCTTCTTATTTAACTTATGTGCAGAGCATATCATGAGAAATGTAGGGCTGGATGAAGCACAAACTGGAATCAAGATTGCTGGGAGAAATGTCAATAATCTCAGATATGCAGGTGACACCACCCTGATGGCAGAAAGCAAAGAGGAACTAAAGAGCCTCTTGATGAAAGTGGAAGAGTGAAAAAGTTGGCTTAAAACTCAACATTTAAAAAAAGTTTAAGAAGAAGCAACAAATTAATAAAAGAAACACCTAGCCTTGTTTTAGTATATGTCAGAATAGAATTTACATCTGACTTGGAAGATATTAACCTTCCAGGGTATTGGAGGTTTCTATATATTGATCTGGGTCATGGTTACATAGATGTATACATATGTAAAAATCTATGCAGGTGTATGGTTAGAATTTTGCAATTTATACTGTAGAGATTACACCTCAATTTAGAAAAATGACAATATGGAAGTTGGAATCTTATGTAATACTGATAGAAAAGATATCTCTCTGAATGCAATTTCAAAATATGACAAAAAGATTTTTTTTAAATGCCTGTGCACTGATCCAGGAACTTTTATATATTTATTTATTTTTAATTGGAGGACAATTGCTTTACAATATTGTACTCGTTTCTGCCATATATATCTGGGAAATTTTGCTTCTAGTAACTGATTCTAAGGATAGAATCTGACAATTGGCAAAAATATATATGTAAGATGACAGCCTTTTTATAATAGTGATGAGGAAAGACAACTCTAAATTTCTAAGTTCTGGATAATTATATTCTAGCCACAAGATGGACCACCAACCAGGCATTTAAAATTATAATAGAGATAAAATTTTTCTAAAAACTAATAATTTTGGGGAACTGTTTAAATGTTATGCTTTTGTGCTATGCGTTTAATATGGATTATTTAATGCTTCCTAGGAACTGATTGGTATGGATGATTAATGCCCTTTATTTATAGATAAAAATAGAGGCTTACTAAGTTGCTTAGGGACACACAGCTAGTAAGTGTTGGAGTTAATTATGGAACCCAGATTTGCCTGAATCCAGAGCCAGAGATTTTAATTGATGTGATGCAGTTTTGGCTTGGAATAATGCTTGTAATCTACTGTTAAAAAAAGAAGTGAGTGTCCAAACTTTATGAATCATTAACATGATTTCATATGCATAAAAAGTGCATGCACACGTTTGTGTGTAAAGTGAAACCTTGTGACAAAGCTCCAGTAGCTGTCAGTTGGTTACCAGACCCTCTCTCTGCTCTCCTGTTTAGATAACTAGCTGTTCTGGTTCATTATCCTGCCTTTTTGTTACTCTCACAATAAAATCCATCTATATTTTATGTAATTGAAAATTTCAGGCCCCATTTATAGTGTGTGGCAGCATTTTAATGTAGACACATCATATGCGAACAAATAAATCTACCTGGTAAAACATATGCCAAGCGGCTGACTCTTCTTTCTTGATGTTGGGATTACAGATGATTTCAAACATATGTATGCTTTGTTTATTTGAATTTTCTACTTTTTCTAAACTGAATGTACAAAATTGATGCAATTAACACAAAAAGACCCAGAGGAGAGGTGACAATGTATTTTAATAAAAGGGTAGCCTGTTTTTTAATTGATGCTCTGCCTTCACCCAGCTGAATGACCTTTGGCTGTGTGCTTACCAGTAAATGCTAATTTTTATTGAGGGCATAATTTGTGCCAAGTACCTAATAAATGTCTCTTATGAGTATATTATCCCACTTAATCTATATAACAATGTGTGGCAAGTACTATTATTATCCCCAGATTGTGTGTGAGAAAATTGAAGCCCAGAGAGGCTAAGTAAGTTGTTCAAAGATACACAGTATGATTCCAGAGTAGAGAGTCTAAGTCCAGGGACTTGGTCTAAACCCCTAAATTATACATCCCCTGTAAGCCTGACACGAAGGGGTTAATGTTCTCGACTATAAAATATAGGGTCCCTTACACATTTTAATATCCTGTGATCCTGTGATCTTTAATCCAATGCTTACTAAAAATCTATGTTTTATGTTATCAGCCAATCAGTAATTGTTTCAGTGCCCCCTATACGCTAAATTTAGTGGCAACTTTTCTTCTTTTCTTTTTCTTGTCATCAATTTCATGAACCATTTGAAGTGAATGACATATGTGCCTTGGATACCGAACTCGGGGCATATCAATTTGTGTATATGCTGGGATTGAATGCAAACACAAAGCATTTTGATTATTTAATAAATTCTAACTTGAAAAGAGGGACTGACAGTCATTTTTGAACTTTTTCTAGCACATATTCTAATCTTAAAGTCAGTGGTTTAATATAATTTTCTTTAGTCGCTAGCCTGATTCAGAATAGGATTCAAGCATAAAATCACACAAAGCTTTTGTTTTGCAAAGCTCTCTCACAAATCACCCTCGTTTCATGCCCTAATTAATCAGTGTTCATGAGGGAATGAGAGGTTATTTGCTTTTCAGCTTCTGCAGATATACTAATAGCATAGCAGGAGAATTCTGAAATAACATGGATTATTTTTCATATTTGAAGCAGTTTCCCATGGATTCTTATATAATTATCTAGAAAATGCAAACCATTGTTTCTATTGGAATTTTGTCTCTTGCTGACAGGAACTCACAAGATTAGAAAAATCTACCCATTACTAGGTCTTTTGAGAAGACTATTATTCCAATATGTTAAATTGAACATATCATTATATTGAGAAACCCCTACCATAGTCCCTGACCTTTATAATCCACAACCAAATGTAAGCATTTCTTTCTCTATTAAATCATTTTTTAAAAATATGTAATAAAGCATTTCTTATTGAATGAAATAAAAATAGTGTACTATTTTCCAGTTTAGTAGAACAGTTTAACAGGATATTGGGATCCAGTAAAGTTTAGCTAATGATCAAGTCTAAAGAGAAGCACTAATCACTTTCTTTATATATTATCATTAGCCCCGTAAAATTGGCTTATTGAGCAGACTCTCAAATCAAAATTTTACAACATCACTCCAGTCACATTGCACACTGGGGCCTTATGCTCAAAGGATGCTTTCGTTCATTATCCAAAACTTTGGGGGGAAAAAAAAAACAACAGGAAGCATTGTAAGCTACAGGGACTACAGCTGAGATTAGGATTGAGGCTGTTGTTTTCACAACTGGTAGACAATTTTAGTTGCAACAAGTTCCCTAGGTCAAATTAACTGATAGGGCAGGGAAATTACCTTAGTGAAGCAAATTTAAGACAGATATGATGAAGTCAATATGATCCATAGGTTTTCAGATGGTAGCACTCTGGTTTTTGCTTCTAGTTTTGGAGAACAGTCCTGTTTCTCCATGTAAAATGATTTACATAATTACAGATCAAACCAATCAGTTACTACCTCGTCAGGCTAAAGGTCATGAGCAGCATATGCAAGTGGCTCAGAGGCAGCTCTGCTGTTAATACCTGCTCACTCCGGGGCTGCCGCCCGATTCCCAGGGCTGATTGCCCTCTGTCCTGTGGCTTCAAGTAATGTAAATTGTATCTTGTCCCTGGGTAATCGAGATCAGTGTTGTCTTGTCTGTCCACTCCCTGCCAATGCCCTGTCTGTGCTGCGATAATGGTTTTGGTGGGCAATCAAGGAGGATGCCTTCTTGACTCATCTCTCATAATAGATTGTCCTCCTCAGGCAAAATTGAATAACCCCCGACATGGCCTGGAGGCAGGCAATGATAATTCAATAAGTCTGCAGGGTCAGTGTCCTGTCATTTTGGGCAAGCAAGTAATTATTCTGCACTAACATTCCGTAATAGGAGGAGGAAACTGCTGTGGACACCTTCATCCTGATGCCTAGAAAAGTCACTTTAACAGGATTCTTCCTCTAATCAGCAATAATTCCTTCTCTCCTTCTAATGTGATTCTGTCCACTTTTTCATGTGAGTTGCCTGTGTGGATTTTCTAGATGCCTTTTTTTTTTCCCCAAACCTCAATGTCTGTGGGAAAGTTTAACAACTTCACTGCCTGTTGTTTAATATTTTCCACTTTTATGGGTTGCAGTTGTGCTGTCTATTTGCTTTTACTGATTTGTGAAAGATTTATTATAAACCAAATACAGCTGTTCTCTCCTTTCATAAAGTCAAACTATTTTGGCACACTTGTTTTCCACTACAAAAATACGTTCAAAATCATTTCCCTGACCAGCTTTCCTACCATAAGCATTTAGTTATGCTGAGCAGCTCAGCGTAGGTGCCAAAGTAGTTGTGGACTCACTTAAAGAAAAGAGAATGTGTCTGTTTGAAAAATAAATAGGCAGAAAAGGAGAAATAACTTTTTTTTTTGGCCTTATAGTGGGATTCAATGCTATTGTGTACAGATCCCAAGATAACAGAATTTTAATTAAAAAATAATCTGTAAATTCAAGCCACCTGAGGATTTTGCCTTTATGAATCATGCACATTTATGTAAACTTTACTTGAAACTATTATTTTGACTAACCTTTTAGTATTCTTAAGAAATTACTGTCATGTACCATCACGCCATTCATCATATATACATACAGAGATATATTCTAACATATATGTATGTGTATGTATATATATATACTTAAAGAGAACATATTCACTTCAGTTAATCACTTCCTACTGCTTATATTTAGATCTCTGACTTATGATATTTATTTAAGGAAAGGCTGTATTATCCATTTTGAGAAAAGCAAATTTTAACACCATTTTAGTTATTTCTATTGCCACTTAAAAAAATTTATCCTTTTAAATGGAAAAAAAAACATTAAAAAATAAAAGTGATTTCTAAACCCCACCTAAGCTGCTTTCCTCTCCATTTCTCTGCATAGAAACTATTGCTCTTTTCATTGAAAGGAACCTTTATCTTCTCTCTCCTGAGATCAGTACACAGTGAGTAATGAAGAGGCTTGTATAAGGGCAGGATAAGCACTTTCCATGACTGATTGGCAATTGATTATTGCTGGGATCGCTCCCCATGGTCACTCATCACTATGCTTTTTTGACAACCAAGCTCTGTTCCTGACATGAAAAAGGTGTTTTGATCTGCATCAATTTGGCTTGTTAACTGTGACAAAACTCAAACTGATACTGATCATGTTCAGTTGTCGATGTTGATTTGGATCCTAGATAACAGAAAATGTTCAAAAGAATATATGCTTTGTTCTATATTTTGGTTACCATAATATTGGCATATTTAATGGCTACACTTCTTGAAATTGTTTTTATTACCCTCATGCTTTTAAAATTTTGTTCACTGTGATAAGCTTTTGACACTATCTTATCATTGTTCCTTTCAATGTATTTTTAACAGTCTGCTTTAGAGATTTTGACCATTTTTTGTATGGCCGTAGCCAAACTTTTTACCATGTAATGTTAAAGAGGAAACTACAGCTGCTTTTTGTGCAAAGTACTGAAAAATAAGATTTATTCAGAAGAACTATTTCGCATTGAGTAGAATATATATGTCCAAGAAATAAAGCATAGCAAAGAGAATGTATTTTAAGGATTGTATCAAGGAAGTCAAACACTTGGGGCAAATTCTGTTTGTTTCTCTCCCCCTGAATGATTTGGGTTAAAAGAATAAAATACGTATTTGGCAATTATTTTCTCTAAATTTTAAAGCCAAAATTTGTTTAAACTTAACATGTCACAAACATTTATCAAAATCTGCATTATAATATTTGCTACTGATAAGCTCTAAGTGACAAGTATTTTAATGTATTTAACTTTGTCTTTTGTTTGTTTTGTATTGAGAAATTACATCCAAAACAATGGAATTTTTGCTTTTCAAATTGAATTCTGTTTCAAACTTAAAATTGCAGTAATAATCCTACTTCCTTTTGCATTCCCTTTTTCCATTTCCGCTAGAACCATTAAGGTCATTAAGACCCTTAACATCTTGGAGCAAGTACAGAAATTCCAATGAGCAGTTTTCATTGTTCCTTGATAAAATGGCCATAGATCTTAGATCCTTACTTTTTTTTTTTTTTTTTTTTTAAGTCTGAACAAAGTTTAGTGAAAACTACAGCATAACATTTTGATGCATGCATCATTCTCTTTTCTCCCTCCCCATAATTATTAGTTTTAATTTCTTACATTACAATCATTGTGTTGCATTTGTTAAACCATATTGAATTTATTTTTCTTCAGTTTGTCATGAAACAATTGCAAAAATTACCACTTAATCCAAATGATTATACAAAACTCCTTTCCAATGTCTTGACTGCTTTATCCTTGAGTTTATGAGGTGCTAAATGTATAAATTAGTGCCAGTATCCAAATATCTCTCTACCATTCAAGAAAAACACTCAATAAAAGCGGATGTTTTTCTTGGTCTCTGAGAAGCTACCTAATCAAGAAGGCTCCTCACTCTTACCTTTATACAAATGTTGCACTCTTGGGTCAGTGAAACCTGCAGACAGAATGTTGTTCTGAGTTCATCCCTGGGATGAGTACCGGGAAAAGACTACACACAATTGTTTCCAAGCTTTGAGATGATCTGTCCCTCCTTTGATGAGTTTCTTCTAGGCTTGTCTTTTCTTACTGTGCCTCTGCACAATGCCTGCAGTGCCCTGGGATGCATCTGCAGAACTCGCCAGAATTTGGGGTGCCTGCCAGCCCAGGCCCTATCAGCAGTCATCTGCAGGCTACAGCCCCAACATTCACCTTGGGCTCCAACGTCTCTATGAACTGCAAGTGGCAAATAGCCAGGGAGATTTGATGCAGGAATAGAGGAAACCAGAGAATACAGAGAAAGTACGAAAAGAAGCAAAAGAAGAATTATCCATTTAGTATCCTCAGTTATCCTTGTCCTTCCCTAGAATATTTTTCAATGATAGTATGTCTACTAGACAGTGAGGTAGGTTATGGTCGTTGCATGATGCTTCTAGGTATCTCTTTCTCTTAAAATATTTTGGATGGGTATGTTTTGTGTGAGGTAGAGAACTCAGAATCTAGAGAACCTTGTCCTGGTATCAAATATTGGCTCTGTTACTTATTTGCCATGTTTTCAGAAGTGCCTGATATAACACCTCTGTGCCTTAATGTACCCATCTGTAAAATGTGAATATATAGATGCCGCCATTAGAAGGGAACATGTGACCTTTTAAAAGCCACTGTATTAAATAAGTTAAAATAGTTGATGCTGTTAAGAATGATTTCTGGTGCCTAAATTATAAACCCTCACATGCATTATTATTTTTTGTGTATGAGCTAACATGTTACAAAGTTTTTTCTCAAGTATTATACTTTGGCTATTATTATAAGTCTGTAAATTCATTTTAAGATAAAAAAACTAAGTAAATGACTTAACCAGAGGCACATACTAGAAAAGTCCTGAAAGACTTGATTCAGGTCATTTGCTTCTTATCCAAAGATTTTTTTCCCCTGGGATAATCTTTGTCTTTCCTTTGGAGACTGATTACCATTTGCTATGATAGCTTGAAATGGGAAAGACATGAAAGCTAAATTTAGGATGGAGAATACTATGGCAGGAGAAAGAGCATATAACTGTAACACTCAGAAGTAACACCCAGAAGGCTATAAAGGAAACATTTCAGAATATATTCATTTATATTCTACAATTTCAGAATATATTCATTTATTCTTTCATTTATAAGGAAACATTTATTAAGCCCCTCTTATTGTTAGACATTGTGAATTAAAAAACAGATAATACACTGTAAACTGAATTCAAAGAATTCCATGGAAGAGAGATACAATTAATGTGATTATTGCAACCTCACATAATAGAGGCATACATGGATATTATAAAGGCACAAAGAAGGGGCACCTGACCCAGAGTGGAGGATATGAGAAAATTAAGAGAGATAGTTTGGAGGATTTGGGGCAAAGGGACTAGTCACATAATTCATAGTTCAAAAGATCACTGTGATCGCTGTATCTATGCAACAAGACTGTGTTGCAGGGAGAGAGGGAAGAAGAGAGAGCAAGTTGGAAGCCACTAGAATAGTGCAGGCAAGGAAGCACAATGGTGACTGGTAGAAAATGCAATTTTCTCACCTGAGATGTGGAAGCTTGACTATGTTTATAGATGAAGGAGGGAATCAAGTAAAAGACTGATTTAAGGTGCTATTGAGAGAATGAGATCACTGGTGGAGGATAAGTCTGAAATAAGCATACAAATTAAAGTTTAGCCATGGAAACTAGTTAGCTGAGATGAGAGAAAAGGAAAAGTAGGTGCAAATGCAGAGAAAATTGAGAGATGAATAATCTTGTCAACCCCCTGCTTTGCTTACTCACAAAACGTAGAAATGGGGGTCCTGTCTTGAACTCATCCTGGCCACATAGTGCATTATACTTGCAAACATTAAGGTTCATGGATGGAAACAATAACCCTTCGATAATGTTTGAGGAGTGGTAATAGACAACTTTGGCAAACAGTGACTCACAGCAGCTAAAACCACTGGGATGGCTAATGTTGACATGGAGCAGCCCAAAATGGATGCGTCATAGAACAACAAACTGCCAGACACGCAGAAGGATGAAAGGCACAACAAACAAAAAAGCCCAAACGTTTAAATACTGATTGTACAACTGCATAGGCTATTTCTTTATATTATAAAGTGTGATAATACTCATTATATGTATGCGTAATGTATGTGAAAGACACATAACTAGTTTAAAATAAATCCTAACTATTACTGTGGCTACTCTATTACTAAAGCAATATACTCAACAGATAGGGAGAAAGGCATTATTTTGTAATAATTTAATTTTCTAATTGCTTGGGATGTTTCTCTTCTTTTCAAGGAAAAAAAACACATAAATTGTTTCTACTCAAGGTTCTAATCTTTTTAATAATCATCCCTACCAAAACTGAATTTTTGTTTGCCTGGTTTTTATTCATTATTTATTTCATTAAATAGAAAAAAAAAAAATCTATTTTTTGAGGAATCGGAGACTGGGGACGTACTTAATTTGGGAAAGATCAGAGCTTTAGGAGCTAGAAAGTAAATCTTTATGCTCAACACACAGTTTGAAGGACTGTGAGAGAATTATCGTCATGCCAAAAAAATAAATGCTAAGGAACTGATTGTTTATCAGATTGCCAATCTGTGAGTGCCTAGAATTCTTCACTATAAAACTTTGTCAGTAAGCAGATTTTCTCCTGTTTTTTTCTTACTAGCTTTGGAAACTAGGCATGTTACTGCTTCCATTTTTAGACCAAGAGGTACTGATTTACTTTTGTTAATGTTTCTTTGGAAGAAGGGCACTTGGCATATTTTTCTCTGGTGTTCAAAGTAGAATCACATATAAGGTATGGCATCAGAATATATATATGTATATGTATACATGTGTAAATATATATATACGTATATATATAAGTATATATATATGTATATATCAGAGAGAGAGATCCATCATCCTTTCTCTGTGTTATAGACCCCATTTGCTGAATAAGAGTGCAGAGCCAGAAAGAGCCAAAGCCTAAGCTAGACTATAATTCTAGCACATCATCTCTGGCTCTCTGTGAACAATAATAGTTTCTCATATATCATAAGGGACATGCATGAAAAATTTCTTGAAGACCAGAGAACAACAAAGGGAGACAATATCATTTTTTTGCTTATTCGGTATAAATTTCAATAATAGACTTCTGGTTAGATAAGTAACAGGGAGAACATTTTCCCATTCCATGCTCAAGAAGTACAGAATATAACTCAGAAAAATCTGTGAAGTGCAATATGCTATGGTAGCACATAACCAAGACTGTTGAAAAAATATGCATTTATATTTGTGTCTCTGGCAAAGGTCATGAGTTAAACATACACATATATGGTTAATTGAGATTCTCCATTCACAGTAGAGTAAATAATTCTGCATATAACTAGTTTGAAAACAACAGCAATGATGATATTATCTTTGTATATGAAAAGAGTGTATTTTTGTTATATTTCAAGCAACGTCCCAGATATAGAGAGTCTTTCCTCTTAGAATTTTATTCATCGTTTTGACAAAGAGAGGTAAGAAGCTAGTTTCTTCAAGTGAACTGTGTAAAGAAGGAAAAAAGAATCAAAGCGCCAACATTACATTCCAATGTCTAGGGTTGTATTCCCCCTTGTACATACATTGTAATTATATACTGACCTTTGAGATCAGTGGCTCTTTACTTATGGGATAATATGATTAAAGTATACGTAACAAGTATGTTAAATTATTTTTAATGCAATTCTTGTGGAGAAAATCTGTGTAATTGCTAATTCCATTTTGTTCTAGACGCATCTGAGATAACATCCCTTGGGCCCAAGCTTATAAACTAGATAGACTAAGGCTCTTTCCACACAGAGGTTACTTTGATTTTTGTTAGTTTTGTCTTCCCAATGACTGGTTTGCACTGAGAAGAAAGCTTGGAGCTAATTAGAAGATACAAAGGAAACACACATACTCACTAAGGAATAATTTGTGGCATTTACCTAATTCTTAAAGAAAATGTTCTTTATTGTCACATTTGGAGTAAACCTTACTCTTCCTCTTTCCTCTCTGAAACTCAAATATTAGAATATTTGAATTGCTTTTTTGCTTGGTGTGACCTAATTTGCTATTCTTATTTTGAAATTTTGTACATTTAGGCATGCTTCTGTGTGTATGCCCGTGAGTGTCTGACTCTTTTGCAGCCTCATAGACTGTGGCCCCCCAGGCTTCTCTGTTCCTGGGATTTCCTAGGCAAGAATACTGGAGTGGGTTGCCATTTCTTTCTCCAGGGGATCTTCCCTACCCAGGGATCAAACTACCAGTCTCTTGCAGCTCCTGCATAGGCAGGAGGATTCTTTCCCGCCAGCACCAACTGGGAACCTGGAGTGTTTCTAGTGGGCCAAAATTTTGTGGCTGATGATCTTTTGAAGGAGCATGGGGTTTTATCTGCTGCTGGAGACAGGAAAAAAGCTAGCTGAGAGGAACCTGTTGACAACAGTAATGTGAACTTCAAGGTCTCATTTTAGAAGGAATTGGAAGACTAATGTGGCCTAGAGACAAAGTTTTGCTTTAGGAGCAGTAACATAAATGCAAAAAAAAAAAAAGTGCCAGAGACAAAGATAATGAAGACTAAAGCAGTAGTTGCTCTGATACGGACTTTGGCAAGGGAAAATAGTAAGCAGAACGATGCCTATCATATGGCATAAAGCTTAATAGTTCATCCAAATCAAGTTAAATTCCTATTTATAGATGTTAAAAGAATGTTCAAACTTTGATATATTAAGATGAAATTGACTTTTCTGTTTACCTGAAGCATGATATTAACAATAACTGATAATGATGATTATATTTACTATGGATGACTTGCTTCATCCAACATTCAGTTCTTAGATTGCCAACGAAAGTTGAAAATATAATGTATTTTCATTTCCCTCCCTGCCTAGTACTGATTTAAAATAGCTGTCAAATAGCTATAAAAATCTGTGGTCTTTAGAGTTTTCCAGTCTTTTAATAACTATGATGTTACGGAAGCATGTTCCCCTTGTTTCCAATTCTCTTCCATAACTGCTTGGGCAAGTGTCAGCGACTTACGAAAAAAGGCTATTTGATGAAGAAATGGGCGTTTCATCCCAAATTTCTTTCTTAGGAGGAAACTATGAATTAGTTTCATAGTTGTACATATATATATGTGCATATATATGTACATAGCTGTATATATATATACACACATATGTACATACATATATAACTATAGAACTCAAACCAAGAGCCAGGTGCTCTGAGATTAGGTAAAGGATTTGTTTTTGCACTCATTCTCAGATATTTAAGGAGTAATGCAGAGCGTTGTTTCAGGTGAATACTCTGGAGGTTAAATGGATTTCGTTCCTGACTCTGACATTTACAAGCTAGGTAATCTTTGCAACTAGCTTTGGGGTTTCCCTGGTGGCTCAGATGGTAAATAATCTACCTGTAATGCAGGAGACCCCGGGTTCGATCCCTGGGTCAGGAAGATGCCTCAGAGAATGCATGCAGTGTTCTTGCCTGGAGAATTCCATGGTCAGAGGAGCCTGGTGGGCTACAGTCCATGGGGTCGCAAAGAGGTGGACACGGCTGAGCAACTAACACACTTGGCTATCGAAGCCATTTCTTCATATGTGAAATGTGAATATTATCAGTGAAGGACTAAATGAAATAACTGGCAGAAAACACTTACTTTGGCACCTAGCTCTTGCTGTCAGAGATCAGATTTCTTAATACTAAGCTCCACAAAGGCAGACCTTTTTGCTTCGTTTATCACTGGATCCTCAGCGCCTCAAACAGTAACTAGCACATAGCACGCATCAGGTGTTTATTTGCCAAGTGAAGAAATGAATTTGAGGAGGCAATGATTAGTATTTCTGCTGAGTTTAGAGTATTGGAGCTTTAAAAAAAACTGTAGATATTATTAGGCTTCAATTTCTAGCAGGAGTTTAAGAAAAAAATCCCCAATGAGGAGAAAAATTGCTAATGTGAGACAAGTTTAAGAAAATAAATCAGTCAAGAAATAGGAATGGGGACATTTAATGTGACACAAGAATAGGCAAAAGGTTTTTCTTTCTGTGTTGAGTGTTCTAGTTTTAGTTTCTTTTCTGATTATCTTTCTTTTCAGAACATCTTTCCCTTTTTAACTTCTTTCTCTAGAATCTATAGGCGTTCCTGGCAGCCTTGCTTACTAATGTTTTCTTCATTTTGAATTTATCTTCCTTGCAGCAAGAGCTACAAAATGGACTGTGGATTTGTACTAAAGGAACTATAGCCCTTGCTTGCTTTCCCATGTCTGTTGGAGCGTGTGTGACCCTTCACCTCATTATGAAATAATATACTTCACAAAAAATGCAGGCCATTTAAGTGCCCACTTGGAGAAGGAAATGCCAAGCCACTCCAGTATTCTTGCCTGGGAAATCCCATGGACAGAGGAGCCTGGCAGGCTGAGGGTCCATGGGGTCTCAAAGCATCTGACACAATTGAGCAATGAACACTTTCACACTTTCACTTTAAGTGCCCACGGCTGTCCATGCAATAATAGGCAGATACATAACACAATCTCCACATACTGTAAAGTGTCTTCATGCTGACTGACATTAGTTTATTGAGTCTGCTGTGTATAAACCATGGAACTAACACTATACTGGAAACTTCAAGAAATTGAAATCTTTGACTTCAAGAAGCTTATAGTTTGTGGCTATTAATCTCTAAAATATAATGGGAAATTGACTTGCTTTATCTGCAAACTCCCAAAGCTAAATAATCAATGTCCTCAGATTGTCCTTAACAGAGACTATGGTATGTGATGGTCATACAAGTTGATTGCTGTGAGTTCATAAAATGAGAAATCCCAAAGTTTTCTTAACTGAAGATATGTCAGTTATGTGTCTGCAAATAAGTTGTTGCACTCATCTGAAAATTTACAACATTTTAATTGAACGGACTATGTTGTTTGATACTACTTGCAGGGTACTAAAAATATAGTATGCTCTCAGTGGTCATTCATTTATTCAAACACATAATTATTTATACTTATCTAATATTTGCCAGGCACTATATATATATATGTACACATATATATATAGACACAGTATATTCTTGAGAAAGACATCAGAAACCTTGCCTTCATGAAATTATAAGAGGAGAAAAGAGACATTAAATCAACATTGCAAGATCATTACATTAAGATTTTGATAAGTTCTATAAAAGAGAACCAGAGGATTCTATGAGATTGATTTGATTAAATCTTTCTTTATACTTTTTCTTTAAATCCAATGTGTGGATGTGTATTTAATTTACAATTAATATGAAAATAAAATAATTTCTGCATTTGCGAAATAAAAACACTAATTTTAGCATTTTGCTAAATAGAGTGATTTCCTTCCTTTTACCAAGGTATTACCAACATAATTGGAGAATCTCATTCAGGATAGTCATCTGAAACTGCTAGTTGAAACAGACCTTTAAGAAGTATGGTTTGGAAAAAGAGCCCAGTGGATTTGGCTATGTAAACACATGTAAGGGTTGAAAGAGCCACATCAGATAGATTCTGGAGCCAGCCAAGCCGCTGAAGACTTCCTGAAGTCAGTGATGGGTCAGGAAGCATTTTCATTTTCATTATTCCTGGGCTCAGGCTGTTGCCACCTTTATATCTGCAGTCTCTATCCTTGCCTCTGTCTGTGTCTCTCTGTTTCTCTCTCACACAGATAGACACAAACAGCCATTTAAAAATTGGAGACTTTACTACAAGTTTTTTAAAAACCATAATCAACAGCTACATTGATCTTTTAAGTTTTTGAATTTAATACAGGTTTGTTTTAACAGTAGAAAATATAAATAAACCACAGAAACAAGTAATTGTGATTTATTTTTCTGCTGCTGTACAAATTAAATAAAGAGAGAAAAAAAGAATAGTTATTAACGGGTTTAAAATACATACTTCTGGCATTGGTGGTAGAGAACTTGCCTGCCAATGCGGGAGATGTAAGAGACGCAAGTTCAATCCATGGGTCGGAAAATCCACTTAGAGAAGGGCACAGCAACCCACTCCAGTGTTCTTGCCTGGAGAATCTCAGGACAGAGGAGCCTGGCGGGTGACGGTCCATAGAGCCACAAAGAGTCGGACACGACTGAAATGACTGAGCAAGCACGCATGCAATGCCTGCTATGAAATCCATGCTAACTCTACATCTGAACAACTGAACGGTGAAAATACTGTTACTCTGAAGGAAAGGAGGGGCAAGGGTCTTCCTTCTTTCCCTTCAGTCTGGAGTCTACATTGTTCACAAATGCAGTTACAGATTTAGGGCCTCGCTGGAGCCTGAGGGGACTAGGAGGGAGGAACCCGATTCCATCTGACATTCTCACAACACATAAAAGGTATAATGGAGATGTGAGAGATGGGTAGGTAGACAGACAGATAGAGAGATAGATAGGCAAAATAGAAAGGGGAAGTCATTTTTTCTCCCTCCCCTCTGTTAAAATGTATAGTACTGAATGATGTCTTTGTGCCCTGAGCTATGGCTGAGCCAAATAGCTGGTGGGGATAGGAGATGCAAATTCATAATGTTAATTCTGACTCTGTCACTCACTTATTCTTCCAATGAAAGAGGGCATATTTTAAGAGTCAAGCTAGCATGAATATGAACTCTGTAATCATTTTACCTTTCTTATTCATAAAATAGTGATCATGTTATTTGTTCCAACATTAACTCTTCAGTCAACATATTTTTATTGAATCACTTCCTTATGCCAAGGGAAGTTTTGGGAGATGGGAAGAGACCAGTGAAGAAGACAGACTAACTTCTAACTTCATGAAGCTTTCCTGTTGCTATAACTGGCACAAAAAAAGAAATGTGTATGCAGAAGTCCTCCTGTATTAAAGGCTGTTGTTGTTTGTTGTTTAGTTATTCAATCGTGTCTTACTCTTTGTGACCCCAGGCACTGTAGCCTGCCAGTCGCCTCTGTCCATGGGATTTCCCAGGTAAGAATACTGGAGTGGGTTGCCATTTCCTTCTCCAGGGGATCTTCCCGACCCAGGGATTGAACCCACGTCTCGTGCATTGGCAGGCAGATTCTTTACCACTGAGCCACTTGGAATAAAAGGTATGCAGTCAATAATTACTTTTCTTTACCCTCATGGACCATTTTACAACACGATAATAAAATATGTACAACATATTACTAATAACTTATCACTACAAAGCCTATAAGGAGTATTTTAAATAAGCTTTAAAAACATCTTGATACAAAGCTTTATTATCAGCTTTTTATCAGATGGCCTTTGAAACTCTGTCTTAATTCCACATACATGGGCATTAGATCCAATTAATGAGCTCTATCATTCAACTCCCCAAGCTTACCCATGCACCAAACTGTGTGCACGTCCTGAATCCTTCATGATATTTCCCCAGACATGTTCTAGATGTGGTTCAGATTACTCTTCTTTTACTGCTTATAGATATAATGACCATAATCCCGAACCATACACATGCTTCATAGGTTTCTGTTTCTTCCCTAATTATAGACTACTGTCAACTCTTATTTAATTTTTCCAGAGTGTTTCTCTTGTCTACTTGGGTTAGATTGTGTAAACTCTGATAGGCACTCAATAGGGAATGGGTAAAAGATTTAATCAAGCAATCAAACTGCATTTAGACTATCATGAGGATGTGTCATTAACATGTTTTGGCAATTAGGGTAGTGGACAAGTTAGTGGTATGGGAGGGTAATTTCTGGCACATCTCAAATCACAGCACTTGCCAGTATATATATAATCCTTGATGAGGGAATAATGATTGCATCTTATAGGGATTGTATACTAGGAAAGGAGTCTTCTGAGTGTGTTAAGGGAAATGAGTACTTTGCATTCTATGAAATTTCCTGTAGAGTTCTTGAAATGCTTACCTCTACACTCTCTCTTTGGTGGTGGCAAGATGAAACTTGCGGCATACAGAAAGAAGTAAATCTAGTAAACGCTGCCCTTGAATGGGATTCTGGCAATCACTCAAGCTTATTATGTTTTATGAGAGCCCAAATCACTTATTACATCACTTTCTAAAAGAACAAATTTTTTTAATAAGTAATTATGTAAAAATCAGAATAGATAAAATCTACTCAACCCACTTTGATGAAAAATTGTTGCAAAGGAGGGATGGCAATTACACAGTGAAAGGCAGAAGAGCAAACTTCTCTTTTCACTTTGCTGCTTGTATCTTTTCAGCTACGTCCTTATGTCTCTTCCAGATCCAGCTCTAACCCGCGTTCTGAACCAAATCAATGTAACTAGCAAAGTGTAAAATGCTGGGCCATTATAGCAATGATCTTTGTTCTGCCATAGCTGACATCTAAATTTACTGATATTGATATAATAAGCCATTTTGTGTTTTCATTTGTATAAACCAAATGTGTGGCTTAGCTTATTGATTTTGTAATCAAGATATAGTTTACTGAAGTGTTTATAAAATGAACTTGTAAACACATGTACTTTACTCATTTATTAATCCAACAAGCACCTCTTATGTAGTTTGTCTTCTGCAGAGGCCTATAGGAGATTTAATTTAGAGGGGTGGGGTAGATGTGAAAATGGGATACGAGTGAATATTGGCCTTGTAAGCACTTTATTCAAGAAGTTAGATGAGACTGTATATAGAAAAGAAAAAGAAACTAAAATTATTGTGACAGTTTTTATAACAAGGAGAGATTAAATAATAGAAAATTAAGAGATAAAAGGATACTATAAAATACATATATATGTAAAATTCCAAAGATTAGGAAACAGAATAAGAACAGACTCTTCACACACTTCCACATACAATACCTAACTTCAGCCTCAAGTGATTTTGTTGAGTTGGATTTATTCTCAGTTTACAAATGAGGACTTCCAAATTCAATGAGGTTAAAGTATTGTCCCAAGTTATGTGCTTAAATATGCACTAGAAGCAGGAATACACCTTAATTTTGTTTGCCTGTTGTTTATTCCAAGTCTTCAGAGATGAAATCTAGGACACAGGTGAAGAGAGTAGTTTTTAATGATAATAAATGATAAAATGATAATGTGGGTGTGCTCAGTCATGTCCGACTCTTTGCCACCCCATGGGCTGTAGCCCACCAGGCTCCACTGTAAATAAAACTTTCCAGGCAAGAATACTGGAGTGGGTTTCCATTTCCTTCTCCAGGAGATCTTTTGGACCCAGGCATCAAACCCATGTCTCTTGCATCTCCTGCATTGTCGGGAGGATTCTTTACCACTGTGCCACCTGGGAAGCCCCTTAAAATGAGAAAGCACCTCTTTTTCTAAGGAAGGACCACGAGACATTTTCCATGTGACCAAAGACAGAAGGTGAATGATGTCTAGATACAGGAGTGCTGTGGGAATGCCCTAGAGCATTATGGGGAGCAAGAAGATCTTGAATGCCTGCTACAGACAATGAGCTCCAGAAAAGGAAATGGAAAATGGGGAGAAGGAAAGGTTTTGAGCAATTGTAGACAGGTTATGTCTAGAAATCACAACTGTGGTAGACGGGTCAAGTTTGCTAATGATTCAGCTCTATTCAGGAATGTCCTGCTGTTTAATATACACACATATGCACCTACAGACTATTGCTAAGCTCACCCTTTGAACTGGCATGGTCCAATTTAAATTCTTCCGCTTCTCTTATTTTCTTCTTCTTCATAAAATTCAGATGGAACTCTTGCCATCTGCCTTTTATAGCTGAGAAAACTGAAGTTTTAGGATACCGAGTAGTGATACAGTCACAGATGGGGCTTCCCTGGTGGCTCAGCGGTAAAGAATCTCCCTGCAATGCAGGAGACACAGGTTCAATTCCTGGGTTGGGAAGATTCCCTGGAGAAGGAAATGGCAACCCACTCCAGTATTCTTGCCTGGGAAATCCCACAGAAGAGCCCAGTGGACTACAGTCTATGGAGTCAAAAGAGTTGGACACAGCTTAGCAACTAAACCACCACCATAATTATATATCGCCTGCAGTTCTGCTGTCCTCGGAGGTGTATGTTTTTTATCTCTTCCATAAGGATAGTCTCTTCAACTATGTAGTAACTTTATGAGCTCTGGTTTTCCCTAGGATTTATTTCCTTCAATTTTTACTTTTAGCTTTTCCTTTGATCTTGGTCCTTTCCATCAGACTAGAAACTGGATCAGTCTCATCTCATATATACATTAAAGAAAAATGCCTTTCCTCAACCTATTGTTTCTATTTCTAGATGTAAATATCTCCCTATGTTAGTGGGCATCAGTGTAGTGGTTATGAATATTAGTAATTCTGGGAGTTAAGATATATCACTTAAATTTTGAAAGTCTTAGATTTTTATCAGTGTAAAGTAAGATAGCTATAAAATATAAAATCCTCTTTTGTAGATTTTAATGATTCAATGCCTTAGTTACTACAGAATTCTTGGCACAGAGCCTGGCACATGGTAACCACTCAAAAGGCTTAACCATATAGTAATAATTGTTATTATACTAATTCACAGAGAAATTTCTTAGAAATGCTATCTGTACATATACTCTCCAATTTCATATCTCCTAATTACACTTTAATTTGATCAGCTTCACCTAGAGGCTACATTAAAATTCTTCTCACTAAGGTTACCAATGGCCTTCAAATTAAAATGATTTATTGGACACTTTAATATTCTCCAACTTGACCTTTCTATAGCAGTGAGGCCAATGAGTCCTACTTTAAAAAACTCTTCTACATTGGTTCCTATGATGTTAACCATTAGTTTTTTGTTTGTTTTTTTTTAATCTTCTTATTTCTCTGTTAACTCCTTAGTCCCTTTCTTGGGTCCTCTTTTCTTGTTTTCTTTTTAAAAGTCTGGATGCCCTCTCTAGGGTTTTTCCTTAAACCTTTGCGTTCTTATCCTTTTATGTTCTCTTTATCTAAACATACGACTTCAGATCTTCCTAGGCACTGATGACTTCCAAATCTTTGCTACCTACATTCCAGTTACACCTCATTAACTGCACAACACGTCCATATGGATGTCCTATCGCTGTCTGAAATGCAACATGCCCATAACTAATAGAAATATTCCTTTTTCTCATCCTGAAATATTCTCTTTCAATTGTACTTCCTTAGTTTTTGAGAAACCAAGACAACATCCTGGCTACAGCCGCAGTCATCTCTCTCAAACCATGTAGCAACCAAGTTCTGTAGACACCACCTTCCATAAATTCATTTTTAAATCCAGTCCTTCCTTCCCATTCTACCCATTGACAAAGTCTCTGGCCTCTTCCATTAACCTTTTAGAGTTTCTTTCTGCTTTTAGTCAATTTACGCCCCACAACGCTTGCAGAGTGATCTTTTAACTAAAATCTTAAATTCTCTTCATATCATAGAGGAAGGAAAAAAAACTCCTGAAAATATTTTTCCAGATTCACAAGGTCTTTAACTCTCTGCATCCCCCCCTCCCTCCCTGCTCTGACTTCCTTCTCTAAGTGCTCTCACCTTCCATTTCTGCTGTGGTCTTTTGTTGAAGGACTCTTAGACTTTTCACTTTCTCTAGATCTCTTCCACTATATTTCAAACTTAATTCAATAATTTCATTCTCTAGAAAGCCTTCAGAATCCTCCCAATTTTGCAGTGCAATTTAGATGTCTCTCCTCTGTATTCAAAAAGCATGTGTACATATAGCCATCATGAAACCCGATTATTTCCCAGTTGAAACACCCATTTGCACTCTCCTATTAGGCTATATAATTCCTGAGGATGGATATCATCTTCAGATCCCTAGCAATTCTCTCACAACCTGACAGACCAGAGCCACTCAACATGTGTGTGTCCTCAATTACTTCAGTCATGTCTGACGCTTTGCAACCCTGTGGACTGAGGCCAGCCAGGCTCCTCTGTCCATGGGATTCTCCAGGCAAGAATACCGGAGTGGGTTGCCATGTCATCATCCAGGGGAATCTTCCCAACCCAGGGACTGAACCTGGGTCTCTTGCAGTTCCTGCATCGCAGATGGATTCTTTACTGCTGAGCCACCAGGGACGCTCCCAGCCACTCAATATTCATTTATAAAGAGGACAAGTCACAAATGTGTTGCTTTTTCTATTGCATCATATGACCTATAAATAGCTATATCTTTGGGGGAAATGTTTTGGATTATGTCCACACTAAATAATCCTGAAAAGTTTTCATATCAGAGTCATTTCATATCATTGACTTGAGCTGTCCTTATACTGGTATTAAACGACTAGTTACCTCGTCTACTTAAGTTCATGGAACCTCACTTTTTATATCCATTGAATAAGGAGGTTAGACAAGCTACTTTTTAATTACACTCAGTTCAGTTCAGTTCAGTCACTCAGTCGTGTCTGACTCTTTGCGACCCATGAATTGCAGCACGCCAGGCCTCCCTGTCTATCACAAACTCCCAGAGTTTATTCAGACTCATGTCCCATTGAGTTGGTGATGCCATCCAATCCAATTAATTTCTTTTAACTATGCTATGAAAACTTAAATTTCTTAATTTTATTTTATTGTTTTGATTATTACCTTTTTGAGTAATTCTAAATAATATAAAGGTACATGAAATAATAGGAAGATGCGTGTTCTTTGGAGTATATATCTACGTGTCCACATTTATTTTGTTTACCGTTCCTTTTCCATTTGCAGACACATTAATGCCATTTTCCAATCTAAGAGTATAGCATCTTATTTATATGTAATAGCAACATCATAAATTGTGTGAGCTATTGAAAACAATAAACTAAATATGTTACAGAAGAAACGTGTGCCTTTCATTGGTATTATCTCTTTCAAGATGACAGGTGATCTCGGGAGGCCAGAGAATTCTTAGTCGTATGAGTTTGTGACTAATAGGTAGCTTGATGTGACAAGAGCTGGCTGTCTTGGGAAATTGAACTATCTTTATGCTCAATACTCTGTGTGTCTCATTCTTTGTAGGTTATTGTTGGAGGCCTGTGGGGACCTCTTTTACAGTTTGCATTCTCAAACAATATGAGATCAGCAAGAACTCTGTAGTTTTACTGTCATTATTGATCTGCTGCCAATCTGTTCAGCAGCTAATTTGCTTGTTAGCAGTTATTTTAAAAGCTATTTATAGTTTTAGCCTACTCTATGCTATGTACTAAATTTTATTTTATTTTGCTGAATTAAGGCAAAATAGTACAACTTAGCACTAAAAGACTACTTTATGATAAATTGTTTCTGACTTGTGGCTTGTGAAGAATCATTTCAAAATCACAAATATATTACTGTGAGTTTGATAGGTTTGATAAATTCAAATAAAAAAGTGTATTCATGAGAAAGTGTTTGTTAAATATCTTTTGGCAGATGAAACACATATAAATAGTAAGAAGGGTGATGTATTAGGAATTCATGAACACTCTTCCTAAAGTTGGGATTTATTTGAAGTCGAACACTCAATAAGTGTGTGAGTAGATTGATTGATTTTCTGTTTTGAAGGTGACCATAATGAACTTTTCTCATTCATATTAATTTTTGAAGGACAAAAGGCCTCTTTCTGCCTCTCTGAAAGGGGAAATATGCTTCCATTTTCTGAAGCCAGTTTCTAACAAGTGTATTCATCTGATATGACTTCTTGGTAAGCTGAGTGTGCATATGTCTGTGTCTGTCCCCACCATGAACACAATACCTAAATAGGGAAAATCGTAGTTCTGGCAAAAGCTAGTAAAACATGAAAAAAAAAAAGCAGGATAATGCAACATATTTTCCCCAACTCAGATATACATAGATATATATACATGTATATACAAATGTATATGTGTATATAGGGAGTATTGCCAAAAATAAAGAACACAAAACTCCAAGTATCAATATATAAGCATTGGAGTTGCTGTTATTGCTGCTCTATGCTGCTGGGGGCAGGGAGAGGTAGAGTTATCAAGTTTAGATAAAGTTCAGTTCAGTTCAGTCGCCCAGGATCAGTTGCGTCTGACTGTGAGCCAATGGACTCCAGAACACCAGGCATCCCTCTCCATCACCAACTCCTGGAGCCTACTAAAACTCATGTCCATTGAGTCAGTAATGCCATCCAACCATCTCATCCTCTGCCGTCCCCTTCTCCTCCTGCCTTCAATCTTTCTCAGCATCAGGGTCTTTTCCAATGAGTCAGTTCTTTGCATCAGGTGCCCAAAGTATTGGAGTTTCAGCTTCAGCATCAGTCCTTCCAATGAATATTCAGCACTAATTTCATTTAGGATGGACTGGTTGGATCTCCTTGCAGTCCAAGGGACTCTCAGGAGTCTTCTTCAATACCACAGTTCAAAAGTATCAATTCTTCAGCGCCCAGCTTTCTTTATAGTCCAATCTCATATCCATACATGACTACTAGAAAATCCATAGCTTTGACTAGACGGACCTTTGTTGGCAAATTAATGTCTCTGCTTTTTAATATACTGTTTAGGTTGGTCATAGCTTTTCTTCCAAGGAACAAGCATCTTTGAATTTCATGGCTGCAGTCACCACCTGCCTTAATTTTGGAGCCCCCAAAAATAGTCTATCACTGTTTCCATTGTTTTCCCATCTATTTGCCATGAAGTGATGGAACCGGATACCATAATCTTAGTTTTCTGAATGTTGAGTTTTAAGCCAACTTTTTCACTATCCTTTTTCACTTTCATCAAGAGGCTCTTTAGTTCTTCTTCACTTTCTGCCGTAAGGGTGGTGTCATCTGCATATCTGAGGTTATTGATATTTCTCCTGGCAATCTTGATTCCAGCTTGTTCTTCATCCAGTCCAGCATTTCACATGATGTACTCTGCATATAAGTTAAATAAGCAGGGTGACAATATACAGCCTTGATGTACTCCTTTCCTGATTTGGAACCAGTCTATTGTTCCATGTCCAATTTTAACTGTTGTTTCTTGACCTGCATATAGACTTCTCAGGAGGCAGGTCAGGTGGTCTGGTATTCCTATCTCTTTAATAACAAAGAGATAAACAAAGGCTTGAGTTTTTATTCTCAGGCACTGAAAAAGGCAGGGTATATGGAGTTGTCATAGCATGACTAAGTATAACTGAAACCCTGTATAAAATTTGGAGCATCAGGTAGCTGTGAAAACACTGGTGGCCATGATAAATCACTGTACGTGGACACATATACCAGTGAAGAAAGAAACTAGAGCAACAAAACAGAAGTGGTCTCTGGGGTGATTAACTGGCAGAACAAATGTGAAATTGTCTTGGAGATGACTCGCACAGTTTAGAATACAAGGAATTATCTCAAGGAAATGGAGACACTATGGAAAAAAAAAGATTTGGTTACAGAAGGAAAGGAAATAGAAATTTTGGAAGTGAAAATGTTACCCAATGACATAGAAACGCCAGTGGAAGTGTTTAAAAACAGATCAGAATCATATGAAGAAGCAATTATAAAAGTGAAAGAATGACTTGAGGAAATGACTGATGCAGTAGCATAAATATAAGTAAATACATAAACAGAAATAAATCTACAATCTGTAGACTGGAAAGTGATGTTTGCATCCCATAACAATTACAAAGAGTTGGCAAGCAGAATAGTTATAAAAAAGTGAGTGTTAGTCACTCAGTCTTGTCTGACTCTTTGCAACCCCAGGGACTGTAGCTCCCCAGACTTCTCTGTCCATGGGATTCTCCAGGCAAGAATATAGGAGTGGGTAGCCATGCCCTCTTTCAGGGAGAATAATCATAGAACTTCTACAAATCATTAAGGAAGAGTTGAACAAATCAATGAAAATAGGAGGAGAATATGAACGGGAAATTCAGAGGGGAAAACCAGGTGGACAATAGATTTTCAAAAATGTATGCAACCTTAATAGTAATCAAATTAATTAATATGAAATTTCATACCTCCCAGATCAATACCACTAAGACTTCGAACAATAAGTTTGGCAAGGCAGCGAACAGGGAGCCGTAAGTCTTAAATTACCACAATGCCTTTGAGAGCAATTAGGCAGGACTTTACTGTCAAGCGTCTGCCTGTATGTTTGTGTCTGTGTGTGTGTGCCGAAAACTATTTTCAGGTATATTTTTTGTGATACATTGACTAATACATAAAAACTAAACTGTACGCTTGGTAAGGAGCTGCCACCCCTTGACTATTTTTAAGGTAGGCATGTCCCTTTAAAATGCTTTTTGGTGATAACCATAATTTCTGGAAAGAAGTATTTGCATAACTGGGGTTCTCATTTTAGAACAGAGTCTACCTACACAGCAACATAAAAGCAATCCTAATGACAAATCTTAGTAAATTCCCCTGACTGTATGCATTCTCTCAAACCCAAGAATCATGTAGTTTAACAAATATATCAGTGGACATTGTTTTCAAAACATCCATACAAATAAAGACTGCAGAGTTTTGTATTCAATACCGTCCCAAATAATCCACTCACTTTTGCCTTCCCACTGGGGTTTGCTTCTCTCTCTGTACTAGTTCTTCCGCTGTCTCATCTGGAAGAGAAGTGCATTTCCTTTCTCTTTTCAAATGCTAACCTTGACTTCTGTCATTTGGATTCCAAGATAAAGAAACATTATAGAGAGCTCCTAAACTTTGTTTCTTTCAATGATATGAAAGAAGAAAAAAGAACATAAACTGCACTTACATCGATTAATCCGAGAAACAGTTCTGTTTCTTTCATTTATTTCTCTTCCATTCTAGGGAGGTTCTAATTTCAAAGTTGACTGGAGTTTTAGTGAAGTGCAATATAAGATCAAGTCAATAACACAGAAAATGCTGCTATATTTAGTATTTATAGAGTCCAGATGAATTTTAAAATTTCTCTAAGTAGAACTTAAATACCTAGTCCCACTTTGGGTCAGGTTAAAGCCGCAGAGACTTCATTGCAAACTGTATTTGAGGGTCTGCCAGGATGCAGGTACTCTGCAGTATTTAAACTGGATTACTCATATTTTTGGAGATTCAGAAAGACTTTTATGTGCTATGAGGGCATGAATAATATTGAAGGAGTCAACTTTTTAAATCCTTCCCTACCGTATTTGCTCTTTTCTAAAGCTGATCTGTTGTAGAGCAAGCTTGGAACTGAAGTATCTTACAGGTTCTCATATTTAATTTTTTTTCAGCTATCCCTTTTGGCCACCCTGAATTTCAATAATATATCTTGGCCAGATATATATAAGAAGACACAAATCAATATGTAGGTATCTGGCAGAGCCTTCTTTACTCAAGACATGGACAAAACACAGTATGACTTCATACCTTTCTGTATCTTATGCCCATGTCAGTTAAAGCTAAATTATGGCATTAGAAACGGAGTGTTTGGGTTCACAGTTGGGATGTGCTAAACTAGATGTATTTTACAGCAGTGATGACAATCCACATTTAATGGTATCACCTCTTCCATCCCCCAACATGGTAAAAGAATGCAGAGTTTCTAGGAGAATACCCTGAGGGCAAATGGGAAAGCTTCAGTAAGAAAAATGACTTGTCAAGTCTATCTGCTTACCTTTCAAAATTATATCTAAATTTTATTTTTTAATTAGAACTTTTATTATATAAATTTCAGGAATGCAGCATTATTGTTGAGCTTCTCTATACACTACAAAGTGATCACAATCACGAGTCTAGTTGCCAGCCAGTACCATAAAGTTGACTCCCTTTAACCATTTTTCTCCACACCGCAACCCCCTTGTGCTCTGGTAACCACTAATCTGTTCTCCGTATATCTATGGGTTTGTGGTTGTTTTGGTTTTCTTTTCTTTTTTAGAATCCACATATGAGAGAAATATGGTATTTGTCTTCCTCCATCTGACTCACTTCACTTAGCATAATAATTTCAAGGTCCATCCGTGTTGTTACAAATGGCAGACTTTCATTTTTTTATGGTTAAATAGTATCCCATTATGTGTATGTACACACATTTATGGAAATAATGCTGCAATCAGCATAAGGGTGCCTGTATTTGCATTAGTGTTTACATGTTCCATGGATACATATCCAGAAGTGGAATAGCTGGATCATACAGTAGGTTTATTCTTATTTTTTTTTGAGGAAGCTCTATACTGTTTTCCATAGTGGCTTCATCAATTTACAGTTCTACCAACAATATACAAAAGAACTCCATTTTTCTCCACATCCTTTCCATCATTTGTCATTTTTGTCTTTTTGGTAAAAGCTATTCTAACAGGTATGAGGTGATATTTCATTGTTGTATTGGTTTGTGTTTTCCTTATTAGTGATGTTGTATGTGCTGGTTGGCCATCTGTATGTCTTCTTTGGGAAAATAATCTATTTAGAAATCCTGCCTATTTTAAATTGAGTTGTTTCTTTTATTTCTGCTGAGTTGCTTGAGTTCTTTGTGTATTTTGAATATTTGCCCCTTATTGGATATATTAATATGATTTATAAAAATCTTCT
The DNA here is from genome assembly GCF_963930625.1 of Muntiacus reevesi. NCBI lineage: Eukaryota > Metazoa > Chordata > Mammalia > Artiodactyla > Cervidae > Muntiacus > Muntiacus reevesi. The sequence goes on along the minus strand of NC_089264.1, from coordinate 14,015,732 downwards.
CCCTTTCAGTAGGTTGACTGTTCGTTTGATAGTTTTCCTTGCTGTCCAGAAGCTTTTACAGTCTAATGTAGTCTGATTTGTTTATTTTCACTTTTGTTTCCTTTGCCTTTGGAGCCTGTTCCACATAAATAGCACCAAGATGTCAGTGAGATTACTACCTGTGTTTTCTTATAAGAATTTTATGACTTCAGGTTTTATACTCAAGACTCGAATCTATTTCGAGTTACTTTTTGTGTGTGATGCAAGAGAGTGGTCTAGTTTCATTATTTTGCATGTGGCTGTCTGGTTTTCCAACACCAGAAAAAATAGTCTCCTCTTATTTTGAAGAGGCTATTCTTTCTCCACTGTGTATTTTTGCTCCTGTGTCATAAATTGTCCACATATGTTTGTGTTCATTTTCAGTTTTATGGATGCAAGCACTGAGAAATATAGTGCAGACAAATAAGTTAAGAATATAAGTGCTCTTAAATGGCAACCCACTCCAGCATCCTTGCCCGGGAAATCCCATGGACAGAGGAGCCTGGCAGGCTACAGTCCATGGGGTTGCAAAGAGTTAGACACGACTGAGCCTCTGAGCAGGAGTGGCATAATTGCTCTAAGTAGGACCTTTAGTAAAATGATGAATAGCTATGATGTTAACATCCATCTTTGTCTTATTTCAATTTCAGGGGAAATTTTATTATTTTATGAAACTGATAGAGAATGAAAAAAGTGAAAAAAAGAACCAAGACTAAGAATGTTAAGCAGAGAAACCATTCCTACAGACTTCTATACTTCGTTGTTGTTTATTCTGAAGTTGGGTCCAAAAGGACACCATGGACTGTAGTCTGCCAGGCTTCTCTGTCTATGGGATTTCCCACGCAGGAGTACTGGAATGAGTTGCTATTTCTTTCCTGACTTTAATATTTTAAAAAGCTACATGGTTGTATTTGATAATTTAAATGAAATGACTTAGCTCTTCAAAAAATATTAAGTAACTTTAGACAAGCAGGAACTATATAAATCTATGACTCTGTTAGTAGAATTAATTGTAAGCCTTCCATCCCTAGTTTACTAAGAACTTTAAAATCATGAATTAATGTTGAATTTCATTAATGCTGTGATTTTCTCCTACTTATTGACCAAACTTAAAATGGTAGCCGAATGACAATAAAGCCTGCCTGTGCTCTGTATGTACCAGCCTCTTGGACACAGAGGAAGGGGGGAAGGAAAAATGGAGACTGGGTCTGCAGGGGCAAATTTTTACAGTTTAAAATTAAAGTAAATAAAAAAATGTAGGGCTTCCCTAGTGGTCCAGTGGTTAAGAATCTGCCTGCCAATGCAAGGGACATGAGTTCAATTCCTAGTCTGGGAAGATCCCACATGCTGTGCCAGAAGCCCATGTGCCAGAGCCACTGACCAGGGCTCTCGAGCCTGTGAGTTGCAACTGTCACGCCCTTGTGCCCTGGAGCCCGCAATCTGTCACTAGAGAAGCTGTCTCAACAAGAAACTCGAGAACTGCAATGAAGAGTAGCCTCTGCTCACCACAGTCAGAGAACGCCCACAGCAATGAAGACCCAGCACAGTCAAAAACAAGTAAAAGTAAATCAATCTTTAAAAAGAGAGACTTTAAAAAATACAATAAGTAAAAAATGAAGTGCAGTGCCAAATCGTGATGATTGTAGAAAAATAGAGAAGGCAATCAAAATTAAACAGCAACGACTAAAACAAAACAAACTCGTATTCTCACAGTTAGAGATAACCATCATGTTTAGTTTGGTGAAGAATATTTCAGAACAAAAAAGCTTAATCACTAGAATATTTTCTATTCAAATGTCCTGTGACAGAGCCAAAGAATAATTACTACAGTATAATATTTGTATTTAACTATCTATGTGATATGTTCTTTAATCAGCAATAAATATCTTTAAAGCAATAGATATGTTTGAAGCAATAGATATCATTATTCTCACTTGAGATGTCCGCATCAGCATAATTAGGGCTTTCCTAATGGCTCAGATGGTAAAGAATCTTCATGCAATGTAGAAGACCTGGGTTTGATCCCTGGGTTGGGAAGATCCCCCGAAGGAGGGAATGACTACCTACTCCAGTATTCTTGCCTGGAGAATCCCATGGACAGAGGAGTCTGGCAGGCTACAATCCATAGGGTTGCAAAGAGTTGGACACAACTGAGTGACTAACACTTTCATTTGTCATTTTCAGCATAGTAAAATGTGTTCTTCGGTACTTTTAAATATGAAGGCCAAAATAATCATTTTAATCAATGAATGCATATATACACATATGCATATATATGCATATGCCTATATGTGCATATATATACACATGTGTACATATATATGTATACACACACACATACACACACATATATATACATGGACCATTTTGATTGTTTCTAGTTAACTTCCAAAAACATTAAGGTGAAACACTGCTTAGAAATAATCCAAGGACTCAACTGTTTCCTGCAGCTGTTGCGGTGTTTGCATTTTCTTTTTTAAAGATTTCCTTGAAGAATTAGAGCTAATACAACAATTGAAGCAAGAGAGCTGCCTGGGTGACCAGGGCGCTTCCACTTAGACACAGCATGCTTGATCCTGTTCTTATGCAGACACTAGTGGGAGCTTTGCCTGTGTTCCAAGCAGAGGAGCATATTTTCAAATTATTGTGAAGAGTTTCAGGGTTGTATGACAAGATAAAGTGGTATCAAGTTGTTTATTGCAGAATGCCCTCTCCAGGGTTTTAGCCAAAGTCTTCACACTTCAGGTAGCTTCTCCAGCTTGCCAAGAGAGGAGGAATTTCCCCCAGCTGGGTGCTGCATTTTCATGGTTGCTGCTGACAGTGGAAAATAATGTTTTGTTTTAGAACTTCTCCACTCAATATTATATCCCTATGTCTTTTGATTTTTCTTCACCCCTCTCAAATTTAAATGGAATCAGATCTCTGTTAAACACTTTCTTTTTTTTAAACACTTTCATTTTTTATAAAGTATATCTTTGATATATAACATGGTGATAATATTGTTAAAAGTGAATCTAGCACAATATTTAATTCAAATTTTCCTTGTTCTTACATCTCTTCATTTTATGTGTCCTCTTTTCTGTCTGCTTTCTTCTCTCCCTCCAGTGTCTGCCTCACTGAAAGGCATCTTCATTCAGCCAGGGAGGAGAAAAAGCAGAGGTTTAAATGGGCACTTGGTAGCTTAAAGACTCAGTTTCAGAGCTGAACTTTCCTCTGTTTCCACTCGTACAGAATCATGCCAGTCTGATTAAACTAAGTGAAGTAAAGATACTTTTTAAGACCAACTCAGAAAATCAACAGCGAAATACAAAGTTTCTCATAATACTAATATCAAAGTTATTGGAGGCATTGCTTCTCTTCCACATTCTCTAACTGGGAAAAGGATTACCAGTGTCTATGAGAGATGAGAGGAACTGACCTAGACTCACTGGATGAACAAAGCTGTTACACCCATGTGATGTGATACCCTAGGTGACAGTTGGTATCCTATGATACTCCACATCAGACCATGTGAGAAAATAAGTTTTCAGAAGGAAGCATTTGTATTATCTGACACCTTTGCTTATCAAGATTATCCATTACCTCTCTATTATGAAATTTTTGACATTCTCATGTCCACTTCTAAGAACGTCCTTTGGCATTTATTTATTAAATTAAGCTAAACAAAAATATTTTAATTTTTCGAGTTGAGATTTTTGCCTCTCTTTGAATAATAGGTAATACATTGGGATTGTTCAATATAAGTGTTGGAGAATATTTGATCCTAACTTTCAATATATTTATTTTACTTTTGAGTGATTTACCGAAAACGTATATTCATATTTCAAGCCCAGCATTGGGCTAGACACTTTTGCTTTTAATTTATATTTCTCTAATAATGATGAGGTGGAATATCTTATCATGTAGTTTGCCATTCACATACTATCTTTAGGGAAGTGTCTATTTAAATCATTTGCCTATTTTGTAAATTGGGTTGTATGTTTTCTTAACACTGTTTGGAAATTCTTTATAAATTCTGGAGACGAGTCCTTATTAGATTTTACAACTATTTTTTTACCACACTATGGGTTGTCTTTTTATTTCTGTAATGGTGTCTTTCAAAGAGCAGACATTTTAAAATTGGTAGAGTCAATTTTGTCAGTTTGTTCTTTTATGGATCATGCTTTTAGTGTAGTATCCAAGAAATTTTGTTTAGTCGGTTACTCAAGTCAGACTTTTTGCGATCCCATGGCCTATAGCCTGCCAGGCTCCTCTCTCCGTGGGATTTCCCAGGTGTGAATACTGGAGAGGTTGCCATTTCCTTCTCCAGGGGATCTTCCCGGCCCAGGGATCAAACCTGCATATCTTGTGTCTCCTGCATTGGCAGGCAGTTCTTTACCACTGTGCTATCAGGGAAATATAGCTTGCTCCTGCTTTTCAGCTGTCCTCAATTATTATTTTTCTTTTGGGAGAGTGTTTCTGTTGACTTTTAAAATTTTTTACAGAATGGCCCATAAAAGAAGGAAAAAAGAAATTGAGTCTCTTAGTTGTTAAGTGTCATGTGAATGTTTGTGTGTATCTTGTGTATTTCAGAGCCAACATAGTTCAAGTATGAATAGCATATCTCGTTATTTACATTTTAGTCATTGATTGATTGAAGTGGTGAATACTAAAATCACTAGCAAAACTTAGCTGAGTAAATGTTTTACATGTTTAGTAAAAGATATATTAATCTCATCACATGGGAGCTGTTACAACTAACCATAGAGTTGTAAAATGGATTTGATTTTAGAATATTATAAGCTGTGTCATTATGGCTAAGATTAACTATATAGCCTGATAAAGGTCTATTGCAAAGATGTCACACATAGGAAACTGTTTGATAATTACAGTTGACTTACTGGAATTAAAAGGGCAGAAAAAAGGGCACCTTTGGGTAATTATCAGTAATAGAAAGACAAATGATTTGTGCAAGGTATTGGAGAATAATGATTTCATAATGATAGATGATAGAAAGGGTTAAGTCCTAAGCAAGTTAGAAGCTTTAGTGGTGGAATAAAGTTATAATTTCTTTTGGTCCAGTTGAGCAATCATTTACAGCCTGTATCAGTTAAACAATTTTATTCTAGTGCTCTCTACAAAATGGGATACTCTACCCTAATGATGGAATGTGCAGACTTTAAGTTTGCATTGCATTGTAGGTCTTTGAGATTTAGGTCTTCCTTGTGATTTTTATTTTATTTACTGGGGGGTGAATGTATGTATTAAACTACAACAATAATCAAATCTGTGTGTCTTTTCTGCTGGCATTTTCTTCTGTTTAAGCATTGTTTATAATGATTAAGTGTTGGGTGATATATTAACTTGTCCAGGCTACCGTATGCCACATAAAGCATGGTAGATTGAATTCACTAAATTGTATTTTCAGAACTGACTAGGAATACCATCTCCACTCTTGATCCTCAGTAGACTTCTTAGATTTTTTAATCTATAAAATAACATTACTAAACCCACTGATTTTCCTGGCAAAAATCTGGATTAGTGACCGCCTTCACTTGGTCCCTTTGTCAAAGACAAACTGGGAAGTGATCATTAGTATGTACTCTTTTTCACTCACTTGAAGGTTAGGAGCTGGGAAAGCTAACTTTTGGAATGGAGATTACCTCTGGGAGAGCACGAACTACTGACCCGGAAGAGGCACACAGAGACTTCTATGTGTTAGAACTTTTCTACATCTTGATGTGAAAGTTGATATAGTATGCGCAAAAGTTTATCTACCTGTGCAGACACAATTTATGCAACTTACTGTATATATGGTATACTGAAATGTATGTTTAAAAGTATAACATACAATAAATATAACAATGATATATACATATACACACATATACACTGCATGATTCACCAAGAACAGTATCAAATTCACCAAGAGCAGTATCAAATCAAAGTCATATATAATATATGACAAATATTCAGAAACACCACAATAAGTTGGTAGAAACACACATTTATACTGCAGAACTTAATATTCCCCTTTACCACAATTAAAGATATATAAGATAATGTCAAATTATAATCACTGCATTAATGCCACAACCAGAAAAAGGCAGAAACATGATTTTCACAATTATAAGTTAATAGAGTACATTTACAGAATATAATTTAATCCATTTAAAAGTCCTAAGAAGAATTTGGTAAGGTAATGAGATGTAAGAAATTATATTTCTTATAAAGAGTTACTGTATATAAGCACTTTAAAATATTTTCTTATTTGTTAGCTAAGAGTCAGACACTACTGAGCGACCTCACTTGCACTTTTCACTTTCACGCATTGGAGAAGGAAATGGCAACCCACTCCAGTGTCCTTGCCTGGAGAATCCCAGGGACAGGGGAGCCTGGTGGGCTGCTGTCTATGGAGTCGCACAGAGTCGGACACGACTGAAGCGACTTAGCAGCAGCAGCAGCAGTTAAAACATAAAATGGGAAAACATAAGATTAACCTGAATAAAAATAAAAATTTGAGAATAATCTAAACAAGGAATAAAAAGATTATGAGAACACTATAATTTCTTTCTGAAAGATAAAAAATATGAGTTAATTTGATACAAAGATTTATTGTATTTCTGAATAGGGTCAGTTAAGAGTTTTTTTAAAGTTCATAAGATTTTCCTCATTTCTGACCAATATGTTAGCAAATTTATTAAACTCAGCAGTGGCCACAGGACGGGAAAAGGTCAGTTTTCATTTCAAATCCCAAAGAAGGGCAATGCCAAAGAATGTTCATTTGCACTCATTTCATATGCTAGTAAGATTATGATCAAACTCCTTGAAGCTAGGATTCAGTGCTATGTGAACTGAAAACTTCCAGGTGCACAATCAGACTTTAGAAAAGGCAAAGGAACCAGAGATCAAATTGCCAACATCCACTGGATCATAAAGAAAGCAAGAGAATTCCAGAAAAAAAAAAAAAAAACTACTTCTGCTTCATTGACTAAGCTAAAATCTTTACTGTGTGAATCACAACAAACCGTGGAAAATTCTTCAAGAAATGAGAATACCAGACTATCTTACCTGTGTCCTGAGAAATGTGTGCGCAGGTCAAGAGGCAACAGTTAGACATGATTGGGAGCATTCAGGGTGGTATGTATGACTGAGTCCCTTCAATGTTCACCTGAAACTATCACAACTTCATTAATTGGCTATGCCTCAATGCAAAATGTTCTTGGTGTTAAAAAACAAACAAACAAAAAAACCCCAGAAGCAATGGTTAGAACCAGACGTGGAACAACGGACTGCTTTGAAATTGGGAAAGGAGTACATCAAGGATGTATATTATCAGCCTGCTTATTTAACTTACATACAAAGTACATTATGTGAAATTCCAGGCTGGATGAATCACAAGTTGAAATCGATACTGCTGGGAGAAATAGCAACAAACTCAAATACACAGATGACACCACCCTAATGGCAGAAAGTGAAGAGGAACTATAGAACCTCTTGACAAAGGTGTTGGAGAAGGCTCTTGAGAATCCCTTGGATGGCAAAGAGATCAGACCAGTGGATTCTAAAGGAAATCAACCCTGAATATTCATTAGAAGGACTGATGCTGAAGCTTTAATACTTTGACCATTTGATGCAAAGAACCAGCTCATTGGAAAAGACCATGATATTGGGAAAGATTGAAGGCAATAAGAGAAAGGGGGGCAGTGCAGAGAATGTGATGGTTAGATAGCATCACCGACTCAAGAGGCATGAATTTCAGCAAACTCCAGGAGATAGTGGAGCGCAGAGGAGACCGGCATGCCGCAGTTCATGCGGTCGCAAAGAGTTGGACACAACTTAATGACTGAAAAACAGCTATGTAGAAAATATTAAAATGAATAAAAATACAGGTCATTTAGGAATATGCTTTTATTAGTTTTTTAAAATAATGTCCATGTGTGAGTATACACATTTTTATTTCATAAGATTTAAACCATAATGCCATAAATATAGCTATATTCTACTTCTTTCAAATAATATTATGAGCAGTTTCCTATAACATTAAAATGTTCAGAGAATACTTTTAGTGGCAAAACAAAATTATATTTAGTGGGTCATTCATAATTCACTTAGTCATTTTATCAATTTGAACATCAAATTAAGAAGTTCCCTATAAATGGAAATATGGATATCAAAATCACCCCCAAAAGTGCAGAACAAAATGACTTATAGAGACATTAAAAATCATCAAGGAGCAGATGAAAATGGCTACAAACATTTTGAAAATAGTTTAAATTTCTCTTAAGGAGGGAAACACAATTTAATGACAAAATTACACTTTACACTCATAAGTTTGAGAGAAATTTTAAAAATAGCTACTGTTAGTAGAAATGCAAAGAAGGATAAGGTTATTTTTACATGATGCTGATGGCCAAGTTAATTTTTACACCAACATTTTACTAGAGGCAACATTTTGAGAATTAATTGTTGTTCACTCTCTCAATCATGTCTGACTCTCTGCCAACTCCATGAGCTGCAACACGACAGGCTTTCCTGTCCTGCACCAACTCCCAGAGCTTGCTCAAACTCATGTCCATCAAGTGGGTGATGCCATCCAACCATCTCATCCTCTGTCATCCCCTTCTCTTCCTGCCTTCAGTCTTTCCCAGCATCAAGGTCTTTTCTAATGAATTGGCTCTTCCCATCAGGTGGCCAAATTATTGGAGCTTCAGCCTCAGCATCAGTCCTTCCAATGATAATTCAGGATTGATTTCCTTTAGGATTGACTAGTTTGATCTCCTTGCAGTCCAAGGGACTCTCAAGAGTCTTCTCCAACACCATTGTTCAAAAGCATCAATTCTTCGGCACTCAGCTTTCTTTATGGTTCAACTCTCACATCCATACATGACTACTGGAAAAACAATAGCATTGACTATATGGACCTTTGTTGGCAAAGTAATGTCTCTGCCTTTCAATATGCTGTCTAGGTTTGTCATAGCTTTCCTTTCAAGGTGTAGATGTCTTTTAATTTCATGGCTGCAATCACCATCTGCAGTGATTTTGGAGCCCAAGTAAATAAAGTCTCTCACTGTTTCCATTGTTTCCCCAACTATTTGCATGAAGTGATGGGACCAGATGTCATAATCTTCACTTTTTGAATGTTGAGTTTTAAGCCAGCTTTTTCAATCTCCTCTTTCACCTTCATCCAGAGGCTCTTTAGTTCCTCTTTGACCACGATGGTGTGATCACTCACCTAGAGCCAGACATCTTGGAGTGTGAAGTCAAGTGGACCCTCAGAAGCATCACTACAAACAAAGCTATTTCAGCTGAACTATTTCAAAAGATGATGCTGCTATAATGCTGCACTCAGTATGCCAGCAAATTTGGAAAGCTCAGCAGAAGCCACAGGACTGGAAAAGCTCAGTTTTCATTCCTATCTCAAAGAAGGGCAATGCCAAACAATGTTCAAACTACCGCAAATTGCATTCATTTCACATGTTAGCAAAGTAATGCTCAAAATTCTCCAAACTAGGCTTGAACAGTACATGAACCAAGAACTTCCAGATGTACCAACTGGATTTAGAAAAGGCAGAGGAATCAGAGATAAAATTGCCAACATCTGTTGGGTCATAGAAAAAGCAAGAGAATTCCAGAAAAACATCTACTTCTGCTTCATTGAGAGTGAATAATCTGGATAAAGCAATAGAATAAACCATTGTGCACTCATGCTGTATAATACTACATAAACATTCAGGGATCTTTAAGATCTATACCAGTTCACCTAAACAAATGGGTACAGAGCAACTACAAAAATACTCATTCAATTATTTTAAAAAATGTAAAAATGACAACTATGTTGCCTAGTTGTCCTGGCTTGAAATCGTAAACATATAAATTTTCCCAAGTGTTCTAAGCCTTTGGTGATTTCTTAACTTCCTTGCTGTATGTGGGAATTTTCTTCTCACCTACATACAATGAAGGTGCCAACAGACAATAGGACACATGTACTTAAAGATTTCCAACAAAAATCCAAATTGTGTTTATGGTTTTTATGGAGTCAATAGACTTAACTTCTTGCTTTATCTTTTCTGATATATATATATATGTATATATATATATATATATATACACATTTATGTATATGTACATTTACATATATGTGTATATATATATATACACACACACACACATACACACATATGAAATATCTTTAGCTTCTATGTCACAAAGTGAGTAACTCTTCTTTAGATGTGTATCAAGTAGATTCCCTGATAATGGGTTTGACATTATTCATATAATTGTACACTTAATATTTTTCAGTTTTCACATTTGTACTGAGAGTGAGTAATGTTTAGTTAATCACTGCAAGTTCAATTATAAGATTTAAGATTTAAATTCAAAAATCCTTCAAAATTCTGGGCAAAGTTTTCTTAGTCTTGCTTCACTCTTTGCTGCTCATGCAACTTTTAGCAAAAGCCTCAACTTGGCAGAGTGAAGGCTTGGAGACTAGGGTATGTGGGATATGAGGGCTGGGTAGGGGTGGGGAGTGACGAGTCTAGAAAGATTCACTCTACAGTTTTTTAGTAGTTTTCTTTGAATGGTGACCTCACAGATTGATTTTAACTTTTTCTTTATAATTGTCTGTATTTGTGATTGCTATTATGATATAACAAAAAGAAGAGATATATTCAATACTAACAGCAGCAACAGAAAGATGTGTTTCAAAGACCTAAGCATTTTAGGGTGAGGAGCTGGTTAAAGAAGTTGACTCTAAGTGGTCTGTTAATATGGAAAAACAATCTGGTCAACATGCCTAGCACTACTGTTCGTTCTCTTTCATTTCTGTGACATGCTGACAAGAGGAATCATATATCCACTTCGTTTTTGCTTACGTACATTTGCTCTTTGGTGCCTTGGATAGAAAAGAGCATTTTAGTAACGTTCAATTTTAAGCTTAATAAAGCATGAGGGATCCCAAATGAACATTATTCTCGGAGTTGGTTAATTCCTAACATAGTTATCAGTTTAATCATACATTCCTTTTTTTGCTTTGAGTAGAAGAGTGATGTTAATGATTTAAATGTGTGTTTGGTTAGGCTCATGGTTTGGAACCTGTCATATTGCTAACAACACAAATTTGGACGTGAATTCTGAGTCTCAGTTTTGAGTCAGAGTACAGAGAGATCATTTTCATTTCTGTTAATGTGGCCAACTTTGCGATAGTATGCATGAGATTTTTAATTATCGCACTCTTTTTCCTAGTTTTATAGCACTGCAGTGTCTTTGTCTTAGCACCGTATTGAGAGCTTCATAATAGGAATAAAAACTCTCAGGCACATGGCTTTGGTAGTAATTAAATGGCAGCACATTTCAAAGCTATGGATATTTAATGTCACCAAAGTATCAGTTTCACATTTGGTTCAAGACTGTGTGTGGGAATTAAATGCAGAACAGGGTGTTATCACCGCTTAATCATGTAAATCGTATTCACATGTTAGGCCTCTGTTCTTAATTGAATTTTTGCTTCTTTATTTAGAAACAAAGATTTCTTGATAAGTTTAAATGGTTTTAAGCAGAAGCATATTCTTAAGAAATTAATTTTCATATTTCTTACTGGTACTCAGTTGTAAGTGAATGTCACGGTGTGTGGTGTGACAAGGCTGCATATTTTATCTTTATTCCGGAGGTATAGTATAAAGCTGATGAGCAAAGCTGATGAGCAAAGCTGATGCTGGAAAAATACTCATGGAAATACTCATGGCAGTACTATATGTTCATTTTGATTTTGTTGTCCTAAAATGGTTTATAGAATTTCCCTGGCAGTCTAGTGCTTAGGACTCTGCACTTCCAATGCAAGGGGTACAGGTTCGATCCCTGAAGATCCCACATGCCAACATGGTGTGGTCAAAAGAAAAAAAAGTAAGTTGGGAGGCAAATAAAAGACAACTTTAAAAGAAAGCAATGAGATTTTATTTTTAAAAAAAGAACTTATTAAAAATGGTTTATAAACACCCAAATTAATGCAAAGTGGACATTTAAAATTCTTTTGTAGCCAGGCTAATCATTACTGTATCATTTCTCAGTCATTAACTCCAAATGTATATCCTATGATTTAGTAATAGAAAACACTGAAATGCTTGGGTCTTTTAGGCAGCAAGGTTTTTAGTTCAGTTGCATCTAAAAGACATTTCTGAGAATTTACTAAAATTATCTCCTATAGAAGTTACTTTAATGCAAGTGATGAAAATCTTTCTGTTCCTGAACTTATTTTGCTTCTTGATCATTCATATCAGTGAATTGTGAAGACTTGATCAATTAGACTTCTGAAATTCTTTTAGAAAACAAGATAAAAACAAACAGATAAAAACAAAAAAGATAATTCTTTTATTATCTTACACCAAAGATGCTGCGGAATATATTACAGGCTGAATATTTTACAAGAGACTAGGATTTTGAGGGATTTCTGAATTCAATTTCCAAATCTTTTAACTGACCATGCAGTTATTAGATAAACATTACTTATTCTCAGTGCAAATGTGAAATCCGAAAAATACTAAGAATAGAATTAAATGGATAACATCAAACCCATTTTTAGATAAATCTATTTGATAGGTGTCTAAAGAAATCAGAACCAATTTAGGCCCTACTTCGTTTAATATATTCATTTGGGTGAATCCATGTATTATCCAAGGTTTCAGATTCAGAAGTCATCCTCATCCAGGGCACTTTTGAGCTATGTTAATTTCTATCTTACAGATTTGCCTTTTCTGCTAGACTGAGGGATTTTTATAAGCAGTAACTTTCTCAATCATATTTGTACTGTACGCACTTATTTTATAGTACTTTATAATAATAAGTGTTCAATACTACTCCTTGGCTCTAACTCAAAATTGCTTGACCACTCTTTAGTGACTTTAAGCTCCTAGGCACAGGAAGTTTTAAAGATCCCTTGGAGCTTCAGGAACTTTCCAAGAAACAACCACAGGAGCAATAACAACCAAACCAAGTGAAACTAGACCATCTGTATTCTATTACCCTCCATCCTCAGAAAAGTGGCTGCCTTATATGTCCAGGATAAAAAGGAGGATCTTGGTTGGTTCTTTAGAGAATTATAACTCTACTTCCAGATAACCTGAAGGCAATGTTGGTAGACAGAGCAGTTGAATTTTTTAAGTCATATTAAGTTTAAGGGAACATAGAGATACTCAGGAAGAAGTGGCAAGTTCAACTACAAGTTTGGGGCACAGGAGAGAGGACAGGGCTGGACATTCAGATCTAGTCACTATATGAACCTTAAACATGCTTAATTTGTACTCTTAAAAATATGTATGTGTTTTGATAGATGGAACTTGTCTAAAATATATAATTAAATTGCTATATTTATCTGCTTCCTTTCGGGGTAGAAATGGTGATAATACAAATAATTTCTTGAGGAATAAACTTTTTATTTAAGAAACAAATACCTTAATCTAGTCTTTTGAGTTAATCTAGTCATTTCTCATGAATTTTTGTTACTAGTTATGCTAAATATAAGGTGTTACCTAGATGAAACCTCATATAAAGGTTAAATACCACAAAATACAAGTATATAATTCTCCACCAGAGACAGAAAACAGTGTTAGACCAGATCCATCTGTCCTTTAGTTTTAGAGATGCAGAAGTTATCACCTATGTGTAGAACACAAAAGAGGTAGGAAAGACACCTCCTGCAACGACCAACAGAATCATGGCCAATATGGTCAAAAAAGCAGTAGATCTTTTCCCAGGCCTTGGTTTTCCTAGTACTTGAATTTAAAGGCCTGTCACCTGTACCGTCCTCTTAAGTCCTGGATGTATCATTTCAGGTACCTTCACATCCAAATGTATGGGAGTGAGGTCAAAATGTGGAAGCTCTTCCTTTCAATAGTCAGAGTGGTACAGTTAGTACTTTAAAATACACTGATGCAGTAGACAATTTGTGTGCAAATATACACAATACACATTTATTCAGAAAATTGTTTTCTGTAACTGGGTTAATAGTTCAGTAACTCAGTAAAATAGGTACTATCAGGTTCTTTGTATTTATTTCAAGGGTTTAAAATACAAAATGTCACCTGTCTCCAAGTTTTCCTTGGGGGAAATGATAACTCTTTTGGTCAGTCCTGGGTGTTCATTGGAAGGACTTATGTTGAAGCTGAAAATCCAATACATTGGCCACCTCATGCGAAGAGTTGACTCATTGGAAAAGTCCCTGATGCTGGGAGGGATTGGGGGCAGGAGGAGAAGCGGACGACAGAGGATGAGACGGCTGGATAGCATCACCGACTCGATGGACATGAGTTTGAGTTCCGGGAGTTGGTGATGGACAGGGAGGCCTGGCGTGCTGCGATTCATAGGGTCGCAGAGTCGGACACGACTGAGCGAATGAAATGAACTGAACTGAACTGAAGATGGGAAGACTCATTACCTTTATTATAGACATTGGGGCTCATTCTGAGCAAAAGAAATGGAATTATGATAAGGGCCCTCTCTGAAGTACATAATGACTCATTTATTAAGTTATTTAAATTGCTTTAAACACAAGTCATAGTGTAAACTGATCACTTAATGATTAAGCACATTTTAAATGTTTTATTTGTCTATGGCTCTTTCATTCTAGAAATAAGTTGAGACAGTAGATTTGCCACATGTAAACTATATATGAGAACATGTTGATCTATCTCTTTAAAGTATATAAAACACCCAGCAGAGAGTCTCAGATATAATATGCTAAAAATGATATCTCTTACGATGATGATAAAAGCAATTACATTCAATAAGAATTCATTATATTCTGGCTTCATGAGAAGCTATATTTTACTGCATCTTTAAAGATGTGAATGCATATTAGAGTAGACAGTATCTCCTCTTGTAGCAGTTGTGTAATCGTACACTCCTACAGGAGGAGGCAAGAACTGTAACAATAAGAGGCTATGGTGCTGGAAGGGATTCTATCATACTTGGATCAGAAATTGAAGATTAATAAAATCAATGTGAAAATTTTAATCATAAGGATATTTCTTACTTTAGTCTATTATGAAGGGAAAACAAAAACAAAACTTTATATACACAAATTCTTGTGGCATTTGCAGAAGAAGAGGGGATAGGCCCCTGGCCACAAAACCAGAAATAGACTGTGTGTTAGGTCTGCTGGAACTGAGCAAATAGCCCTTTTCCCTTGCTCTCAAAACAAGAAAAGTTCTCTGTCAGGAAACCAAGACTCTATTACAGACCAGTGGACCTGGTCCTTATAAGCAAAACATTATAGAATCTTGAAATCAGAGAGATCTTAAGTGTAAACAGATCGCTGACCTACCTAGGAGATTAAACAGCATATAAAACAATACTGAGATTAAATAACTTCAAAATGGACATATTACAAAGAACACTGAACTCTCTCAAAGGTTCCATGTAATAATTTACAGCAAAAGGACATGGCAAATTCTTTAAAATCAACAACCTATTTCAACTTTTCAGTGTGGATAGACAGAGCCCCCATCACCCAGAATCTCGCAAGCCCATATGAGGGAACTGATGGACAATTCTGACCTCTCACTTCCAAACAATGAACATGAATGAATGCTAGAGGGGACACGCGATCTGTTGAGTATCACACAGTTAATTACTGGCAGATCTAGTGTAAATCTCAAATACACCAGAATGTCCCTCAAGTCTCTCAGGTCTATGTATTAACGCCATTGCCTTTGGGTCAAAAGAATTCTTGGGTTCTGGTTGACTTTTACTTTTTTAAATGATGTAAATTGTGCTTTTTAAAGTTAAGTTGATGATAAATGAAGTTCTCCTGAAAAGTAAGAAATGAGGTCATGAGAAGTGACTTTCTCCCAGCTCTTCACAGCCTGCAGACTCTCACAGGCAAATGAGTCACTCCAGAGTGTAGATTTCTGAGCCCACTCTCAATCTGCCAGCTTTCTGCAACCCTTCCCTCTTTCCTGGTAATAGATCTTAGGAAACATACACACTGCATCCTTATAACTTCTTTATAATCATAAATATATACCATGCACATACTGGACACAGCATAATGAGCCTGATTTCCAAATTGTTAGAAAAAATAAAGAATTAAATTATTGAACTGCTACTGTACATGAGACTGGGAGCTATCTGTGGCTCAGATCATGAACTCCTTATTGCCAAATTCAGACTTAACCTGAAGAAAGTAGGGAAAACCACTAGACCATTCGGGTATGACCTAAATCAAATCCCTTATGATTATACAGTTGAAGTGAGAAATAGATTTAAGGGACTAGATCTGGTAGACAGAGAGCCTGATGAACTATGGACGGAATTTGTGACATTGTACAGGAGACAGGGATCAAGACCATCCCCATGGAAAAGAAATGCAAAAAAGCAAAATGACTGTCTGAGGAGCCCTTTCAAATAGCTGGGAAAAGAAGAGAAGTGAAAAGCAAAGGAAAAAGGAAAGATATTCCCATTTGAATGCAGAGTTCCAAAGAATAACAAGGAGAGATAAGAAAGCCTTCCTCAGTGATCAATGCAGAGAAATAGAGGAAAGCAACAGAATGGGAAAGACTAGAGATCTCTTCAAGAAAATTAGAGATACCAAGGGAACATTACATGCAAAAATGGGTTCCATAAAGGACAGAAATGGTATGGACCTAACAGAAACAGAATATATTCAGAAGAGGTGGCAAGAATACACAGAAAAACTGTACAAAAAAGATCTTCATGACCCAGATAATCACTATGGTGTGATCACTCACCTAGAGCCAGACATCCTGGAATATGAAGTCAAGTGGGCCTTAGGAAGCATCACTATGGACAAAGCTAGTGGAGGTGATGAAATTCCAGTTGAGCTATTTCAAATCCTGAAAGATGATGCTGTGAAAGTGCTGCACTCAATATGCCAGCAAATTTGTAAAACTCAGCAGTGGCCACAGGACTGGAAAAGGTCAGTTTTCATTCCAATCCCAAAGAAAGGCAATGCCAAAGAATGCTCAAACTACCACACAATTGCACTCATCTCACACGCTAGCAAAGTAATGCTCAAAATTCTCCAAGTCAGGCTTCAGCAATATGTGAACCATGAACTTCCAGATGTTCAAGCTGGTTTTAGAAAAGGCAGAGGAACCAGAGATCAAATTGCCAATATCCACGAACGGATAAGGAAGCTATGGTACATATACACAATGGAATATTATTCAGCCATTAAAAAGAATTTATTTGAATCAGTTCTAATGAGGTGGATGAAACTGGAGCCCATTATACAGAGTGAAGTAAGCCAGAAAGATAAAGACCAATACAGTATACTAATGCATGTATATGGAATTTAAAAAGATGGTAACAATAACCCTATATGAAAAACAGGAAAAGAGACACAGATATACAGAATAGACTTTTGGACTCTGTGGGAGAAGGCAAGGGTAGGATGTTCTGAGAAAATAGCATTGAACAAATATACTCTCAATGGTGAAACAGATCAACAGCCCAGGTTGGATGCATGAGACAAGTGCTCAGGGCTGGTGCACTGAGATGACCCAGAGGGATGGGATGGGGAGGGTGGTGGGAGGGGGGATCAGGATGGGGAACACATGTAAATCCATGGTTGATTCATGTCAATGTGTGGCAAAAACCACTACAATATTGTAAAGTAATTAGCCTCCAACTAATAAAGAGAAAAAAAATTGCAAACATCTGCTGGATCATCAAAAAAGCAAGAGAGTTCTAGAAAAACATCTATGTCTGCTTTATTGACCATGCCAAAGCCTTTGACTGTGTGGATCACAATAAACTGTGGAAAATTCTGAAAGAGATGGGAATACCAAACCACCTGACCTGCCACTTGAGAAACCTATATTCAGGTCAGGAAGTAACAGTTTGAACTGGACATAGAACAGACTGGTTCTTAATAGGAAAAGGAGTACGTCAAGGCTGTATATTGTCACCCTGCTTATTTAACTTATATGCCGAGTACATCATGAGAAATGCTGGGATGGAAGGAGCACAAGCTGGAATCAAGATTGCCGGGAGAAATATCAATCAATAACCTCAGATATGCAGATGACACCACCTTTATGGCAGAAAGTGAAGAAGAACTAAAAAGCCTCTTGATGAAAATGAAAGAGGAGAGTGAAAAAGTTGACTTAAACCTCAACATTCAGAAAACTAAGATCATGGCATCTGATCCCATCACTTCATGGGAAATAGAAGGGGAGACAGTGGAAACAGCGTCAGACTTTATTTTTTGGGACTCCAAAATCACTGCAGATGGTGACTGCAGCCATGAAATTAAAAGACACTTACTCCTTGGAAGGAAAGTTATGACCAACCTAGATAGCATATTAAAAAGCAGAGACGTTACTTTGCCAACAAAGGTCCATCTAGTCAAGGCTATGGTTTTTCAGTAGTCATGTATGGATGTGAGAGTTGGACTGTGAAGAAAACTGAGTGCCAAAGAATTGGTGCTTTTTAATTGTGGTGTTGGAGAAGACTCTTGAGAGTCCCTTGGACTGCAAGGAGATCAAATCAGTCCATCCTAAAGAAGATCAGTCCTGGTTGTTCATTGGAAGGACTGATGCTGAAGCTGAAACTCCAATACTTTGGCCACCTCATGTGAAGAGTTGACTCATTGGAAAAGACCCTGATGCTGGGAGGGATTGGGGGCAGGAGGAGAAGGGGACGACAGAGGATGAGATGGCTGAATGGCATCACCGACTCGATGGACATGAGTTTGAGTAAACTCCGGGAGTTGGTGATGGGCAGGGAGGCCTGGCGTGCTGTGATTCATGGGGTAGCAAAGAGTCAGACACGACTGATTGACTGAACTGAACTGAATTGAAGAAAACTCAAAGACAAATTCTGACAGGCATTTCACCCTCTTGCATCTACTGTTTTTAATGGCAGACCAAGACACTCTACACATCACTCTCAGAAACACTATTCACCCATTATTCTAGAACTGACTTCTCTATGACTAGGGCTTTTTCTCAAATACATCAGTACACTGATTTCATTTATTATTTCATTTAGTATGAGCATGGATCTGAAAAGAAGACTAATAAAAGATTATTTTATGTTTCCTTATAAATGCTATTTTTAAATGTTTAGTAATAATTTCATAATAGGGTATATCTGCATCTACAAATACTGAGCTGGTTTATCCAGTCAATAAATATGCTATTCTAACAATGTTTACTTTTGCCTTTAGTTGTCTACCTGTTTCCACTTTAATATATTAAAGTAGTGTGGATTGATGAATAATATGAAATCATATCAAAGAAATTGTGCCAGTGCTAGCAATGTTCTCTGAGGAGCATATGGTGATACAGGGTGGGTAATGAAGAACTGGTATGGACTAATTCTAACAACAAGGGACATACATATGTTTTAATATCTCAATGATTATGAACTTTTGCCATCTGTTTCTCACATTTATCATATGGGAAAATCAGGTTAGTTTTAATTATAGATATGTGACAAAGAGAGTTGGCTAGGAAAATGGAAAGGTCAGAAAATAAGGGGGAATATTTTTTTTCTCTCCAAAATGAGAAAGGTAAGAAAATATGTGATGTTAAATTGAGCATGTGTAAATATTTTCACATATTAATGCAACATATTTCCAACAATGTCTTTGATTTATGAGAGCTAAAAATATTTGGGGGGCATATGAATTAGTGAGACTTTTTAAATTAAAACTTGTGCCACCATGTTTAATATCAATCTTAACCCTTTGTGTTTTAATATTAATATCTTCAATGTAAATATGTATGTCACACCATTGAAAATGTACTTAATATGAAATCAAGCTGTTCTTAGAGAGGAAGAAGACAAGTTTTACCCTCACAAACTTCTGTCCATGGTAACAAGCAAGTACAAATTTATGGGAAAGATTTACATTAAAGACAATAATTCTAGAGTAAAACCGAGGAACTTAGGACCTTCTTGATGTGTCCACTCTCCAGTTACACTAGAAATACTTTCAAAAACTTCCTAAAGAGGAAAAAAAACAAAGAATTTTGCAATATATCAATTACTATACCTATACATAGCATCCCATTTGTCAATCAAATTCCCCATGCGATATTTGCCCCTGTATTAGAAAATTTACTAAGCCATTTTATACTCTACTTATCATTTTAATAGAACATTTAGTACCTGATAGACTAAATTCAGTTCAGTTCAGTTCAGTTCAGTCGATCAGTCGTGTCCAACTCTTTGCGACCCCATGAATCGCAGCACGTCAGGCCTCCCTGTCCATCACCAACTCCCGGAGTTTACTCAATCTCATGTCCATCGAGTCGGTGATGCCATTCAGCCATCTCATCCTCTGTCGTCCCCTTCTCCTCCTGCCCTCAATCCCTCCCAGCATCAGGGTCTTTTGCAATGAGTCAACTCTTCACATCAGGTGGCCAAAGTACTGGAGTTTCAGCTTCAGCATCAGTCCTTCCAATGAACAACCAGGACTGATCTCCTTTAGGATGGACTGGTTGGATCTCCTTGCAGTCCAAGGGACTCTCAAGAGTCTTCTCCAACACCACAATTCAAAGCATCAATTTTTCGGCACTCAGCTTTCTTCACAGTCCAACTCTCACATCCATACATGACTACTGAAAAACCATAGCCTTGACTAGATGGACCTTTGTTGGCAAAGTAATGTCTCTGTTTTTTAATATGCTATCTAGGTTGGTCATAACTTTCCTTCCAAGGAGTAAGTGTCTTTTAATTTCATGGCTGCAGTCACCATCTGCAGTGATTTTGGAGCCCCAAAAAATAAAGTCTGATGCTGTTTCCACTGTCTCCCCATCTATTTCCCATGAAGTGATGGGATCAGATGCCATGATCTTAGTTTTCTAAATGTTGAGGTTTAAGTCAACTTTTTCACTCTCCTCTTTCACTTTCATCAAGAGGCTTTTTAGTTCTTCTTCACTTTCTGCCATAAGGGTGGTGTCATCTGCATATCTGAGCTTATTGATATTTCTCCCGGCAATCTTGATTCCAGCTTCTGTTTCATCCAGCCCAGCATTTCTCATGATGCAGAGTAGACTAAATTACTCTATATTTTTATATAAATAAAGTATTATGCTAATGCATTGTCAGTGTCCCTTACAATTTATGAAGAACTATTTTTAGCAGTGTCTATCTAAAAAACATATAATTTTAATTAAATATGTTTCTCTAAAATACCTTTTAAAAATTCAATAATTCCACAAAAGATTTTAGTGGCCATTATGTCCCTATACTCAAAGAGTTTGCAAACCAGTTGTGAGGACAGACATAAAAAAATTTTACATATTATGCTAAATAATATGTTATAGGTACTGTAATGAAACCATTGTAGTTTCAATAAAGCAGAAAGGTTAATGCTAATAATTACAGAAATTAATTTGCAGTTCCAATATGCCTTAAGCATGACTTTTATGTGTAGGATACACAGTCATGAGTTTTTATTTAACATGTGCTCAACTATTTAATATATATTTAATGGGCTTCCCAGGTGGCTCAGTGGGTAAAGAACCCACCTGCCGATGCAGGAGACACGAGATGCAGATTCGATCCTTGGATCAGGAAGATCCCTAGAGGAGGACGTGGCAACCCGCTCCAGTATTCTTGCCTGGAGAATCCCCACGGACAGAGGAGCCTGGTAGGGTTCAGTCCATGGGGTCAGAAAGAGTCAGACATGACTGAGTGACTTAGCATGCACACACAACTATTTATAATTCTTGATAAATTTACACAAATTCTATAAAAATAAAGTCTTACTACTACCATTTTCAAAATCAATAAATAGATTCTTGTTAGGTTATCTTTTCTTCCTCTCTAGAGACACAAAATAGGTAAGATGGGTCAAAACTTATAGAGGCAATGAAAGGATCTCAACTATCTTTACATGATTCAATCCAATCTTTACTCTCTGGTCAAAACTCCATTAGGAAAAAAAAATTATGAAAATCATAGTTTATTATACTCAATATGTACTGCTTCTTATCTATGTAGCAGAGAGGGTTTATATACCAGAAAATCTTGGTGAAAATTACATTTAACCTCATAACAGCAGTCAGTTGAATTAGACCCTCAAAAAGTAGAGTCACAGTTTGGTAAAAGAAGAAATATTCAGAGAAGGTTTGTAAATGTTTCTAATTTATCTTATAAAGGACTACACAGCTGAGAAAAGATTCAAACATAGCTCAACTGTGATTCACACCAATCTTATAAATTAAATAGGGACAGAACCAGGCAAGAAGACCGGTGGGTACACCCTGTTTAAATACCTGTTCCCAGTGCTGACAGAGCTTTTCTCCTGGAAAGCAGACCATCAGGAGAAGAAGACAAATGGCTGGCTGACAGATCACAGAATCAGGGACAACTTGGAAAGAACTACAAGAAAGGTGTCTGATCTCCTGCTTCTGTGTTGATTTTAGGAAATAAAAATCTCCCAGTGTTCTAGCTTTCTAAGGTAAGCACTAAGTTATGGGGGGGGGGGGGTGTGTATTTCAAGCTTATAGAAAAGATTAGCTGTGCAAGTCACTCCCTTTTTCATCTGTGAGATTCTTAGGAGATATAAACAAGGTTCCATTAAGTTTTTTCAGGCATAAAATAAGAAGCATATGATAACACATTTTTGCAAGTGTTATAAATGAAAAATAAAAGGAATCATGTGAGATTGAAATGGGAGCATTGATGTCTTAATTTGAAAAATTGTAGATTTTATCTAAGTAAATGATATTAAAATAAATATCTCAAGAATGAGAAGTTATTCAGGTGAAGAGTGAGGGCAAGACTATAGCAGGTCAAGCTCAACTAAATGAATCATGGGAGGCCCAAGTGACTGAAGCACGGAGGGTAAGAAATAGGATAAAAAATGAGTCATGGAAATGGAGCAGGGGACAGTGCATACAATGTCTGATGGCTACAGTAAGGATTTTGAACTTATTTTATACTAAGTTCAATAGGATTGTATTGAAGAGCTTTATAAGAGGAATGATATGATAAGATTTTCTTTTAGAGAGCATACTCTGACTGCTGAGGGGAGAATGAATTGTGGTGAACAAGAGGAAACAGTATAGTTAGGATATGAAAAATTCCCTTCCTTCTCACTAAAGAACTTTGATCTTATCTAGGGTGAAAATTTCCCCAGTCTTCCTTGCACTAAGAGCCAACCATAATACACAGTCCTAGCAAAAGAGATAGGAGCACAAGTTGTTCAGTAAAACATTTGGCAAAACTTTATAATGTGGAAGGTTAGACTTAACAAGCACATATTTAAAAACAAAGGAATAATTTTGTTCTTTGGTCTCCCCCTTTTTCCTAATGCAATGTAGACATAATTCCTGAAGCTCATGTCTGTGAGCTAGATTAAATTACATGAAAAATCTCAAAGGATGCCAAATAGCTGGAAGCAGCCTGGGTTCCTGATGACACCAAGGAACATGGTATAAGCATTGGGCTGCCTACCGGTGGGTTCTTTATTTTATGAGAAAAATAATCCCCTAATGACTTTAAGCCATTACTCAGTAGAGATATGTATTACAAGAAGCAAACAAAATCCAAATGGATACAGAATTTGGTAACAGGAGTTGAGTTCAGTTCAGTCGCTCAGTGGTGTCCGACTCTTTGCAATCCTATGGGCTGCAGCACGTCAGGCATCCCTGTCCATCACCAACTCTCGGAGTTTACTCAAACTCATGTCCATTGAGTCGGTGATGCCATCCAACCATCTCATCCTCTGTCATACCCTTCTCCTCCCGCCTTCAATCTTTCCCAGCATCAGGGTCTTTTCAAATGAGTCAGTTCTTCACATCAGCTGGCCAAAGTATTGATGTTTCAGCTTCAGCATCAGTGCTTCCAATGAAAATTCAGGACTGATTGCCTTTAGGATGGACTGGTTGGATCTCCTTGCAGTCCAAGGGACTCTCAAGAGTCTTCTCCAACACCACAGTTCAAAAGCATCAATTCTTTAGTGCTCAGCTTTCATAATAGTCCAATTCTCACATCCATACATGACCCCTGGAAAAACCATAGTTTTGACTAGATGGACCTTTATTGTCAAAGTAATGTCTCTCCTTTTTAATGTGCTGTCTAGGTTGGTCATAACTTTTCTTCCAAGGAGCAAGTGTCTTTTAATTTCATGGCTGCAGTCACCATCTGCAAGGATTTTGGAGCCCAAGAAAATAAAGTCTGTCACTGTTTCCATTGTTTCCCCGTCTATTTGCCATGAAGTGGTGAGACCAGATGCCATGATCTTTTTTTCTGAATACTGAGTTTTAAACCAACTTTTTCACTTTCCTCTTTCATTTTCATCAAGAGGCTCTTTAGTTCTTTTTCACTTTCTGCCATGAGGGTGGTGTCATCTGCATATCTGAGGTTACTGATATTTCTCCCAGCAAACTTGATGCCAGCTTGTGCTTCATCCAGTTCAGCATTTCTCATAATGTACTCTGCATATAAGTTTAACAAGCAAGGTGACAATATACAGCTTTGACATACTTCTTTACCAATTTGAAACCAGTCTGTTGTTCTATGTCCAGTTCCAACTGTTTCTTCTTGACCTGCATACAGATTTCTCATGAGGCAGGTCAGATGGTCTGGTATTCCCATCTCTTTAAGAATTTTCCACAGTTTGTTGTGATCCACACAGTCAAAGGCTTTGGCATAGTCAATAAAGCAGAAGTAGATGTTTTTCTGGAACTCTCTTGCTTTTTCGATGATCCAGCGAATGCTGGCAATTTGATCTCTGCTTCCTCTTGCCTTTTCTAAATCCGTCTTGAACATCTGGAAGCTCACAGTTTACATACTGTTGAAGTCTGTCTTGGAGAATTTTGAGCATTACTTTGTTGGCATGTGAAATGAGTGCAATTGTGCAGTAAATTGAGCATTCTTTGGCATTGCCTTTCTTTGGGATTGGAATGAAAATGGACCTTTTCCAGTCCCAGGGCCACTGCTGAATTTTCCAAATTTGCTGGCATATTGAGTACAGCACTTTCATGGCACCATCTTTTAGGATTTGAAATAGATCAACTGGAATTTCATCACCTTCACTAGCTTTGTTTGCAGTGATGCTTCCTAAGACCAATTTGACTTCTCATTCCAGAATGTCTGGCCTAGGTGAGTGATCACATCATCGTGATTATCTGAATCATGAAGATCTTTTTTGTACAGTTCTTCTGTGTATTCTTAATATCTCTTCTTAATATCTTCTGTTTCTGTTAGGTCCACACGATTTCTATCCTTTATTGAGCCCATCTTTGTATGAAATATTCCCTTGGTATCTCTAATTTTCTTGAAGAGATCTCTAGTCTTTCCCATTCTAGTATTTTCCTCTATTTCTTTGCATTGATCACTGAGGAAGGCTTTCTTATCTCTCCTTGCTATTCTTTGGAACTCTGCATTCAAATGGGTATATCTTTCCTTTTCTCTTTTGCCTTTTACTTCTCTTCTTTTCAGTTATTTGTAAGGCCTCCTGAGACAACCATTTTGCCTTTTTTGCATTTCTTTTTCTTGGGGATGGTCTTGATCACTGCCTCCTGTACAGTGTCACAAATTTCCATCCATAGTTCTTCAGGCACTCTATCAGACCTAATCCCTTGAATCTATTTCTCACTTCCACTGTATAATCATAAGGGATTTGATTTAGGTCATACCTGAATGGTCTAGTGGTTTTCCCCATTTTCTTCAATTTAAGTCTGAATTTGACAATAAGGAGTTCATGATCTGAGCCACAGTCAGCTCCCAGCCTTGTTTTTGCTGACTGTAGAGAGCTTCTCCATCTTTGTCTGCGAAGCATATAATCAATCTGATTTCAGTATTGACCACCTGGTGATATCCACGTGTAGAGTCTTCTCTTGTGTTGTTGGAAGAGGGTGTTTGTTATGACCGGTACATTCTCTTTGCAAAACTCTATTAGCCTTTGCCCTGCTTCAGTCTGTACTCTAAGGCCAAATTTCCCTGTTAGTCTACGTTTCTCTTGATGTCCTACTTTTGCATTCCAGTCCCCTATAATGAAAAAGACATCTTTTTCGGAGTGTTAGTTCTAGAAGCTCTTAAAGGTCTTCATAGAGCCATTCAACTTCAGCTTCTTCATCCTTAATGGTCGGGGCATAAACTTGGATTACTGTGATATTGAATGGTTTGCCTTGGAAACAAACAGAGATCTTTCTGTTATTTTTTAGTTTGCATCCAAGTATTGCATTTCAGCCTCTTTTTTTTTTTTACTATGATGGCTACTCCAGTTTTTCTAAGGGATTCTTGCCCACAGTAGTAGATATAATGGTCATCTGAGTTAAACTCACCCATTGCAGTCCATTTTAGTATGCTGACTCCTAAAATGTCGATGTTCACTCTTGCCATCTCCTGTTTGACCACTTTCTATTTGCCTTGATTCATGGACCTAACATTCCAGGTTCCTATGCAATATTGCTCTTTACAGCATTGGACTTAATGTCCTTCACCAGTCACATCCACAACTGGGTATTGTTTTTGCTTTGGCTCTGTCCCTTCATTCTTTCTGGAGTTATTTCTCCACTGATCT
This sequence comes from Muntiacus reevesi, assembly GCF_963930625.1. Classification (NCBI taxonomy): domain Eukaryota; kingdom Metazoa; phylum Chordata; class Mammalia; order Artiodactyla; family Cervidae; genus Muntiacus; species Muntiacus reevesi. Next base: position 13,989,232 of record NC_089264.1, on the reverse strand, counting down.
CCAGTAGCATATTGGGCACCTACCAACCTTGGAAGTTCATCTTTCAATGTCCTATCTTTTTTCCTTTTCATACTGTTAATTGGGTTCTCAAGGCAAGAATACTGCCATTCCCTTCTCCAGTGGACCACATTTTATCAGAACTCTCCACCATGACCCATCCATCTTGGGTGGCCCTACATGGGCATGGCTCATAGTTTCATTGAATTAAACAAGTCTGCGGTCCATGTGATCAGATTGGTTAGTTTTCTGTAATTGTGGTTTTAAGTCTTTCTGCCCTCTGATGGAGAAGGATAAGAGGCTTATGGAAGCTTCCTGATGGGAGAGACTGACTGAGAGGGAAACTGGGTCTTGTTCTGATGGGTGGGGCCATGTTCAGTAATTCTTTAATCCAATTTTCTGTTGATGGGTTCCCTCCCTTTTATTTAACTGGGGCCAAACTATGCTGGAGGTAACCAAGACAATGGCTACCTCCTTCAAAGGGCCCCATGCATGCATTGCTACACTCAGTGCCCCAACCCTGCAGCAGGCCACCACCAACCCACACCTCTGCTGGAGACTTCTGGACACTCATGTGCAAGTCTGGGTCACTGCTCCTTTCTCTGGGTCCTGGTGCCCACAAGGTCCTGTTTGTGCCCTCCAAGAGTCTGTTTCCCCAGTCCTGTGTAAGTTCTGTCAGCTCTATGGTGGGGTTAATGGCGAGCTCCTCCAAGAGGGCTTATGCCGTATCCAGGTCTACTGCGCCCAGAGCCCCAGCCCCTGTAACAGTCCACTCTTGACCTGTGTCTCTGCAGAAGACCCTCAAACACAGTCTGCCTCAGTCTCTGTGGGGTCTCTGGGTCCTGTGCACAAGGTTTGTGTGAGCTCTCTGAGCGTCTCTGGCATGTATGGGGTTTGATTCTAAATGCAATTTTGCCCCTTCTATCATCTTGCTGAGGCTTCTCCTTCGCTCTTGGAAATGGGATATCTCCTCAAAGTCTCTCCAGCGCTGCACAGCTGCTGTTCTAGCGCCTACCGTCTTGCTGAGGCTTCTAACAACAGTTAGATGCTGAAAATAACAAAACCAAAAATGTGAGATGGGCTTAGTGTATGTATCCAGTCAAAAATGTCTAGAGTTTTTTTTTTTTTTTTCTTTTTGCCTTAATGAGACCTTGACTGATGTAATAATTGAGTCTAAGAGCTATCCCAGGAAAGCAAACCTTGATGATTGAAATTTGGGGCCTTTTGTCTAATTGGATTTCAAAGCATTCAATTACAAATGGAGGCTTCTAGGTGGCTCAGCAGTAAAGTATCCGCCTGCCAAGCAGGAGACCCAGGTTCAATCTCTGGGTAGGAAAGATGCCCTGGAGAAGGAAATGGCAACCCACTGCAGTATTCTTGCCTGGAAAAGTTCATGGACAGAGGAGCATGGCAGGCTACAGTTCATGGGGTGGCAAGGAGTCAGACATTACTTTGTGACTAAATACCAGTGGCAGCAACATTGCAAATGGAAAATATGATAATGACATCGTATAGCGTTTTATGGCAAAAAATTATCTGTGACTATCAGAGATGATGTGCCTGTTGCTAGCAGGGCTTTGGTAAATAGGGTGGTTGCTACAACGGTGAAAATGAATTCCTTGAACATTCAAGTGACGTGGTTGCTTCTGTCTTCACTAGAGAGTTCTCAGGAAGAACATGATAAACTCAAGGTTTTACCTTCTCAGTTTAAGTCAGAGAACCAGAGAGTTTCTATGATGGATTAAGGAAGTGGTTTGCAAGTTTTTCTGTAAAGGTCCCCATGGCAAATATTTTAGGCTTCAAGGACTAAAGTGGTGTGGTCGACTGTCATAGCTACTCAACCCTGCTATTATGACATGGAAGCATGAGTGTGATGGTTAAACTTTATTTACAAAAACAGGTGGCAGAGAGATGATATATTCTATCATAATAAAAAGTTTAAAATAAGATGTGAGTTTGAACTCTTGTTTTATGGACTCAGCATGTCTCCCTCATCAGAGTGCTCTGCAGCCTTGTTAACATGGGGCAATGTGAAATTCAATCATCACGCTTGCTCTAGAATTTTCCAAAGGACTCTACGACAAAGGAAAGTGCCCAGGGTGCCGAAAGTGTCATTATGAGAGGAAATTTATACCCATGCTGGTCACAGCAGAGGGATTTCTGAGGGAGATTTGGCCTCTGGGGATTAGAGAGCAGAGAACACTTTTTTTAGGAACTGACATTTTAAGTGAACTCCAAGAGATGAGTAGAAATTGATTGCATGCTCAGTCACTCTGTCCTGTCTGACTCTTTGGGACCCCGTGGATTGTATCCTGCCAGGCTCCTCTGTCCATTGGATTTTCCAGGCAAGAATACTGGAGTGGGTTGCCATTTCCTCCTCCAGGGCATCTTCCTGACCCAAGGATGGAACCTGGGTCTCCTGCATTAGCAGGCAGATTTCTTTTTTATTTTTTTTAACCACTGAACCACCTGGAGTAGAAATTACTTGGGGTGAAAAATAGCATGTGTGAAGGCCATGAAGGATGAAAGAGCCTGGAGTGTTGAATGAACTGAAGGTTATTCAGGGAGCTGAACTGTTTATTTGATTTATGGTGCACTTCGGGCAATTTGGTCAGGATACCAAGAACTTGCGTGGCACTTAATATTAATCATAAATGTATTCCCACGTGGCGCTAGTGGTAAAGAACCTGTCTGCCAGTCAAGGAGACACAAGAGACTCAGTTTCCATCAGGAAGATCCCCTGGAGAAGGAAATGGCAACCCACTCCAGTATTCTTGCCTGGGAAATCCCATGGACAGAGGAGCCTGGTGGGCTATGGTCCATAGGGTCACAAAGAGTCAGACACACAGAAGCGACTTAGCAAGCATGCACACACCACATGTGCGTATATACATACACATATATATATATATATGTACATATGGCTTCCCCAGTAACTCAACTAGTAAAGAATCTGCCTGCAATGCAGGAGATGCTGGTTCAATTCCTGGGCCTGGAAGATGCCCTGAAGAAGGGATAGACTACCCACTCCAGTATTCATGGGCTTCCCTGGTGGCTCAGATGGTAAAGAATCTGCCTCCAATGCAGGAGACCTGGGTTTGATCCCTGGGTTGGGAAGATCCCCTGGAGAAGGGCACAGGCAACCCACTCCAGTATTCTTGCCTGGAGAATCCCCATGGGGTCGCAAAGAGTGGGGCACGATTGAAGGACTAAGCACAGACAGCAGTGTATGTATGTGTATATGTGCACATACATACTTCACTTTGATTATACTTCTCTTTATTCAGTTCGTTGTCTTTCATTAATTACAGGCAGAAGCCTATCAGACATTTGCTACCCTCCAATGAAGTGCTCGGCATGTACTCTGGTTGGTCAGATGTTAAATATTTATAATAGTCTATGCGATGATCAAGATATTTTTCATTTGTACTTTGGTTAAAGTATGCTATTTATCATTATGCTTGAATCTTGTGTAAACTTATTAACTATTATGTACACTTATTAATTAAAACAATATGAGTCTCATTGACTAAGTATAGTATAACATAATTATTTCTGAGCCGGATACCTCTCAACAATACAATGTATGTTTATCATTGCAAATATCTAAATAATAAATGCATGCTTAGCTTTTTTGAGTACTTTCCACATGCTATTTTAAGCACTTTATATGTGTTTTCTTTTTTTATCCTCAAAACAACCCTATGAAGAAGATACAATTTTTATCCTCATTTCCCAGATGAAAGTAAGAGGGACACAGAGATGTCAGATACCATCTTGAAATTCACACAACTCTAATTAGTCACAGAGCTAGGTCTCACTCTCATACTACACATGTAGTCATTTTATAAACTTTTAACTCCTTATTGGGCTATAATTGCATTTTATGATTTTATAGTTAGGATTTGGCAAATCAGATTAATTACCCTTAGAATAATTTTTCTCCATGTCTTTCTCATGAAAACCACCCACAAATAATTGATCCTGCTTCTCCCATTCCTATTTATCTAGAACTTGTGAGTTGTTTCTACTTTTGTCTTTCTTTTTATACCTATTTTGTGTGTATAAAATGTTCGGTCAAATAGAGTAATATTCCCATTAGGCCTATTTAATTTGCTTCAAATCTAATAGGTTGCAAGATGAATATGAAAATGTGCATATTAACTCAGAAAAAAAAAAGTTAAGATTTTAAAATAGTGTCACTCAAGGAACCAAAAGCAGAGCTCAGGTAGATAGTTCATGGCTTTTTTCAAGACTGTGAAATGCATTCTTTTACATATGATCATATACTCAGTAGGGACTCAGTAAACTAAATGAATGTGACTTGCCAAATATATCAAATCCCTAACTAACTTTATATACTTAAGCACTTTCTCTCCTACAACTTCTCTTTCTCCAGTATTCCTTAACTTACAGAACTGCCCTATGCTACAAATATGGCAGCGTTCTTGACATTCTTCTCCTTGAGGGCATGCCACAGAAAATGAAGAAAAATTATTGACCTTTGCCCCATCCTAACAAAAGTCTCAAACCTGGTCAGTCTGTTTACATTTAGGGAAAGAAAAAAATGTTTATCATACTTAGAGATTCTATTGGGTTCTATCCGACAAGAAAGTGACTGTGATTATCTATAACGATATAAAACAAATTGAGAATGAAATGCTCTAATATATAAATACTTGGTTACTTGCTTTGAAGATTTCTTTAGTTGTAAGTCACTATTTTGGAATGTATGCATTTGTGTTTGTGTGTGTACGTAAGTATTCTCCTAGTCAAAATTTGTTTTTAAAATGGCTACAGGGACTTCCTGGTGGTTCAGTGGTTGAGACTCCATGCTTCCACTGAAGGGGGTGTGAAGTTTGATCACTGGTTAAGGAAATAAGATTCCTTATTGCATGGTGTTGCAATAAGATTAAAAATAAATAAAAAGCACGCAAGAACATTCATCATAACAGTATGAAAACATAGGCACAAATTACTAGAAAGTTTTTGGAGTTGAGTTAAGGGAAATAATGAAATTAAAACCAATATATGCAATGATTTAATGTGTAGGTGTCTCTAGGAGAGGAATCTTGCAAAATCCAAAAAAGTTCTAATGGTACAAAAATTAGTCACATGAACTTTTTCGGATAAAATTTTGAGTCTCAGTGACTCCAGTATAAATTTATTTGAATCTTCTGGCACTGTTAGCCAGCTTTTGAAAGACAAATTTATTACCAATGTGATAGATATTTCATTTGTATACAAACTATTAAAAATATTTGAGTTTTTCTCAAAGTTTCCTGTAACAAAAGTTAATGATGCTATACTTATAAAAATAGAAATAATGAATGTTTAAAAAGCAGTTTGGAATAAATGCTCAAAACTACCTTCATATATTATCTGTCATGGTTTATACTGACTAATAGTAAAAGATTCTATTTAGGCCATTCTATAATATTTTTTCTCATATATTTTCTGCTATGTCCTTTCCCAACTCTCCTTTTTTATCCTCTTCTATCTTCTCCTGCTTTTCTCTTCTCTCTTTTTTTCTTTTTCCAGAAAACTTATGCTGAAATGATGATTTTAATACAGGAGATTTCCTGGGCCTAACAGGTATGCCAAAGGGCAAAAAAGAAAAACGTACACCTTGAATTTCAAACAACAATGTACATTGAACTCATTTTTGGTATAAAATCTTATGTTGAAAAAATAGAAATATTTGTTGTGCAATATAGAATGATTTTGTTACACTACTTCCTGTGTATTTATTACCACAAGGATGATGAAAATGCCTCTAATGATAAAATAAACAGGAAGAAATTATTGTAGCTGCTAGGATTGGCTTCTTATGCCTTAGCATAAGGCAAGTGAATATCTATAGTAACTTAGAGGAAACTGGGACTCTCTCTCTTTTTTCTATCCTTCCTCAGGATTATCTATAATCTTTAATACTGAAGACTGGCATTCTCCAAAGAGGACAGACCAATATCATAAAAAATTACCATAGGTAGACTATATGACCAATGCAAGTTTGCTGCATGAAGCAGGGCACCCAAAGCAGGTGCTCTGAGACAACCCAGATGGAAGAGGGGTTCAGGATGGGGGGGACACATGTATATCTGTGGCTGATTCATGTTGATGTTTAGAAAAAGCCATCACAATATTGTAAAGTGGTTATCCTCAAATTAAAATAAATTAATTTTAATAAAGTTCAGTCCAGTCACTCAGTCGTGTCCGACTCTTTGCGACCCCATAGACTGCAGTACGCCAGGCCTCTCTATCCATCACCAACTCCCGGAGTCCATCCAAACACATGTCCATTGAGTCAGTGATGCCACCCAACCATCTCATCTTCTGTTGTCCCCTTATCCTCCTGCCTTCAATCCTTCCCAATATCAGGGTCTTTTCAAATGAGTCAGCTCTTCCCATCAGGTGGCCAAAATATTGGAGTTTCAGCTTCAACATCAGTCCTTCCAATGAATATTCAGGACTGATTGCCTTTAGGATGGACTGGTTGGATCTCCTTGCAGTCCAAGGGACTCTCAAGAGTCTTCTCCGATACCACAGTTCAAAAGCATCAATTCTTTGCCGCTCAGCTTTTTTAATAGTCCAACTCTCACATCCATACATGACTACTGGTAAAATCATAGCCTTAGCTAGATGGACCTTTGTTGTGTTGACAAAGTCATGTCTCTGTTTTTTAATATGCTGTCTAGGTTGGCCATAACTTTCCTTCCAAGGAGTAAGTGTCTTTTAATTTCATGGCTGCAATCACCATCTGCAGTGATTTTGGAGTCCAAAAAAATAAAGTCAGCCACTGTTTCCCCATCTATTTGCCATGAAGTAAAGAAAGTAATAAATTACCTTACTATAAGACTTACTTTGAAAGAAAATCTGGGCCTATTTAGGGACTTTGACTGCCAGAGAGGGCTCCAGTCTTTCTTTTGATAGCTCCAATTCAAATGTTACAGTATGTTTAAATTGAGTCAGGTAACTATCATATGACCAAAGGAGTTAGAATTACAAAACATAGAGAAGACTCTCAGCATACCTTGTCTGTGTCTTTTGCAGAGAAAGAATTGCTATGAGCTTGTAAAGAGATGGTAATCCACTCCAATATTATTGCCTGGAAAATCCCATGGATGGAAGAATGTGGTATGCTACAGTTCATGGGGTTGCAAAGAGTGGGAGATGACCAATTGACTATACTTGTTTTCTTTTCTTATAACAGAGAATAAACCTGATCGACATTGGATCTATTCTTCAGCTCTAAACTTTGTACTTGATTGCCTGTGCTTAGTCACGCTGGCTCTACACCTTTGTAAAGGAATGTTGCCTATGGCTTAAAATAAACATAATTGCCCTTTCTCAAGGTTCTGCTGCCCAGGCTTGACCTTTAAAGGGGTAGTACTTTTCATTCATATAGAGATAAAAAGTTGCCAAACAGAGAATAATATTTGTCTTTGTGGTTATTTAAAGGACTATCTTGAACAAACCTCCGCAAACCAGGGTAATCACATCCCCTCCAGGTTCTTGCTGGCATACCCTTCCCTTTTTAGTTTAAAAGAAGCCTGAGTTCTAACTTGGGTAAGACGGTTCTTTGGGACAGTACACTAGGTTGCCTTCTTCTCTGTCCTCTGGCTTCTGGAATTAAGTCACTATTCCTTGCCCCCCAATTCTAGTCTCTTGATTTATTGCCCTGTCATGCAGCCAGTTGGTAGGAGCATGGACTAGATAACAAGTGTTGAGGTACTACTCTCTTGGGACACCACTACATTCCTCTTCTTTGCTTTCTTAACTATAATTCATGTCTTTTCTGGCCTACTTTTTCAAGAAGGTTGTGTGTAGTAGTATTTTGCGAATCCTTGAACATTTTTGAATGTCCTTCAACTACCTCAGCACAAAATTGCTTACTACTCTGAAAGTTCTAGTAGGTTCACACTATGAAAATGTGTGCTTGCTTCTCAGACAAGATTTAAGATACTGTCCTCAGTCTCCTCTTTTCTTGCAGAAATTTAAGTTTCTGACATATTAATGGTATTATTTTCCAGTTTTCATAAGCAACATAAAAATTCTCTTTGAAAAGAAATTTTCTAGTTTTTAGGCCATTCAATAAACATACATGGCATTATAGAGGTAAATGCATGTATTTTAATCATTTATATTTATGCATTCAGTTCAGTTCAGTCGCTCAATCGTGTCCGACTCTTTGCAGCCCCATGAATCGCAGCATGCCAGGCCGTCCTGTCCATCATCAAGTCCCGGAGTTTACTCAAACTCATGTATATTTATACATTAGATGACGATGACTTTAATATGAACAGAATATACTAGAGGGATTTTGATGTTTTTCACCTAATTAAGTTTTTTCCTGTTAGATTTTTTTGTTGTTTAATTTTTATGTTAAAATGCTTGTGTTTAGTCTTACCATAACATCTTGTTATATAATTTCTGACTTTTGTTCTTGCTCTATTTCTTCATTATACTCTCTATTTTGATACATGGATTCTGTTTATCCTAATGAATTTTATTGTTTCACAGCAGCTATTTGGGAATTATGTGTTTTGTCTTTTTCTCTTCCAGTGGATTTTTTTCAGGTTAAAAAAAGTGTGTGTTTTATTCAACTAATATTAAAAACTAAAACACAACCTATTATAATCAAGATGTGTAAGTCGTTTGCCTGTATTAGTCGAAATCCTTTGAGCAGATGTGATAGAAACAGCTCAAACAGGTTTACTTGGAAAAACAGTTACTCAATTGGTCACATTGTTAAACTTTGTGAAAGGCTGAAGAAAACTATTGTTAGCTTAGAAATAACTTTAACCAGGGACCTACACACTGTCAGAATCCTTTCTTGTTTCTTTTTCTTTCTAAATACTGGCTTATTTTATCATGATAAATATCGCTATTTGTTTGCAACTAATATTTTTAAGTGGCTATGATTCTAATCCTTACGGAGTCTTGCCTATAAAAAAGGAATCTTATCCATTAAATTTAGAAAAAATATCAGGAAATTATTCTTTTTGGTCCCAACTAGATCATGCACCCTCCCCAGTGACTAGAGACGCAAGTTTCCTAAGACTGCAAGACTGTCTATTGTACATTACAAGAAGGGCATTGACATAAAACCAGAAAAAGGGCTATTCTCTTCATGATAAACGCCTAATAACTTTCCTACAATTACATAGTTGATAATCACAGAATGTGATTTGGCCCTGGTAATTATGACTGTAAAGTCTATAATCTTTAAAAAAAAAAAAAACTAAATTAGCCATCCTCAAAATTGTGACCTTTTCTTACATAATAATTGATGTGCTTATCTTCTTCCACATCTCGACTTAAAACTGCTTGAGGGCCAGATATATGTTTGATTTCTCTTAAAAACTTATCACCATGTTACAAAATACTTTGCATTGAGAGTCAGTGTACATAATTGGAATTGGCTAACAGCATTGGAAAAGACCCTGATGCTGGGAAAGACTGAAGGCAGGAGGAGAAAAGGATGACAGAGGATGAGATGGTTGGATGACATCCTCGACTTGATGGACATGAGTTTGAGTAAGCTCCAGCGAGTTGGTGATGGACAAGGAAGCCTGGCATGCTACAGTCCATGGGGTTGCAAAGAGTCAGACATGACTGAGCGACTGAGCTGAACTGAATAGCATAATTGTAAAACTTTTTTCTTTGGTGTATCTGGAAATTTTCTTATTCATTTTATGCAAATTCCAATGTATTTCTTAAATAAGGGAAGAGTAAAAAAAAATAGAGAAAATGTATTTGTTTCTGGGTTCAAGTTCAATAATAATTTGAATACAGTCCACACACAGAATAAAATATTTTTTATTCTGCCAATTTTTAAAAATATTTTCTCAATACACACCTAAAAATCATTAATATCCTTTGTTCAAACATCTATTTTAAAATAATTTAACATGTGTGTGACATATGCTTTAATACACAGTAGGACAAGTTTTTTTTTTTCTTACTAATTCCAGATTCAAGTTACATCTGTGAAATCTTATAAATATAGAACTTCCTATTTCCACCAAATGGTGGTGGAAATGTTCCTAAAATTAATGTGTTTTGATATAGAATATTTATACCTAACAAAGCTCCATTACAGTTTCCAAGCATAGATATAAACCCCACCAAATAAATATTTCTTGGCATATTACCTCAGTTTACATTAGTCTGCAAAACAATGATTTTTGTGCATGTGTGTTTGGTTGCTTTTATTTCAGAGGTCACCATACTTCCATGCAGCATGGACCAGATTTTCGATCATTGTTAAACCTGTTTGAATATATCATGGCATTGCCTGCAAAGATTTAGTTTTGTGAAAGGCTTTGAACTCTTAACAGTGGTACTGGAAGCTTTATGCAGTACACAGGAGGGGGGATCTCCTGCCACGCCAATTGCCAGCTTCACCGCAGCTGTGACACAAAATTTGAAAGCTTGTGTTGGAGCAGCAGCAATCAGCACAGATGTTGGAAATGATAGAAAGCACTTTTCAGTCACCCTTATGGAGATGACAACACACACACATGCACACACACACACACACACACGAGCTGCAGAAGAAGCTGTTTCTTCCCATGATCCCCATCTTGTGGAGGTTGGTTACTTAAGAATTAGAGGATTCTTTGTCATTACTGGACTCCTTCCTGCCTTTGCAGGGACTGATGACTTGGAAAATCCAAATTGCTTGTTTTGTATCTTCCAAGTCTACAGCTGAGGTTGGGCATGCTTTCAAGATGAGCTACTTGAACAAATAGAACCGCAGGCACTGATCCAACATTTCCCAGGGTGCACTGCAGTCTATTTAACAGAGTGAGCTTCTTAGCATACAGTGAATGGCAGGGCGTCTTATTTACCTTCACTTTGGCTTGTATGTTTTATGCACCCAGAATAGACAAAAGGCAATATGACTACTAGGATCTGATTCACATTAATTTGTAGCAGATGGGAGAACCCGTGTTCTTCCAAGATGTTTGTGGTAAAGCAACCCTTACTGTAGAAGGAAAAAAAAAGAAATATGGTATTCAGCTGTTTGCTAAATTGGTCATTTATATTAATGTATTTTAGAAGCAATTATTTTATCCAGTGACTTTAATACAGTGGGTGTATGGGATTAGCGTGGTGTTACATTCAGCTGGCTTAAATTAAAGCTGTGCAAAACCAGTAAAAATTTGATGTAATTGGCAAAATGTCTTTTCTCCCCTTTGAATGAGGTTTTGAAACCTACCATGTCTTTGTATTTGCTCCAAATGGCCTAGGAAATATACATTTTAGAAATGTTCATGCTGAAACATCAGTGCTTATGAAACTGGAGTGACTTCCTCAAGGGCCCCTCTGATGTCTTTCAAATTTTTTTGGCCTCAGCTTTTTGTCCTGTAACTTGCTTGGCTGAAGAATCTCTGGGGCATCTGGTTGGCATTGCTCTAATTACACATAAACCATAGATGTATGAGTTTAGTAGCATTTGCTACCAATCCTGACCATTCAGACATAGCATTAAGTCAGCATGCTAAAAGATACCCTAATCCTGCACTATAGCCACCAAATATATATGAAACAGTTAGCTGGGAGAGTCTCTGCCCATTAAGTGATCATTAGCAACCCAGACACTGAATTTATTTAGCTATTCTCCCGACAGATAGAGAGAATTTTAGTGTAAATTATTTATCACTGAAGAATCGTCTTAGGCATTCTTAAATATTCACATCACGACCATGTTGTTAAAGCTTTGTTATATGATTATTTTTTTCATTTGTGAGTAAGGCCAAAACTAACTCTCATGTTCTTTATTTCAAACCAACAGCCATTATTTAAGCATATAAGTCATGAAGTGGTCCATTTGTTTTTAGAATTCACAGTCTCTCCATAATTTAAAAAAAAAAATTCATTTGCCTTAGGGGCAATTTAGTAGATCGTAAAATTTTTTTAAAAAAAAGATATTTTTTAGAGAATGAAGTGTTCTCCCCCTGAGAGAACTAATACTGATCAGCTTTATAAAATCAAGTGTGCAAAAGACCTATAATAATCATAACAAGTAATTTCTACATCTAGTATCATATTTATTCTCAGAAAACCCAGATAATGTTGACTATCTTATCTTTCTTTTGTAAATGTGTCCACCTACAACTCAACGTAGAGTTGATATTCAACAAGTTGACATCCCTGAAAGATGCTGGCATTCCACATATTCCTGCACTTTGTATACTGGTGTATTCAAGAATTTAGTCTTTGAGCACCTGTCTATGTAAAGTGGCTTCCTTTGGGGTTTTGTGCATTCACTTGAAGCCATATGATCCTATCAATCTCTTGTTCTTGAAACACCTTCTCTAGGATTCAGTAACATCTACTCACCTGATCAGACACTCTCCTATCTTTATTTGCCCCTTCTCACTCTGCTTTCCAAACTTCTCTTCTTTGACTTTCCCATATGAAATGGTCTTACATGTCTTGTCATTGTCCTCTCCTTAACTTATCTTCTCTACATCATGGCTTCTGCTGCTCTCTATATGCCAAAGAATCTCAATTCCATACTGATGGGTCATCATTTTTAGCCTGAATCATTGTAATAAACTGCTATTTGATGAACCTACATCACTTTTGATCTGATACAAACAATTCAGCTCCTGAGACAAAAGTGATTTTTCAAAACTGAATTCTGAGTATGTGAGTCGATGCCTAAAGTGCTTATAAGAATTCTCATTGAGCATATATAAAAATTTAAATTTCCTAGCTATTCTTTGGATATATTTCCAGGGACAAAAGAAATTGCATCTACACACTAAGGATTCAAATTGTTGGAAGAGATAGATAAGAAAATATACTATTAAAAATAAAAGAAGGAATAAAGTCCTTGAGATCAAGACCAGAAAGTGTATTTCATTTCAAGCCTAAGTGAAGGACTAGCTTTTAATACAAGTCCTCTACAGGCTGTATGAAGTATGAGGTTAGTGAGAAGAATACAGGAATTTTAAGAAGTTGCAATAGACAAACATCATATCATATCACTTATATGTGGAATATAAAAAAATTATACAAATGAACTTATTTGGAAAATAGAAACAGACTCACAGACTTAGAAAACAAATTATGATTACCAAAGCGGAAAGGTGGGAGGAATAAAGTAAGAATTTGAGATTAATATATGCACACTACTAAATATATAAAATAGATAATCGACAAGGATCTACTGGACAGAACAGGGACCCTTACTCTATATTCCTTAATAATCTATATGGCAAAAGAATTTGAAAAATAATAGATGCATGTATATGCATAACTGAATCACTTTGCTGAATATCTAAAACTAACACAACATCATAGATTGACTACACTCCAATATAAAAGAACACTTAGAAAGTTTTCAAACCTAAAAAGAAATTTTTTTAAATTAGAATAGAAAAAAAGTGCATTAGGTTGATGCAAATATAATTGCAGCTTCAAACCTTGAATTTTAAATCATTATAACTAGGCTCAAGCACATCTTTATTAACCAAAATAAGAACCATTACAATCAACACATTTTTTTGCCAGTGAAAAATAAGTTTATTCCTGTAGCATAAAAATTCATGTTTCAGGATTCAATGAACACTTGGAAAGCATTTTCTGCATCCTACTGGTTGTGGAAGTATTTTCCCTGCAAAAAGTTTTCAGGAAGCTTAAAAAGGTGGTAGTTGGTTGGTGAAAGTCAGGTGAATATGGCCAGTGAGGCAAAATTTCATAGCTCAATTCATTCAACATTTGAAGTGTCAGATGTGTGGCATGTGGTCAGGCATTGCTGTGGAGAAGAACTGGGCCCTTTCTGTTGACCAATGCTGGCTGCATGCTTTGCAGGTTTTGGTCTATCTCACTGGTTTGCTGAGCATACTTCCCAAATGTAATGGTTTTGTCAGGATTCGGAAAGTGAGTCAGATTGACAGCGGACCACCAGACAACAGTGACCATGACCGTTTTTTTGGTGCAAGTTTGGCCTCAGGAAGTGCTTTGAAGCTTCTTCTTGGCCCAGCCACTGAGCTGGTCATCTCCTGCTGTCTTGTAAAATCCACTTTCTGTCGCACATCACAGTCCGATACAGAAATGGTTCATTGCTGTTACATAGAACAAGAGATGACGATATTTCAAAATGACAATTTAAAAAAAAAAAATCTGGTCAGCTCATGAGGTGCCCTCTTATCAGGCTTTTTCACATTTACAATTTGCTTCAAATGATGAATGACCATAGAATGGTCGATGTTGAGTTCTTTGACAACTTCTCGTGTAGTTTTAAGAGGATTACCTTTGATGATTGCTCTCAATTGGTCATTGCCAACCTCTGATGGCCAGTACTTCTCTCCCCATCTTCAAGGCTTTTGTCTCCTTTGCAAACTTCTTGAACCATCACTGCACTATACGTTCATTAGTGAAAGTGAAGTGAAGTCGCTCAGTCATGTCTGACTCTTTGTGACCCCGTGGACTGTAGCCTGCCAGGCTCCTCTGTCCATGGGATTCTCCAGGCAAGGATACTGGAGTGGGTTGCCATTTCCTAGTTCCTGGTCAAATGTGGTATTGATGTTGCAAGTTGTCTCCACTGCTTTACCACTCATTTTGAACTTAAGTAAGAAAATCGCTCAAATTTGCTTTTTGTTTGCCATCATTTCCATAGTCTAAAATAAATATAAAATACACAACAAGTAATAAGTCACCAGCAAAAAAAAAAAAAGCAGGAAGCAAGAAATATGCATTAAAATGATGCATAACATAACCACATGTATTTAAGAATTCCAGTATCAAGTGGCAAATTTCAGCACTGCAAAAAGACCAAAATTACATTTGTATCAATCTAATAATTAATAGCTGTCTTAAACTAATATAAACTATCAGGGGAAAAATGACCTATCTAGAGAAATGTAATTGAGCTTTTGGATTTCTAGACTATGTTGAAAGAAACTCAATGGGAAACCTATAAACTTGGTTGTGTGATTTTTCTCCAGCTACAATTAGGCATTTGGGTGCAGGCGACAAAAAGGCAGATAGCTGAATTAGTCCAGAATACATTTTGAAAACACAATGTGATAAATCCTCTGCCTAGAGGCAAAAGGAGGCCAAGTAATTCAGATTGCTGGGGATCAAAGAGGTCTTTCAAAACTCCTTTGGGGAGTGTTTTTGGTAAAGGAGGGTTTGAAGAAAAAGTATAACGGGGCATTTCAAGCAAAGGAATGCACATGTGGCCAGATTCAGGCACGCAAAGGAGCTTGACATGGTCCATGATATGTAAGGAAGAAATCTGGGATGCTTGGAGCACCACCATAAAGTGGTGGAAAGCTATCAGTGAAGTGGCCAGATCCTAAAGGACTTTTAAGAATGTGTTACGGAGATTACACTGATACCAAAGATACGGGATGCTATTAAAGGATTTAAACAGAAGAGTGATGCTTAGAATTGCTCTGGCAGTGGGGTATAAAATGAATTTAAGTACAGGAAGCATGTAAATGGCATAACTTCAGTTGTCCAATTAGGGGGGAAAAATGAGAGGAATTGAATTAAGGTGATGATCATAGATATTATGATGATGATGGTGATGATGATGGTGAATTGGATTATACTGAAAATTTCCCAGAGAGATTAAATGATTTATGTAAGATCCCTCAAGACAGTGGTGAAAGTCAGTAATGCACGGTGCTGACTCCAAGACCAGTGTGCACTACATTAATGGGAAGTTCCTCAAAGTTGGAAATGATACATTATTCATCATTTTTATTCATTTCTATTAATTCATTTTATTTTTTAAAGTAGTTTTAAATTTATGGCAAAATTGAGCAGAAAGTACAGATTTTCCTGCCCATTGTTATTATTGTTCAGTAACTCAGTCCTGTCCAATTCTTTGTGACCGCATGGACTGCAGTATACCTCCCTATCCTTCTCCATCTCCCAGAGCTTGCTCAAACTCATGTCCATTGAGTCGGTGATGCCATCCAACCGTCTCATCCTCTGTCATCCCCTTCTCCTCCTGCCTTCAATCTTTCCCAGCATCAGGGTCTTTCTAATGAGTCAGTTCTTCGCATCGGGTGGCCAAAGTATTGGGGTTTCCAGCTTCAGCATCAGTCCTTCCAATGAATATTCAGGATTGATTTCCTTTAGGATGGACTGATTTGATTGCCTTGCCATCCACAAGGTACTCTCAAGAGTCTTATTCAACGCCACAGTTCAAAAGCATCAGTTTTTTGGCACTCCGCATTCTTTATGGTCCAGCTCTCACATCCATACATGACTATTGGAAAAACCATAGCTTTGACTACAGAACTTTGTCTCCTGTATAACTTTCCTCATTATCAGTATCCTTCACCAGAGTAGTGCATTTGTTACAACTACACGTCTACAAGTGCAGATGAACCTATGCTGACACCTCATTAACACCCAAAGTCCCAACTTTGCATGAGGGTTCACTTTTGATATTGTACATTCTATGGGTTTGGACAAATGCATCCACAATTAAAGTTATCATCCACAGCAATTTCACTGCCTTAAAAATCCTCTGTGCTCAACCAGTGTATCCATCATTCCCTCCAACCCTTAGCAACTACTGACTATTTTATTATCTCCAAAGTTTTGTCTTTTCCAAAATGTCATGTAGTTGAAATCAAACATTATTTAGCCTTTTCAAATTGACTTCTTTCAGCTCGCAAGTTTCCAACCCCTTTGCATAAATACTGAGTTTAATTTCTGGATCATATGGTAGGAATATGTTTAGTTTTGTTAGAAATTTCTAATCAGTCTCCCAGAGTTGTTGGACCATTTTACATTCCCACCAGCAATAAATGAGTTCCTGGTGCTCTACATCTTCACCAGCATTTGATGTTGTCAGAGTTCTGGATTATAACTGTTCCAATAGGTGATGTCTTCTTAGTTTAATTTTCATTTTCCTCAAGACATAGAACATAGAGTATCTTTTTGTGTGCCTTATCTTCTTTGGAGCAGTATCTGTTGGAGGTCTTTGGCCCATTTTTCTAATTGGATTGTTTATTTATTGATTGTTGAATTTTAAGAGTTCTTGGTACTTTTTGAATAAAATGGTATTTTGTCAGATTTGCCATTTTTAAAAATATATATACATATTTCCTCCCAGGTTGTGGCTTTTCCTCTTATTCTATAAACATTGTCCTTTGCAGCCTTACTTTTATCCTCAGTGTCCAACCCAGGCATAGACAGAGAAACTGAAAATTAGGGAAATGAATTATTCTATGCTGTTCTGGGCAGAAACTGCAGAGATGGCTTGTGTATAGTTTAACAACTATTCTTTATCCTAAAGAAAGAAGAAAGATCCTGCAATTTGGAGTCTTAACAGAAATGAAAGTGAAAGTAAAGTCGCTCAGTCGTGTCCAATTCTGCGACCTCATGGACTATAGCTGGCCAGGCTCCTCCATCCATGGGATTTTCCAGGCAAGAGTACTGGAGTGGGGTGCTGTTTCCTTCTCCATATAGAGGAATAATTTGATTCTTCGTTATGTAATTCAACTTTAAAATAGCAGATGCACTTCATTTTTCTGCCACTTTTTGTCTCCACTGACTGAAATAGGGATAGTTTTCCAGCATATGTATGTTAATATCTATGTGGAAAATAAAATTTAAGCAACTACGTGTAAACAAAGAGAAAAGCTTTAACTAAGAATGTGGACTCCCTTGTGGCTCAGTGGTAAAGAATCCGCCTGCAATACAGGAGATTGCCTGCAATGCAGGAGAAAGTGAAAGTTGCTCAGTCATGTCCAGCTTTTTGCGACCCCAGGGATTATACAGTCAATGGAATTCTCCAGGCCAGACTCCTGGAGTGGGTAGCCTTTCCCTTCTCCAGGGGACCTTCCCAACCCAGGAATTGAACCGGAGTCTCCTGCATTGCAGGTGGATTCTTTACCAACTGAGATATCAGGGAAGCCTGCAATGCAGATGAGGGTTCAATCCCTGAGTTGGGAAGATCCCCTGGAGAAGGAAATGGCAACCCACTCCAGTATTCTTGCCTGGGAAATCCCATGGAGAGGAGCCTGCAGGGCTACAGTCAATGGGGTTGAAAAGGAGTCAGACACTACTTAGTGATTAAACCACCACCAAGAGTGTTCAAATGTTTTCAGATATTCTACAATTTATCTATTAGTTTTTGCCACTCATTCATTCACTTACTTATCTGTCAGATACTACTAAACATCAAGCACTAAGAAACGGAAAAGGTTAAAAGGTAAAATATACAGAAAAATAATTAAGAAATTCTAATGCCTTTATTTTTTTCTATAAGTTGGAATAAGACTTTCAGTATTCAATTTACATTCTATTCAAGTCAAGGACTATTAGTGTTCTGTTACAGTATAATTTCATAATTACTAGCCAAGGAGAAGTCAGGTCTATAAGGAGAATTTGTATTCATACTTTGGATATGTTTTGAAGATTTCTAGTAAGAGAGAAATGATATTAATTAATAGCTGTCATATTCATAGTGTTTAATATGTAGCAAAAAATTTAATTTGTTTTTCATATGACTGCAGACATGAGTTTGCTCAAGCTCTGGGAGATAGTGAAACACAGAGAAGCTTGGCATGCTGCAGTCCATGGGGTTGCAAAGAGTCAGACATAAATGAGCAACTGAACAACAAAAAATTTTTAATACTCATTAAAATGAGTATTAAGAAGTACTATGAGTACTATGAAATAGGTATCCAGTTCCCCTCTACAAGGCTGTAAATTTTCAATTTCACATTTTAACTTTATTTTAGATGAGAAAACATATATTAAAGAAGTTCAGCACTTGCTTAAGATCACATGCAATAATAAGAAATGAATGATACAGGATTTGAGTATAAGAATTTTGCTCCCAATTCTATAAATATACAACATAAAAAAGCTATTTTGCAACAACATAAAATGATTTTCCACTATGACCTGTTATTCAAGCAGAGAAAATATATAAAGAATTATTTATAAAATATCCTTCTGAACATCTGAGCTGAAAAATTTATACAATTTGACTGACTGACATAATTTGGTCAGAGGAAAATAACTGATGTGACATATAAAGGTTTACCAAGAGAGGTCCAAGGAAGAAAGCATTTGAAATTGGAGTGTCTTGTTCAAATACCTCATTTTTGAGCAATAAAAAATGTCATAAATAATATTTTAAATAGTACACATTTCATTAATTTGTGCATAGTACTCACACTGAAAGCAAGACTCTTGAAGTTATACAAACATAACATCTGTGAGGAAGGGGGAAAGTGCCATAAGACCACTAATATGTGTGAAGCATTCTATAAGAGCAGAATTTTTTTTAATCTTTCTGAAATATTATCTATAATGTATATGTGTGAGTTTCCAGATTCCTAATATAACCCTACCTGCTCATTCTGTTTAAGAAACATGAGGCTGAAATGGAATTCTACGTGAGATTAATAGAAAAAAAGATAATGAAACTGTGACTTCCATACAAAAGTCATCTGATCTGGAAAGAAATAGAGCCTTGTAGATTTGCTGCTTTGTACTTTTGAACAGTTATTTCTTTTCAACCTAGAAGTAGCTATACTATTAATGTGGGAAGGAAATATTTCTATGAAAAGACTGTACAATATATGAGTCCCTTTGAATGAGAATTTTCTTATAAAATAATCTATATAATAACCAAGCAGAATGTAGAGGGACAATAACATTTATAAGCTTAAATGTGGAGAGAACTTTTGCTGTATAAAATAACTTTTTAAAAGGAAATATTTTTTATACAATTAGGGCATCGATATTAGATAAATCTTACAGATTTTATATTATATCAAGCAAACAGCGGGTGCTTCCCTGATGGGTCAATGGGTAAAGAACCCACCTGCAATGCAGGAAACATGGATTTTATACCTGGGTCAGGAAGATCCTCTGGAGCAGGGCATGGCAGCCCACTCCAATATTCTTTTTTGGAGAATCCGGTGGGCAGAAGAACTTGGCAGACTACAGTCCACAGATTCTTTACAAAGAGTCAGACATGACTGATGTGACTGGGCAAGGATGCATGCATGCATGCAAACTAAACACTATGGTATAAAGGTTATAAATTCAAACAAACCAAAGAATGAAAGATCTATTGGTGTATACATGTCAATCCCAACCTCCAAATTAATAAAACATTGTAAAGCAACTATACCCAAATTTAAAGCAAAAAGAAAGACCAAAACTGTCATAACAGGAAATATAAATAAATGACTCACTTGAAAATCTAAATGGCATAGAAAAATTAGAAATTCATGAAATGTTACTGGATCCTCAAAAACATGAAAAATTATATTGGTTTCTGTGGTATTTACAAAGTCAAATTTTGTTTTACCTCTCATCTTCATTAGTTTTATTTTAAAAAACAATATGCAGGCAAGAAGGACTCAAATAACCACTTCATTTTCCATCATTCTGGAATCACAAAAGCAAACCAATTCACCCACATAATCAACTAAAAGAGTACTTACAATAATTTATAATCAGAGAAATACATAATTCTAAAGCTGAAGCACCAAATTTCCTGAATGCAGTGAAAAATAAGTTTTTCATTGTTAAGTCTTAAAAAATAGTTTGCTTTTAACCTCCAGGATTTCTTCTATTTTATAGATATGAACCATGAAATATCTCAGATTTCAAACTCAACTCATTTTAGTCCTATTTGTGATTTCCAAAATGCCTTAATTGATTTCAAATTAGAAATAAATGTATTTCAGCTTCAAGATCTAAGTCTGAGTTGCTCTATTGTGTGTATTTTAGTTCAACTTAGTGTCTGGACAAAACATGGAATTTTAATTAATTTAATCATAATTACATATAAACTATAAAATTAGTTTCTTTCCTCACTGACCAATGAAAATAGCGAAATAATTACTAAGAAACAACTTTATGTAGCTCAACATTTGTTCCTTAAGAACATAGGATCCTTTCAGATCATATCTTCCATTGCAGTTAAAATTAATAGGACAAATTATAGACTATTACAGCTTAAAAGAAAATTGGAAAATCAGTTTGCTCACTTTTACCTCTACACATTTACTATATTCTTAGTAAATCATTACTAGACATTATAACATTGTTAGCTATCTACTCTTACCATTTTACATACCATAAAATGTGAATACTGGCTAATTAAAGATAACAGTGTGTGTTAGTCACTCAGTCGTGTCCAACTCTTTGGGACCTCAGGGACTGTAGCCCGCCAGGCTCCACTGTCCATGGAATTTTCCAGGCAGGAATACTGGTGTGGCTTGCCATTCCCTTCTCCAAGTGATCTTCCAGACCTAGGAATCGAACCCAGGTCTCCCTGCATGGCTGGCAGATTCTTTACCATCTGAGCCACTAGGGAAGAGACAAAAGATAATAGAAAACTTCCTAAATGTTGAACTACAGAGAGTTTTAAAAACCACATTACCTAACGTGTTTCCGCAAAATTATTAATTCTGTAGGACATTAAAAGGATTTACATGAAAAAAAAGTAGTCATTGACAAAATAAAGGTGAGAAAGTCTGGGTTATCAAAATTTAGACAATTTCTTCACACAGAACTACATGATTAATTTGTATCTCATAAACTTTTAAGAAAGGGATTATACTATTGTATTTTTACAAATGTGTGTAACCAAAAAATATATTCCATTGTCTTTTTTTTTTCCAGAACACCTTATGGGCTAATGTTTTGGCAGGACTTATTTGGATGAAATCAAATTCAATAACCTATAGCACATGAAAACTATGACACATTGGACAGTCATTAAAAACTTAGCAGAAAACTTTGTTCATTAGATAAGTTGGTTACAATGTTTGGTAATATTTATATTTATTATGTATCATATAGTATATGCTTATAAATCTGTTTCTATCAAATCTATCAATTTAAATTTCATAAAATTGTACTAATTCTCTTCTTAAAAATGCATTAAAACAAATGACCTACACACTAGAATGAAAAAAACTTTCTATTTTAAATCCTGATATTAAAAACATTCAAGTTTGCACTGAATTCAAGGTTCAAATAGTAAGCCTGGGATAAAATGGCATCTACATTCTTTCCATAAAACTGTTCCTTGGATTTCAACTTCTCCACCTAAGTTTTCCCTCATTTGCCACAATATGTTAGAGATTATGTTTTCCTTTACCCATTTTGCCTTTAAAAGACAAAAACTAAATTCCCTACAGCAAATTCTCTCCAGTTTTTGGAATGATATTGTCTGAAATTATTGGGGACAGATTTTAGTACTATATGTTTATCAAGTTACATTTTATTTGTTCCCATAAGGAAAACTGAATCTGGAAATAATTTGAAATCACATATTAGAAGGAAGCTATTAATCTAGGTCTGATTTCCTAGTTGAAAAAAAATCAAAATATCATGTTAAAACAAGTATCATTATAACTGAACATGAGTACTTTAGTTGCCAAATTTAACTTTTCTTCTTTTTTGTTTCATTTTTTATAAAAATGTGAAAAGCGTGAACAGACATCTCTGTTTGAAAAGTCCTATTACATCAATTTTCCTGGTGTGATTATTAGCAGCATCCTTTTTCACTTTCATAAGTGTCCTAGTTTGGAAGATGAATTATGTGGTCATCTGAGTCAAGAAGAGCCATTGTTCCCACCCATGACTGATACATGTCAATGTATGGCAAAAACCACTACAATATTGGAAAGTAATTAGCCTCCAATTAAAATTTTAAAAAAAGTTGTAGAGACTTTATAACTTGATCAAATGAGCTTAGGAGCAGTTATAATTTATTACTATTTGTTATCAAATTAGTGCCTAAACTCTACATCTAATAGTTCTGTCAGGTAACTTACTCCTAAGAATACAGAAGCAGAAACTGGTTAAAGAATTTCAGATATTGCCTACTACACTACCTCTATTATGTACACTATTCATGGTGTATATACATGTGTGTGTGTGTGTATAGTATCTCAGAAGAAATTTTTTCCCCAGCAACCTCCTACTTTTCCCTTAGAGCTACTCCACTACTTACAATATTTTTGGTTGATTTGTTTCTTTGCTTGTTTCGATTTGCTTTATTGCCTCAAAGACAACTGGCATTAAGACTTTAATGCTACTAAGGTTTGAAAATGTTAAAGAGTGTCTTTCAGTTTATTTCTACTCTGCCATTTCTCTCTGAGGGCATAATTCCCAAATGAACGATAAAATTAAAGAAGTCAGAAAAAGGGGAGGATAAGGAGAACATACCGAATGAAAAAGAAATATTTAAAAAACTATAGTTCTACTTCATATTTTTTCAAGCAAATACTTTTATCATCAGGCATAACAAATGGATAGGGTTTTCCTATTGAAAATAGGAAAAACAACTATATTGATAAATTTTGCTTAAAGAAAAAATAACTGTAAAATACTTTAAAAGAATAGTTTGTTGGCAATGAACTTTTGTTTTAATTAGAAAAGTGTCTTGTCATTAAATTCAGTAAATATTCAAATTATTATTATGAGATCACTACTGAAATACAATGTTTGCCATCATGATTGTATTAGTTAAGATCTTTTGGCTACAATAAACAAAGAATCCTTCTAAGATTTTATTCAAAAAAGTAATTTTGCCAGTAATTCCTACTCCCACACTTTCTCCTCTGTACTAGATATTTCATCTATTGACCAAGATGGACCATCATGCAGCTAACCATCCTTATTTGGAGCACCTCTTGGAATTAGTTTTAATCTATTATACTTTGGTAGGTTGAGGATTCTTTTAAGAGATAGGTCTATGAATTCTTAGCCATTATTTACATTATTCTTACTGTTTACATTGGATATTAGACTATATATTATATTTACTTTATATTTATCATATACATTACACAAAATTTACTTTTAAAATTCTATAATTTTTTAAAGTTAAGAAATAATACTGTTTTATAGAACTAGTCACTGTCTTAATTAGCATACCTTTACCAAGAAACATTTATAGCAACAAAATTGATTCTAATGTTCTTGTTGTAAACTGTAAAATAGCACTCCACATGGAGGCATGTCTAACAGCTGTCTTATGCCAGGAAAGCCTATGCATTATAACTTCTGCCAGCTGGGGTGTAACAAAAGAAAAAATGTGCGTAAGAATAAACATATATATTTCATGTTTACATATCTTTTGCCTTTGTTTTTTCAAGTGAAGTCATTGCTACTATTCCAAGCACTAGAATAACAACTATCAGCATAACTTACTTTGATAACTCATAACTCATTTTGATAATCATGGCTTCTGCTTTACTATTTAAAATGCTTTTGTTGTTACCTCTTTATTGCATTTGGACCTTCAAATATGAGACTCTCTAGAGAGTCCAAAATTTAATAAACATAAAATTAAACTCAATAATTCTAATTAAGTAAACAACTCATAATGATGGGCACAATGACAAGTGCCCACACAATTCAGTTTGACAGATGTTTTATAACCATAAATCAACAGAATAATGCATTTGTCGATTAGAGATTGGATACTCCTGATCTTTCTACAGGAGTTAACATGCTTGGGTCACTGTTTAGTAGAACAAGAGGAGAACAGAGCTTAATTCTTACTGTGGTGGATAACCCTGGCCACACTTTGAGGTAGAGCACACATTTAGATGCCTGCTTTAGCAAATAGTAACTTGAAAGGAAATTTTTGTTTGAACATAAATTCTCAGAAAATCATGTCTTGTAGGAAGACTTGAAAATCTCGACTTCTTTATGAACAACAAGAGAGTATCGAAATATGGTGATAGTAAAAAAAAAGTTTATTGACAATCGATTCTTTAGTCCAGGGCATCATGCTAGATCGTGGTCACTGTCAATAACATCATCTTAAAATAAAATCAAGACCTGATAGTTCATGCACAGACATCATTTAAATGTTTATCAGGAATCCATATTAATTATCTCCTAGAACTCCTACATATTCAAAAGCAGCCCAGTGAGGATTATTTTATCATCCCCATTTTACAGATAAAGAAAAGTGACTTTATTAAGTCCTAAATCTGAAAAATAGCAAAGACTTAAATAAGATGCTTGAAGACCTAATGAACGATATGGGCCACATCACACAATCATCTGACCAATGTCCCCTTGCAAGACAGATTTCTAAAAGCTGTTTGAGGTTATCTTAATGTTGGAAGATAAGAAAAAGATAGCAAGTGTCTGTTTTAGATGAATCAAAACTACCTCACTTAAAAAAGAGCAAAAGTTTAACATATTGTATTAATCAACAAGACTGCTGCAAAATGTTTTAATTTCTGGTATTACTAAACTTTGTTTCCCTAGGCAAGATAGAATAGATTGAGCTAATTACAATAACATCCCCACTTTTAATTAATGTGTCTGATGTGTAGATAAGCCGCCAGCATTAGCTCATGATCTTGCTACACTCTCCCATCCATGCTTCTTCCTCTAGAGTCCCTTGTCTATTCTAAGAAGATCATATTTGCCAAATCACTTATACAGGAAACTGAATAGATATCTTTAATTTCTTCCTTTTCCTTCTCACATGCATTCTACGTTCGAATGGCCTGAAAGCCCTATAGAAACTACTTTCTAAACATCTCTCTAGTTTCATTGTTTTCATCCTGGGTTATGTCCTCATTGTCTTTCATCTGGACCATAATAATAATAGAGCATCCCAAATGTCTCCTATCTCCTTTTCTAGTCCATATTCCCAATGCTGCTGATATTATCTCCATAAAACAGAACTTTAATTATGTGAATTTTATACTTAATGAGTGCCTGCCTAGTCACTCAGTTGTGTCTGACCCTTTGCAACCCCATGGACTATAGCCTGCCAGGTTTCTCTGTCCATGGGACTTCCCAGGCAAGAATACTGGAGTGGGTTGCTATTTCCACTTCCAGGGGATATTCCCAACCTAGGCATCAAACTTGAGTCTTGCATTAGCAGGTGGATTCTTTACCAATGAGTCACCAGGAAAGCCCGATATGCCATCTGCTTACTGACAAACACACACATACAGTTAAAACATTGATAATAAATAAATTTTTTCATTCAAGCTCCTCATCATGTTTTATACATCAGCCATTCTTTTCATAAATGGTGTCATCAGGTAACAGTCTTTCTTAGAGCTACATGATTCATTGAGAAAAACAATCAAGATTGACAATCATTTAAGTACCTTGCGGACATGACATAACTAAATACACAGAACCAAAATGCATGTTCTTACAAATAGAACTGTGCAATTAGGGTATATATGTTTAGCAGTAGAATGGGAAGGATGTATCTGGTATTCATTTGGAAAATACATTAAAGAGAAGCTATTATTAGAGGTTACAGTTTGTCTTCTTCAAATTTATAATCTTTCTGGAAGGACTCTAAGCTGTGGGACTGAATTGGCGTATTTCTTGCTATTTTGAATCAAGGAGCTCTAAGTATTTCTGTTATCCTCCTCAATGTGTACATATTATTTCTGTTTATTGTGAAAGTCGATGTCTAGATCTAGGCAAAAATGGCATTTCAATTCATGTGTTTTTGTTGATGGATCTGGAAAGGGAAGAAACAAAGTTTTTCATGCTAAAGAACTGATTGCAGCCATATGATCTTTTCCACACTGATGTGATGAGTGGAGGGGGAAGCATGGTTAGCTTTATACAGAAGAGATTCCATTAAAAACATGAGCTGGGGCATCCATGGTGCATAGCATCAGGTACTAATCACAGACACATACTTCGCAGGTTCTGGTGTTTTTGTTTGAAAGCTCAGCTGCCACAGCATCGTACAGTCACTGCCTGGACATATTGTTGACAAGAACTGCCAGGCACTCTAACTTCATCCCTCACACAAGAAAGTGACAGAGGGTTGGAAACGCTCTCCGACATGACACCGCTTATACTTTTTTCAGCTGGAGCACAGATACTCTTCCATTTGTCCCCTCTTAGCTAACTCCCAGATTTTTTCAACATTCCTCTAGTTCTAGGAAATGTAAATAAAATAAGAAATGTGTGGCTGTGACACCATTTTAAACATATGTCATCCATTCCGTACTGAAACTCCTATTTTTGTGGGACTTTGGGATATCGCTTTTGTTTTGTTTTTAAATATTCTTCAGATACAAAATATGAGAGTGAACTTGCGCAAACCAAACAAAATACTGCTTTGTGCATTTTTCAGGTAGGTTTGACTGTGATTGTGAAAAAAAAGTGTTTTGCAAAATATGGATTATGTGATTTACTTATAAATGTGTAACTCTAGATGATTTCTTATGCATGTTGGATATACCGAATTAACTCAGATCCTAAATTGAAAGTGAGTCTTCTCTAGTCTCAGACCTTCTTTTTGTCTCCTAAAGCCAAGATTATTCTTGCTATTGAGTAGAATTTCTCTTCCAAATAAGTCATCTATGCAATCTTGGAAGTGGGCTAGCAAAGTGTCCTGGCGGCCAAGGACACTCCAGACTATATAACACAGAATTTTTCACCCCTAATACCTAGGGCACTATATGATATCCATCTGTGTCATTGATTTCATGTATTGACTATCTTAGCGATTTAAAAAAGTCAATAGAACAATAAAATATCCAATACAAAATAGATTTGGCAGCATTTTACAATGACTTTTTTACTTTAGTCTTTTAAATGAGGGGCAATATAGCATACCCTTCTAGTGATGACTGCTTTCTGACATCAGGTATTAAGAAAATATTATAAACAATAGGATGGGAAAGATTAGAGATCTCTTCAAGAAAATTAGAGATACCAAGGGAACATTTCATGCAAAGATGGGCTCAATAAAGGACAGAAATGGTATGGACCTAACAGAAGCAGAAGATATTAAGAAGAGGTGGCAAGAATACACAGAAGAACTGTACAAAAAAGATCTTCATGACCCAGATAATCACAATCATGTGATCACTCACCTAGAGCCAGACATCCTGGAATGTGAAGTCAAGTGAGCCTTAGGAAGTATCACTACGAACAAAGCTAGTGGAGGTCATGGAATTCCAGTTGAGCTACTTCAAATCCTAAAGATGATGCTGTGAAAGTGCTGCACTCAATATGCCAGCAAATTTGGAAGACTCAGCAGTGGCCACAGGACTGGAAAAGGTCAGTTTTCATTCCAATCCCAAAGAAAGGCAATGCCAAAGAATGCTCAAACTACTGCACAATTGCACTCATCTCACATGCTAGTAAAGTAATGCTCAAAATTCTCTAAGTCAAGTTTCAACAATATATGCACCATGAACTTCCACATGTTCAAGCTGGATTTAGAAAAGGCAGTGGAACCAGAGATCAAATTGCAAACATCCACTGGATCATCGAAAAAGCAAGAGAATTCTGGAAAAACATCTACTTCTGCTTTATTGACTATGCCAAAGCCTTTAACTGTGTGGATCACAAAAAAACTGTGGAAAATTCTTCAAGAGATGGGAATACCAGACCACCTGACTTGCCTTTTGAGAAATCTATGCAGGTCAAGAAGCAATGATTGAACTGGACATGGAACAGACTGGTTCCAAATAGGAAAAGTAAGTCAAGGCTGTATATTGTCACCCTGCTTGTTTAACTTATATGCAGAGTACATCATGAGAAATACTGGACTGGATGAAACAAAAGCTGGAATCAAGATTTCTGGGAGAAATATCAATAACCTCAGATATGCAGATGACACCACCCTTATGGCAGAAAGTGAAGAAGAACTAAAGAGCCTCTTGGTGAAAGAGGAGAGGGAAAAGTTGGCTTAAAACTCAACATTCAGAAAACTAAGATCATGGCATCTGGTTCCATCACTTCATGGCAAATAGATGGGGAAAGAGTGGAAACAGTGGTAGACTTTATTTTCTTGGGCTCCAAAATCACTGCAGATGGTGACTGCAGCCATGAAATTAAAAGACACTTGCTCCTTGGAAGGAAAGTTATGACCAACCTAGACAGTATATATTCGGAGAAGGCAATGGCACCCCACTCCAGTACTCTTGCCTGGAAAATCCCATGGACGGAGGATACTGGTAGCCTGCAGTCCATGGGGTCACTAAGAGTTGGACACGACCGAGCAACTTCACTTTCATTTTTCACTTTCATGCATTGGAGAAGGAAATGGCAACCCACTCCAGTGTTCTTGCTTGGAGCATCCCAGGGACGGGGGAGCCTGGTGGGCTGCTGCCTATGTGGTCGCACAGAGTCGGACACGACTGAAGCGACTTAGCAGCAGTAGCAGCAGACAGTATATTGAAAAGCAGAGACATGGCTTTGCCAACAAAGGCCCATGTGGTGAAAGCTTTGGTTTTTCCAGTAGTCATGCATGAATGTGAGAGTTAGAATATAAAGAAAGCTGAGCACCGAAGAATTGATGTTTTTGAATTGTGGTGTTGGAGAAGACACTGGAGAGTTCCCTGAACTGCAAGGAGATCCAACCAGTTCATCCTAAAGGAAATCAGTCCTGAATGTTCATTGGAAGGACTGATGCTGAAGCTGAAACTCCAGTACTTTGGCCACCTGAGGCGAGGAACTGACTCATTTGAAAAGACCCTGATGCTGGGAAAGATTGAAGGCAGGAGGAGAAGGGGACAAGAGAGGCTGAGATGTTTGGATGGCATCACCAACTCAATGAACATGAGTTTGAGTAAACTCCAGGAGTTGGTGATGGGACACAACTGAGTGTCTGAACTGACTGACTGATTAACTATTTCATATTGTATAGATATGTTAAATTAAATAATTACTCAAATCCAAAAATGCAGTACTAGTGAGTGAAAAGAAATATGGATAGTGCACTGGAGGTCCTCAGATTTGCTCTGTGATCAGGACTGGAATGAGAAGCTAAGGAGTGTTTTTTCATACTTCTTACAAGTGAAGGGAAGAAGATAAAAGCCTGGCTATTGGGTGGATTTAACTCAAAACAATTTCCAAAATTACCTGTGAACCTTCCCATAAGGATCTGAGTTCAGCAACATAATGTTCTGTAACTGCTTTTTTTTTTTTTTTAATTTGTAGGAATGAATGAGATTTAGGAATTAATTCAGGCAGATAATTGTGTATTTGAAACCATTCTTGTGACACCGAACCCTTTTTTGTCCTCTCTTCCCTTTATTGAAAGCCAATCACAGACCATATTCCATTAAGAACTTCTTCCAAATCAATGGCATGTAGTTCCATAAGATACAAAATGTGACCTATGCTTGTGAGAGAATGTTTTAGAATTTGATGTTTCCTTTTATCGATAACTTTTTTTCTTAATGTTCCTTACTGATGGATTGTAACTTTTTAATCTTAGCTTATTTTGGACTATAAAATATATTCTTCAAACATTGATAAATTCTTAATATGTATTAGTAAAGTCTTAGAATATTACTTTGATTTCTACCCTGTGTTGCTTATACAAATATACAAATGAGCTAGCCTTGAAGCCACCCACATCCTGGTACATGCTAAACACAAATCAAGCCTCCATTATGAAACAAGAATCAAATCCACATCCTCTGTGCCACACATTGAAATTCTTGCCTTTTTTTAGTGAATATGTGTGTCAGCTCTTTTTCTTTTTTTCTTTTTGTGAACTTGCAGCCTCAGATGTTAGTTAAGTTTTACTATTCTTCAAAAGCATTTATTTGAAAAACATGTGAATGGAAAATGAACATGCTAAACTAATTAGGATATGCAAATGTGGTTGAGTGGGACTGCTTTTTAAGTGAATCATACTTATTTGAATACACAAATAAAAGAAAATTTGTTTCAGTAACAATCTGGAAGTTAGTTCATGTGGAACGAATAAGGGTTTAAATTATAAGGATTAACTTTTCAGAATCTACTTTGCAGTTCACCTTTTTAATAGAAGGAAATGTAGACTTGAACCAGAGGCCCCTCTTGGCATTCAGAGAGGTTTGATGAGCCACAGCATACTTACCAAATTCTTGTCCTCATTTAAAATGAATGAGGAGACTGAGCAAAGGGGGTCTTCTGAGGATTTATTTACTTTTTTCAGAACGGTTTAAAGACAAGCAGGTGCAAATTTATAACTCTAGACCATAGGTACTTAAAACACCTTTCTTGTAAAAAACCAATATTTTTAGTCATAGGATGGAAAATATTTGGCATGTTCATTCCCAACACTCTGTTCTTGATGCAGAAAGAACCACACGGGATGTTAAAAGAGAGAAACAACATTAAAAGAAAATGGAAAAATGATGTTAAAAATAAAAAGAAATCAGGGCAAAATCATATATGGAAGAAATGGATTTTGAGGATATTGTATACTGGAAACATATCCCCAAAGAACTAAAGTTATAATTAGTATTTTGGATTCATTTTGCACATATAGAAGGATTGGAATTTATTAAGTCACAGTGAAATCAATGAATAAACTGGAATGACTAAAAATGTTATTCTAGGTCACTTACCACCTACTCATTGTGTACCTTTTTTGTAGGGGTACTCTAGTTTTGCATGTGGTTACTTTTTAAAATCTGTTTAATTTAAAACATTGCATTATTCCTATGAGATAATCCAATGCTTTATGTTAGATCACCTACCTTTAGAATTTATATTGTTTCATTTGTTCCTCATTCAAACTACAAATATTTGTTCAGCTCCAACTATCTGCTATTCATTCTCAAGGTGCCTTGGGGAATACAAAGGTGAATATGACATGGTCATGACCCACTCTTAGCCAGCAGTTTTTGTGGAGGAGACCATATATGAAAACTTATTCTCCAAAGAAACATGCTGAGCTATAAGGCTCTATGTGTCTATCTATATGAGTTGATATGTTTCAGGACTTACTTTTTGACTGGATGGATGTAAGAGAAATATGGTTATATGCATGGCTGGAGGACAAAGGAAAATAAAGCAGTGGACAGTAGCTAACTAGCTAACTTGTTGATTACGTGTTGGTACCAGGGACTGATTTTGAGTTCCTGTGAAGATGAAGAATACAGAAAGAAATCAAAGGAAATATTTCCAAGTGACTCAAAGAGTTTGGGGCAAAACAATGTTGTCTAAAAGCACAGATATAAAAATGTAATCCAAAGTTAGGGAGAGTCCAAGTCTTTTCCTTGGAGTATTATTAGGATTATGTCTACTCAGTGGCCCCAGATGGGATAGGTTGCGTAGAGTTGGGAAGTCCTAAATTTGGCTTTCTTAGGGGTTAATTACAGGGAAGCCTGGTGTGCTGCAGGCCATGGGGTCACAAACAGTTGGACACGACTGAGCAACTCAAATGAACTGAGGTTAGTTACAATAGACATGTTAACATACTGACATGGCACATCTGCTGCAGAAACTTAGTGGACAAACAGCAGAGCTTAAAGTAATAAGTGTGCTAGAGAGCACACAGAACCCCCACTGCACCCCCATGAACTCTCTGTCTTGACTGGAAAAACTCTGTGGGATGGGATTGACCTGAAGCCCTGACTTCATGCAGTGGGACTAATGGGTCAGTGAAATACAAGCCTAGGTGTTTAAGTGAATTTCAAGTTACAGTTATTTAACTTGACCGCAGACTATGATGTGAATCAGAGTGCATGTGGTATGAACTGTGAGATGTCTGATATCAGTCACCTAGCATTTCCAGAATGTTTCCTCCCTTGCAGATTGATGATTTAGACTAGGTCTCTTTCAGCACAAAACCTCCCACCAACATGGAGCTCTAAGTTTAGCACATTAGAGAGTGATTAATAATCAAATCAGGAATGGATAGGTAATGCCAACACCGAGTGATATCTATATTTAATAAATTTTGACAACTAGGCAAAGAAGGTAGTAGGCTGAGGATGGAGTAACTGCAGATGAAGAAGAGACAGAGAATTATGTTCAGGTGATGGCAACAGTCTCACTATCTGAACTCCAGACCACAGGTCACAAAAAAGATAGTTTTGTGCTGAAAAAGTAGGCTAACATCAGATCTTATAGTTGCTTGACTACCATTCTCATACTTCAGAATTAATATTATTATTGGTAGCAGGGGATTTCGAAAGTCTTTGAGTTGGCAAGTATGAAAATTTGTATTTTAGGAAGAACATCTCTTCTTAGTGGAAGGTGGCTATTGTAATAATTCAGATAACAAAAATTAGATAGTGATCACACTTCAGAAATGGAATCTACAGTGCTTCCATAGATATGGGGATCAAAGAAAGGGCAGAATATAAAGATGACTGCAAGGTCATCTGGGGGAGTAGAATCCACACTCATGACTTTGTTAGTTGGGTTGGTGTGGAATAAAGGAGGTGATATTTGGGGGGAGGTTTAAGTAAAACACCATCTTGATATTGTGATGATCAATTATATATATAATGATCATATTGCTAGCATGAGAATTTCTAACTCTTTGAAACTGTTTAGAACAGTCAGCATCATTTCCGTCACACTCTCCATTTTCTGGTGGAGGTGGGCAAACAAACAATAACAAAAAAAAAAAAAAAAACAAGGTCAACTAAAGTTGTTACTTGTTACTGGATCAGATTGGGCTCAAACCCTTAGCCGAAAAATAGCTCTAGGACGTGTGTAAACCCATGGGATTCTCTAATTTGCCTACATTAACCACAGGCCTAAACTACTTACATGATTATGCATTTATTTGGAGTCACACTTCAAATGTCTCAGTGAGAACTGGTCCTGAGTGAGAATTATCCCCAGGTTTGTTTTATCATTTTAACCGCACATAGTTTCTGAAGGGAAAATTAGAGTAGACAAAAAGCAGAGCAGGCCCAAAGAAGTGAATAAAGACATCGATAAATGGCTGCAAGAGCCGTTTAATACTAATATCAATACCAATAGTTTGGTTTAACAGTTGCTTGACCTCCATCCCTCTGTAGATCAGTATACCTTCTCTTTATATGACAAGAGGCTTCCCTCTTAAAAGTTCTAAGATCTGAGCTAAAACTATATTGGGCTTCCTTGTTGCCAAGCACCTGGGAAGGGGAAAGCCAAAGGTGCAAGTACATCCTATAATCTTTAGAAAGTGTTTGCATTTAAGGTTCAGAGTTTAAGGTGATGAATCCAAAGAGTAAAGGGCACAGCCAGACAGAAGTATAATTAAGCAGGAAGCACATCAAAAAGAAGAAAGTGACTGTAAATGCAGATATAATATTTGAGTTCATTTTTATTGACAACCAGTGCAAGGACCATGGAGACATGGACAGGCTCAAATGTAGAGAAGTAAAGCAAAACTTAGAAAATGCAGATGTTATTGGAACTCAAGGTAGAGTTTTGGGAGATCATTCTCCCATTTGATGCCTCTGCTTAGTATTTATGGGGCAATTCCAAAAATAGAAATACCCACGAAGAACAAAACATGAGATT
This sequence comes from Muntiacus reevesi, assembly GCF_963930625.1. Classification (NCBI taxonomy): domain Eukaryota; kingdom Metazoa; phylum Chordata; class Mammalia; order Artiodactyla; family Cervidae; genus Muntiacus; species Muntiacus reevesi. The sequence goes on along the minus strand of NC_089264.1, from coordinate 13,955,005 downwards.
TATAAACTTAGATGTAGATCTAAGAATTACTAACATATAGATAACAGAACACATAGGAAAGAAATATGTTGAAGGAAAGAGAAAAAACTATATGAGATATTTTATTTCTCTCTAATAGGATATGGATTATGTATTTATATTTTAATCATTTATTTGAGAATGGCTAAAAAAATCCCTAATCCTTGGTTTAGGGATTAGCATAGAGATATAGCCCTCTGCACACAGGGAATTCCATGGCAATGAATATATAATCCTAACCATAAAAATCAAACATGCTCAAATAATAGGGATGCAGAAAGGATGCATACCAAATTTTTAACAAAATTTGGCACTAAATGGGTATTTAGAGTTTATTTTACTATATTGATGCACGTCACGAGATCAGAGCAAAACAACAGTCTGTGTCCAGACCAATAGATGAGCTCAAGATGTCTTTCCGTGTGGCAAACTCATGGGATGTTCAGAGCACCATAAAAGAATTTTTGTTGTTGTTGTTGGTACACAGCACCGCTGTCATCCACAGTTAGCGAACAAATATGATAGGTTTTTAACATAATCCAACCCGTCCTTGCCAGTGCTCCTTGTCGGTTACATCATCTTTCTGTGGGCCAAGAGTTTGTTTTCCCCAGATGGCCCTTACGAGACTGCTGACAGCCTTCCTGACTGAGAAACTGTGGAACAGCAATCTTCCGATTCATTTGGTAGTTCTGACAAAGAGAGAGCTGTTGATATCCTGATGCAAAGGCGCTCTATCAGGCATTACATAGTGTCTGTGTTCTCAGCATGTTTGGGGCGTGATAAGTCATAGCACATGCTTTTTGACATCTCTCTGCCTTTCACTGCCGTGTAGAGTTTCCTGAAGTTGAAATCGGGGTGACAGAATGTAAAAAGCCAAGTGTGACATCATCAGCAACTGGTAGCAGTCACTGTATCATAAATAATATTTTGCAGACATGTAAAAAAAAGAACTTGTGAAGAGTTCCCCACAACCTCTTTGAAGAAAATTTGAAATCAACGGTTCTACTAATTTCCACACCCTGATTTTTGCCAAGTAATGACAACATACAGAAATATCTGTCATGTTTTACATTGACAAGTCAAAGGACCAAAATCTTGGTAAGTCTACTCAGGGAAAGAGCTGGGGATTTTGTTTTAAGCAAATTGAAAAAAAAGTTTTATTTTGCTTTGTTTAGTTAGAAATAGCTTTTCTCTTTAAAGTGGGATCGTATATCTGCATCTATAGGTCCCACAAAGCAATGGGTGGCACCGCACGGGAGGTGGCTCTGCCGAGCATGGAATGTCTCCTGATTGTGATTACGCCTCGGTATTAATAAGAACGGCAGCTGCAGCAATCTGTTCAATTTTATGCAAATTAGTCCTGGCCCTCTGGCTTCTGGCTAGTGGCCAAGGCAGCCTTCGGCTGGGCAAAGTTTGGATTTATGCTTTATTCTACTGCTGCAAAGGTTTATTTAATTATCTGTATTTATTTAAAGCGGAATAGTACAAAGCAATCGTGCATGTTGGTCAACTTTGTGATGGCTGAATTGTGTAGGGTTTCCCACACACCCACAAGCGAGTTTGAATCACTGAATATCTGAATCACTGCAACCCCGAAGATAAGTAGGGGCGACTCTTCTTGTGGCTTTCTTTGGTAATAAAGGGCTCCAAGTGGTTTCTCTCCGCTGTACTATTGAAGGCCTGTGAAATCAAGTAAGGCAGGTATCTTTTAAATGACACTGTAAATCTTTAGTAGCTGGGACTTGGGGAGATTATCTGAATTAGAGAATTTGATATACACGATATTTTTAAAGAAATGGGTGAAAGTGGTCAAAGCACACAAACTTCCAGTAACAAAACAAAAAGATTTAGGTCTATAATATACAGAACAGAGACTGCAGTTAGTAATGCTGTATTATATACTTGAAAGTTGCTTAAAGAGTAGATCTTAAAAATTCTTACCACGAGAGAAAATGTTTATGTGTGGTGGTGGATGCAAACTAGACTTTTTATGGTGATTATTTCACAGTGCATACATATCATGAATATGTTGCACTCCTGAAACTAATATTACATGTCAATTATATCTCAATAAAAATATTTTAAATAAAATCATGTCTACTATTTCCAAATATATGTACCTAGCAAGCCAAAATAATCTAGCAAGATATGCTCTTAGTGCCCATTTTCATGATAATAATTTGTAATTTTCATCTCAATTTCATATGCCTGGTATATAAAATGTTAAAAATAGTTTACTGTCATCTTGTATGAAATAATAATTCCCTTTTACACTTGCTTATAATAAAATTAATTGGTGTACCAAACTGATTTCTTCCTGAAGAGTATATAAGAGAACCTGGGTCCAGCTCACATCTTAAACCTCAAATATCAGAATTAATGAGGTTATAGCAAATTTTTAAAATGTAGTTACTGAATACCTACAATTCATTGATTTTCTACACAATCAGTTAATATGAGACATGGGTTGGCAGCCATTTCTGAACTTGCTCTACATGTTTTATGGTAATTTTATTTGTGATCCTTCTTGGTTTTCATAAATTCAGTTTTCGTAAATACTACCAATTAAATATTTCATAGGGCACTTGGGATAGGGAAATTCTATCTCCTATTTTATCAGTTAAGTCTTCTGCAATCATATTAAAAGCCACAAAATATGCAGAGATAGCACCAACCATTTTCAGCTACTTGTACTAAGATTTCAGCATCAGATCGTTCCTCCTTCCTGTTAATCTAGGCTCTTATGAGCCTCCTTTTATTTTAAGCACAGATTCAGCTGACAGCCAGCACTTGTTCTGGTTTTGAATCAAACGCTGGCAGTGTTCCCAGAATATGAACCAGTTGTTTCTTTTACACACTCTTTCATTGTCCCTCATCATCCCAACTGCTTTCAAAGCAATGTGCCATAACCAAACTTACACTTGCTTTAATGAGAAATAAAGTGCATGAATCAAAGCAATGCTTCCCATGTGGCCACTGACTATCTCTGGGGTAAATTAAGACAGTTGATCTGCAAAGTAGTAAAAGAAAATGCAGGGAAAAAAAAAAAGTGTGTAGAAGACATCTCCTCTTTCAAACTGAAGCATAGAAATTATGTATGTATAAATAAGTTTTCTCTGAATTATCCAGTTCCCCCCCTCCACATTTTAGCTATTAGAAACTTGATCTAAGAGTTGCTCTAACTATGCTCACTGGAAATGATAACAACCCTTCCACTTTTGCCTTTGAATATCCCACCATTCTTTTCTTCTTCTGATAATGACAACATCTTATTTCCAATTTTCCATCCTCTTTATTGCTAAAGTTTATTTTTAGTACAAAGTTATTTCTGCTGTTGTGGTAAAGTTTACTATAATCTATTTCTATTCTGGATCCTGTTCAATGAGACTACTTTCTTAAGTTCTGAGAAGATATTTTCAAGTAAGATATTCCTGGGCAAGGATTTGGAAGACTATGTAATAACAAGATCTTATAGAAATATGAATTTATACCTTGATACTAAAATGTTAACCATTATTTTAATTAATAAGCTTTTATGCAGCTAATCCTTTAATATTGTGAAATATCACCATCTAACTTAGCTTTTGAAAAATGCTGATTTTCGAATGTTCACATTTATAAAACAAAAAAGCAAAGAATATAAATGTCTAATAAAAGAGGATTAGTTAAATAAGTATGGCACATTTAATATATGATCATCTAGACCTGAAACTAGAAGAGATAAAAGACTGTGACATTTTACATACTGAAAATGATAGGTTCTATTAGTTTTTATTTTACATACACACACACAGATGACTGAAAGATTCACATACATGTATCAGAGTTGCATACTGAAACTCTGCTCCACAGATGGAAAATAAATTTAGCTTCTTATATTCTCTACAAGTGATCCAATTTCCTCACTATTTCCCGTGCTGCTGGGCTGGGAGAGATAGGTATACCGGGATGAATTTACTTGCTAATAGCAGTGAGGTTTTCCACTTTGAGTCCATTCAAAAGTTCTAGTATCTTTGGGGCAAATGCCTAGTTATTGGAATTTCCCTCTTCTCCCTCACATCCCCATGTACACTGATTCTCTGTAGGAGACATATGGGTAGATGGAAAATTATATGACTTTCCAACTGTTGAGGAAAAAGACCTCCTCTTCCCACAATGGCTGTTTTTATCTGGACTCATCTCTGCAGTTCAGTTCTTCCTGCTGTTGCTCTGGTGTTCATCATGGAGACACTAGGCCCATCTGCTCTCTTGGGATTTCAGGTTGTTACCAACCATTCATGTTCACGGCCTTGACTGCTCATGTTGAATTTCAGTGTCCCTGATCACTGTGACCTCCTTGTCCATGCACCTTGCTTCTACTGATACACCCAACCAATCTTAAAATTATGCATCCCTTCTAGGAAGATCACTGAGATTTCTGCACCCCAGTTAACTTTTCAAAGGCTGTGGGAAGCCAGCAGTCCTATGACAGGCTCATCTCTTATGATCAATGCTATTCTACTGGTCGTTTACCTTGCTGGTCATGGTACCAAACTGGACCTGGGCTTCTTCTAGAAGCTTGCATCCTTTCCTACATTTGCCTAAGGAAGTGGACACTAGTTCTGATGAGCTCAAAATCATCGCATCCCATTCTTTCAAGGTTTTTCCAAGGTGGGGTGGAAATAAAGTGCTAGCACTCAACTAATTCCTTTTTCCTCTACATTTCTTCTTTCTGTACTATTCAAGTTCAGAAGAGGTGGGCCTTATAGTTTCTCCTCCTCTCTAAAAGAGGCATTTCCTCTTCTTTGCGAACATTAGACCTCACAGCTTGCCCTTAGTAATGGAAACTCTTTGAGACCCCATGGACTATAGTCTGTCAGGCTCTTCTGTCCATGGGATTCTCCAGGCAAGAATACTGGAGTGGGTTGCCATGCCCTCCTCCAGGGAATCTTCTCAACCTAGGGATCGAACTGGGGTCTTCTGCATTGCAGGCAGATTCTTTACTGTCTGGGCTACCAGGGAAGCCCAATGATGAAACACCAAACTCCTAATCAAATAAGTGCTACTCTTATGATCAATGTAGTAAGAAAATTAGGAACTAGGGATTTCTAAAAACAGAAACACATAGTTTGCAATAAAAATTCATCAGTCCTATTACAGAAAGTCATACTTACATATACATTTATATACATGAGTAGAGGCATATATATGCACATATATAACATGCTGGTATATCATGAAAGGCATATTATATACATTTTTCATTTTATGACATCCTGAAATGCTACCATTATTCAATTTGTGGATGAGATTATAAGTGATTTTTTATTTTCTTCCTTACACCTTTTAAAAATATACTTTAAATTTTCTAAAATTAATACATATTATTTTATAATAAAAATAATTTATCAAACAAGATAATGTATATTTGCAAAAATATCTGTACTTTAGCCTAAGAATTTGGTCTTATTTGAGTAGCATTTTCCATAATATTTAAAATCTTTCTACTAAAGCATCAATAGAAGAATCACTTTAAAGTCTAATTAAAAATTTTCAAGGGCTTAAATGTCTGCAAACGATGACTACAGCCATGAAATTAAAAGATGCTTGCTCCTTGGAAAGAAAGCTATGACAAACCTAGATAGCATATTAAAAAGCAGAGACATCACTTTGCTGACAAAGGTCCACATAGTCAAAGTCATGGTTTTTCCAGTAGTCATGTATGGATGTGAGAGTTGGACCATAAAGAAGGTTTAGTGTTGAAGAACTGATGTTTTTGAACTGTGGTGCTTGAGAAGATGCTTGAGAGTCCCTTGAACTGCAAGTTGAACCAGTCAATCCTAAAGGAAATCAGTCCTGAATATACATTGGAAGGACTGATGCTGAAGCTGAAACTCCAATACTTTGACCACCTGACACGAAAAGCTGACTTATTGAAAAAGATCCTGATGCTGGGAAAGGTTGAAGGCAAAAAAAAAAAAAAAAGACTTATTGAAAAAAAGGTTGAAGGCAAAAAGAGGGTGGCAGAGGAAGAGATGGTTAGATAGCATCACAGACTCAATAGACATGAATTTGAGCAAACTCTGGGAAATAGTGACAGGGACAGGGAAGTGACCGACATGGGCATGCTGCAGCCCATGGGGGTCACAAAGAGCTGGACACCAATTAGTGACTCAACAACAACAACAACACAAATGTTTAAATAATTTCCCAGGATGCATATAATGAGTTGATTATAATATTTAGATTTTGCATTTTACGCTTAGCAGAGTTACTCCTGTTTTCCATTTGAAGATGGAAGCTCTGGGTAATTACCTATGGATGTGTCTAAGAGGTTCCTCTATCATCCTTGCAGCAGTTGTCTACAGAGGTTATTAGTCTTGCGGACTGGGCCTTAACGGGCAGTTAAGAATGTGGTATTTACCAAGGCCACCAATAGCTGATCTGCATGTGGAATTTTGGATGCATTCGGCTTCTCATCTTATCATCTTCCTTTCCTAGGTACATACTTAATTGGATCAAGACCTTTAAGTATCCCCGTCTTAAAGCCAAATAGCCCCAACATAAAGGTTTTCTTTCCCATCTGTTTACTTTGGATCAATAGCTTAGTTCTGTAAATGAATTTGCAGACCACCAAAACAAACTTGTGCTATGTATAAATTGTACATTGAAAACAGAATTTAACAGACCTTTCAAAATTTAAAACTAAGCAAGTCTAATGTGCATATTAAAACTTAAGTCTGATTTCTTATAGTTAATCATTATTTTTAATAGAGAGGAAGCTAAGTCTAAACTTAAGAGCTAAATCTCATGAAAAGTCTCTAAAGTCAGGCTGAAAGATTCATTTCAGATACTAAATAACAGTACTAAGCTGTGCTCTTTGAAAATAAAAAATATTTTTATTCTTTCAGATCAGTGAACATTAAAATATACAGTGCTCTGTCCCTATAGAAATCAAGCAGAATATTACAGTATTTCATTTTGATCAAAAATTCTACTTTTTGAAAACACAAGATTATTTTCAGCAATTATTTGAAAATTCACTTTATACAGTATCTGCTGGATATCTTATATTTCATAGAAAACCATTCTGTGAGACAATCTGGAGAGAGGGAAATAAAAATTAGTGCAGTTTGTAGAATAGCAAAGCTTTATCTTAAAAAGTTATATCCCGTTCTTTAGTATACATGGATGACTATCTGGCATTTCAAGCACTGTGTTAAGTGTAATGAAATTAAACTGAATCCAGCACTTGTATTACTATTTGAACAAATTTTTTTGCTCTTCGGTGCACTATCTCGAAAATAAGTCTATCATTCCTGGGTGGTCACTGCAGATAGCTTCAAGCATACAAAATACAAAAAGCACGCATGAAATATGCCAGTCTATTAAATTAACATCTTGCAAAAGCCCCTCTCCAAAATCCAGATGCTTATATTGCTTTTGACAGACTGTAGGCAGTAAAGTTTTAACTTAAAAGAAGGGGCTTTCCGTTTCTGTTTTCAAGTTAAAAATAATGAAAGGAAAACACACTGAAATTCCCACATTATTAAATAAAACATTTAAGTGGCCAAGGGCCAATCATTGTCACGCCATGAACAAATGCCTTACGGTAATATGTTCCATAACTGTTTGCTAAAAACTACCAATTTTAACACATTTGCACATGATTAAACACCATAAAAAGTTGCTTATTGAAGCCAGTGTCATAACACTGTTACTCACGCCCAAGGGTAGGGAAGCTTCAGTGCAAACCTGAACGAGAAAGGTGGTGTGAAATAAGTTCCACGTTGTGAAAACAGATCCTAAGCAGATTTGCCAAATAGCTGACTCCATTCAATGGTCAGAAGTTCATAACATCATCACAAGACTGCGGGGCTAAGAAAATGTTAACTGATGAATTTTCTCAGCAGGGAAAATATGAACAGATAGACGATTAAAATTAAGTTTTAAAAAATCTATTCGACCCCTGTAATCTCCTTACAAAAAAACCATAAATGCTTACTGGAAAAAGTAAATTGGAGTTGGCTTTCTTCAGGTAAGCTCCTGCAAAACCTTTTAAAAGGCAAAAGAAATCTTGAATTAGAGCTAGTAATTGATAAGTTAAGAGAAAAAAAAAAACATAGCAGGAAGAACTTTTCAAGTTTTAATATAATCAGAAGCTGCAACTTTATAAAAAACAGAACAATAGCAAAGTGAAAGAGTAATCCTTTGGGACCTTTAGTGCCCTGGGCTCTCAGCTCCATCATGACAGTCTCTGCCTTCATCATCACAAGATGTTCTGTGTGTCTTTGTCTCCATGTGGCTGCCTTCTTATAGGGACACCAGTCATACTGGATTGGGGATATATTCTACTAGGTATGGCATCATCTTGACTAATTACATTTGCAACAATCCTAGTTTCAAATAAGGTCAAACTCTGAGATACTTGGGTTTAGGACTACAACCTATCTTTTTTCAGGGCACGTGACTCCACCCATGAGAGTTAAGTATTTGTGGAGTTCTATGTTGGTGTTCTAATTTTGCTAAAAGATCTCAAATCCAGGGAAGTCCATGCTCAATGGATGAATGGATCAATGAGAAATAGTTAAGTGACAGAATTACTTCTTTATAAATGAGGACTACTAATTAAACCAATTTAGAATGTGTTAATTTATATAGTGTTACATTATAAAATGTTGAACATTTATTTTCAAATCATGGAAAAATATTTTTAGATTTAGGTGGCAGATCTTTAAAAGCTTTATTATTGAATTGAGATGCCTGAGAAGAATTTCTAAACATAATTGACCTGTTGAGTTTCTCTACTAGGCAATGTCTAGATAATTAAAGCTTCTAAATTTCTGAAAGATGGGTGCCTTGCAAAATTGCACCCATTTAGGTTGTACAGTTAAAAATAGTGTTAACATTAAAGTACAGTCCTAGTTCTTTCATTAATGAAGTAAATCACATAAATGCTACTTTAGTTTCTACATTTGTAAACTAGAGACTCTCAAACTGACTTCATGTATTTATTGTAAGTCTGAAGATAACAAATACTATACATAGTAAGATAAATTTTCATAAATGATTAGTAGTACAATTCAGTTCATTTACCCCAGCCACCCCAAGAAAATTCCTGTTAGACAAGCAAGGGAGAAGTCTGTAAGGACCACACAGTGCCATTCCCAGCCCTCACCTCCTGGCATTTCCGCTGCTCTCAAAACACTATTCCAGTGGTTTCAGCAATTGGAATTCTATTTGAAAAGAGGGGATTGTCTCTCTGTTCCTTTCTCTCTTTTTTTTTTCCCAATTGTTTTTATTAGTTGGAGGCTAATTACTTTACAATATTGTAGTGATTTTTGCCAAACATTGACATGAATCAGCCATGGATTTACATGTGTTCCCTATCCGAACCGCCCCCCCACCTCTCTCCCCATCCCATCCCTCTGGGTCATCCCAGTGCACCAGCCCTGAGCACTTGTCTCATGCATCCAACCTGGACTGGCGATCTGTTTCACACTTGATAATACACGTGTTTCGATACTGTTCTCTCAGATCATCCCACCCTTGCCCTCTCCCATAGAGTCCAAAAGTCTGTTCTGTACATCTGTGTCTCTTTTTCTGCCTTGCATATAGGGTTATCGTTACCATCTTTCTAAATTCCATATATATGCGTTAGTATACTGTATTGGTGTTTTTCTTTCTGGCTTACTTCACTCTGTATAATGGACTCCAGTTTCATCCATCTCATTAGAACGGATTCAAATGAATTCTTTTTAATGGCTCTGTAATATTCCATGGTGTATATGTAACACAGCTTTTTATCCATTCATCTGCTGATGGGCATCTAGGTTGCTTCCATGTCCTGGCTATTATAAACAGTGCTGCGATGAACATTGGGGTGCATGTGTCTCTTTCAGATCTGGTTTCCTCGGTGTGTATGCCCAGGAGTGGGATTGCTGGGTCATATGGCAGTTCTATTTCCAGTTTTTTAAGAAATCTCCACACCATTCTCCATAGCAGCTGTACTAGTTTGCATTCCCACCAACAGTGTAAGAGGGTTTCCTTTTCTCCACACCCTCTCCAGCATTTATTGGTTGTAGACTTGGATAGCAGCCATTCTGACTGGCGTGTAATGGTACCTCGTTGAGGTTTTGATTTGTATTTCTCTGATAATGAGTGATTGAGCATCTTTTCATGTGTTTGTTAGCCATCTGTATGTTCCTTTCTCTTAAAGGTATAGACACCAAATGTTTAAAAGTGGACCTACCCAGGGAAGTGAGGCTGGAGCTGCCAGTGCCAGCTCGCCTCCTGCAGGGGAGAACTGTCTCAGGCCGGAGGATGAAATAAGCAGTGGGGAGAAGCAGGGGGACCAGAGTCCCGGTGGGCTCAGCTGAACGCCTGCATCGAGGCTGATTCATGTCAATGTATGGCAAAAACCACCGCAATAGTGTAAAGCAATTAGCCTCCAATTATAATAATAATTTTTTAAAAGTGAACCTTTCAGGGGAAAAAAAAAACTTTAAGAGTTATTGTATGCAACTATTTTCTCCCATTTTGAGGGTTGTCTTCGCGTCTTGTTTATGGTTTCCCTTGCTGTGCAAAAGCTTTCAAGTTTCCTTATGTCCCATTTGTTTATTATTGTTTTTATTTTTATTACTTTCAGAGGTGGGTCAAAAAGATCTTGCTCTGATTTATGTGACAGTGTTTTTCCTATGTTTTCCTCTAGGATTTTTCTGGTGGTTGACCTTACATTTAGGCCTTTAATCCATTTTGAATTTATGTGTGTTTATTGTGTTAGAGAGTGTTCTAATTTCATTCTTTTACATGGAGCTGTCCAGTTTCCCAGCACCACTTATTGAAGAGGCTGTTCTTTCTCTGTTGTGTATTCTTGCTTCCTTTGTCATGGATTAATTGACCATAGGTGCGTGGTTTTATTTCTGGGCTTTCTACCTAAACTAATTTTTTAGTGAGGCATGAGACAAGACTTGCGGTTCTTGTTTATACAGAGACGGTCAGGGTTTCTAACACCATATGTTGAGAAGATTATCTTTTCCCAATTAAATTGTTTTAGGTGAAATTCAACTGACCACATGTATGTGGATCTACCTCTAGACTTTGCATCAGGGTCCATTGATTTCTTTGTCTTTCCGGTGGCCAATACCACACAGTCTGGTTTATTGTAACTTTACGCCTCTAAACAGTACGTGTGTGCTCAGTCGCCCAGTCCTGTCATTCTTTGAGGCCCCATGGGCTGTAGGCTGCCAGGCTCCTCTACCCATGGAATTTTCCAGGCAAGAATACTGGAGTGGGCTACCATTTCCTACTCCAGGGGATCTTCCTGACTCAGAGATTGAACCCTCATCTCCTGTATCCTTGCATTGGCAGGCAGATTCTTTACTACTAGCACTATCTGGGAAGACCGCTAAACAATATAATTCACCCATTTTTTGTCCTTTTTCAAAATTACTTGCGCTACTTATGTTCTTTTGCATTTCCATGTAAAACTGAATCAACTTGTCATTTTTTTACCAGAAAAGAAAAATGGCCTAATGATTGAGATGATATTGAATTTATAGATAATTTGGGGCAAAAAGGGCATCTTAGCATTATTGAGTGTTCCATATTTCCTCCGATTTCCTATTATCTCCTTAATAGCATTTTGGCAAATTTTCAGGTTTGGATAATTATGGTTAATGCTGCCATAAACATTCTTACACAGTTCATTTTTCTTTTAAATATAAATCTAGAAACATCTATTAATTCTATTTGATTAGTATTTTATTCAAATCTTCTATTTATTTACTTTTTGTCTCTTTGTTCTAATAATAACTGGGTGATAGAAATTAAAATCTGTATCATTGTGAATTTTTGGTTTTTTTTTTTTTAGTTCTTTTAAATTTTTATTTTATGTACTTTGAAAAATGGTGATTAGGTGTATGCACACTTAGGAGTGTTATGTCTTATTGGAAACTATGTTATTTGTTAATTAGAAAATAATCATTTGGGATTATATTTGATTTATTCAAGTCTACTTTGTCTGATATAAATATAGGCAATTCATCTTTTACAAGTTTATTGTTTTCATGGTAAATCTTTGTACATCATCTTAATTTATTTGGTGGTATCCTTTAATTTTAAGTGACTCTTTTGTCCTTGTGGGCCAGTGACTAAGACTGTGTCCTCAATGCAAGGGACCTGGGTTCAATCCATGGTCAAGGAATTGGATCCTTCATGACACAGTCAAGATCCAGCACAGCCAAATAAATAAATTTTAAAAAGATATTCTGCACTGTTTTAGAAAAACAATTAAAATATCTCTTTTGTAAATATTCTTTGCATTTGTCCTTTATTCATTTTCCCTTTGTTCTTTCTTCTTTGGATTAGTTGAGTGTTTTCTGCTATTCCATTTAAATTTCTCTGTTACCTTTCTAAGTGTATCTCTTTGTATTATTTTTGGTGACCTTTCTATAAATTGCACTCTGAATTATAACTTATCACAATATTATATTTTACTGATATTATAATATCAAATGTTTGATATAAGAAACTTAAGGTAGCAGAACTACATTTCCCTTTCACAGTGTTCCATTTTTATGTTGCTATTGTCATTTACTCTATTTCTCTACTTGTTATATACTCCATATGCTTTGCTAGCTTTGCTTTATATAGGCAGTTGAGTTTTAAAAGAAAATTAGTAAAAAATATTTATTATTATTTCCTGTGATTTTCCTTTTTTCTAATAAATCCAGTTTTCCATCTGGTATCATTTTATTCTATCTGAAGAACATTTTTAGCATTTTTTTTGTCATGTATGTATGCTGGTGACAATTTTCCTCAGCTTTCATCTGAATGCTGAAAATCTTTATTTCACATTAATTTTTTGAAAGCTTTTTTTTTTTTTTCAGGGTAAAAATCCTATCTGGTAGGTTCTAGTTTTTTCTGCATTTTAAATATGCCATTTACATTTTCTTATGCTCTCTATTATTTCTGATTAGAAGTCAGTTATAATTCTGATATGCTTCCCTTTATTTCATTTGTCCCTTCCTTTTGACTGCTCTTAAGACTTATTTCTTCAGCTTTTATTTTTAGCAATTTGACTACAGTGTGTGAAGGTGGGGTCTTCTTTATGGCTTATCTAGATACTTTGTTCCTTGGAATGGTATTTTTACCAAATGTGAAACATTTTGGCATATATTTATTAAAATACATTTTTTTGCATCACTCTGTTTCTTCTCAACTCTAGGAAACCAATTATACAAATGTTAGAAAATAGATGTACATTACCTCATAAGTAATAGATTGAGTCTTTGTTTCCTCTATGGTAAGCATTTGCTGAAAAATCTGGTTAGTTCCCTTGGACTTTTGGATTCTTGCCCATGTGTGCATAATATACAGTTGAAGACACAGATTTGAAGAAAACATACACTTACATTTTGGAGCTCTTTCCTCTGTAACTCCATTGTATCCAGATGTTCCTTCTTTAATTTCTAACTGCTTTTGCAGTTGCAAATGTCTCCTGTTACTTCTATGGCCAGTAAAACTGTGGCTTTCTATTTAAGCTTTAGCTGATTCATTTATCTGTGTTGGAAATGCCCTTTCAACCTACATATCATTTATTGCAGTTTTCTTCTTTTAAGGGTTAAACAGAATACAGATTCTGATACCTTCAAAGAGTTGTTTTTATATTTTGTCCAGAGTTTATAATTATTATTTGTGGGAGAATTAGCCTAATAAATGCTTTTCCACCATTATCAGAAACAGATCCTCTGGGCTAGTGATGTATAAACTTGCTCCTTTGAATCATAAGGATTCAGAGAGGATATACCACTGTCTGCTAAGAGGTGTTCTGCTACCCTCTGTCTATATTTGTGGATCTTTAAATTAATCTATTTATATATTGATCTTTCTCTTAATGTTTTACTAGAAGAAAATATTCTACTATTTGAAAGTCATGTTTCCAGTCCCAGATTAGTTTCCAGGAAACAAAATGATGTTTTTAAATCTAATTTTTTTAATTGTCTATGCTTACAAAGATTATTTTATGGCAGAATCTTTGGGGATATTGTTCATTCACTCCTGGGTTATCCAGAAATGTTGTTGATTTATGTTTGGTTCTAAATACATGAAGAGATGCTCAACAACACTCATTATCAGAGAAATGCAAATCAACACCACAATGAGGTACCATTACACGCCAGTCAGGATGGCTGCTATCCAAAAGTCTACAAGCAATAAATGCTGGAGAGGGTGTAGAGAAAAGGGAACCCTCTTACACTGTTGGTGGGAATGCAAACTAGTACAGCCGCTATGGAGAACAGTGTGGAGATTCCTTTAAAATCTGGAAATAGAACTGTCGTATGACCCAGCAATACCACTCCTGGGCATACACACCAAGGAAACCAGATCTGAAAGAGACACGTGCACCCCAATGTTCATCGCAGGACTGTTTATAATAGCCAGGACATGGAAGCAACCTAGATTCCCATTAGCAGACGAATGGATAATGAAGCTATGGTACATAGACACAATGGAATATTACTCAGTCATTAAAAAGAATCCATTTGAATCAGTTCTAATGAGATGGATGAAACTGGAGCCCGTTATACAGAGTGAAGTAAGCCAGAAAGATAAAGACTAATACAGTACCCTAATGCATATACATGAAATTTAGAAAGATGGTAACGATAACCATATATGCAAAACAGAAAAAGAGACACAGATGTACAGAACAGACTTTTAGACTCTGTGGGAGAAGGCGAGGGTGGGCTGTTCTGAGAGAATAGCATTGAAACATGTATATTATCAAGGGTGAAACAGACCACCAGCCCAGGTTGGATGCATGAGACAAGTACTCAGGGCTGGTGCACTGGGATGACCCAGAGGGATGGGATGGGGAGGGAGGTGGGAGGGGGGATCGGGATGGGGAAACACATGTAAATCCATGGCTGATTCATGTCAATGTATGGCAAAAATCACTACAATATTGTAAAGTAATTAGCCTCCAACTAATAAAAATAAATGAAAAAATAAATAATAACATAAATGCTTGAACCTTACTAGAGTATCCTGGAGCTATCAAAGCCAATGGTAACAATGCACAGTGGGTTATGGAGAGTGGTGGTGAGTGTCCTTCAGCCTGTGGAAGGACTCTCTTAACCAGTTTAAATGCTCAACATATGTACACCAATGCATCAAATATTTACATGAGAAATGTTTTAGTTTTTATTTTCTTAATGGTGTTGTCTTTACAGTTTAGTAATAATGGTCAATCTTTTCCTTTTGATTTAAAAATTCAAAACTAGCTCCTGGTTAACCATAACAAAAACGCAGAAGATACATCTTGGATCCCTAGGTCAAGAAGCTCTCCTGGAGGAGAAATGGGCAACCCACTCCAGTATTCTTGCTGGGAAAAATCTCATGGACAAAGGAGCCTGGCGAGCTAGAGTCCACAGGGTCACAAAGTGTCGCCCATGACTGAGACTGAGCAGGCAGGGAATCATAGCTAAACATTTATCTGATCATAAAAAACTGAAACCTAACGAGAAGCGCTTGCCACAAGTTGTTTTACAATGTTTTACTAACACAGCATTATATATATTTTTTAATTTATTTTATTTTATTTTTTTATTAGTTGGGGGCTAATTACTTCACATTTCAGTGGGTTTTGTCATACATTGATATGAATCAGTCATAGAGTTACACGTATTCCATACAATGTTTTACTAACACAGCATTATAAATCAATTATACTTCAGTAAAGAAGAAAAAAAATTTAAGAATAAATTGATTGAAAGGATTCCTCAATTTTTTACTACTCCTAAAGTATTGCCCTTGTTCAGAGAAAATACAAATATAAAATTCAGTTAAAATGTCTGCTTATTCATTTACAGTCATGACTATGAACTATATTGCATAATTCATTTGTACGTATGTACCAGATACATAGTATTTTGTGAAGTCATCTCATACCATCAGCAAAAATCAGTGAAATAAAATGACACCCTGTAATTGAGATGGGGGCTGGACAAAGGAGAAAACCTTTTTGTAGAGACACATGTTTTATAATCTCTTTACTGTAATATTCATCAGTATACTATTAATTTTATGTGTAATTTTGCAACCTTATAAGAAAGTTGTTATAGTCATTCGCCAACAACTATTGAGGCAATAAATTAAAAACTGAATAAGAAACAGTCCTAGACTGGTGGAGTCAATAATGTCCTAATGTTGTAAAGCGATAAACTTAATGTCCTAAGGAGATAATCTTAACAGAACGTGGTTACTGTTATAACAGATGCTTGTGCCTCATGCTGGGGAAACATTAAGTCGGCACAGATAATATACTCTGAATTACTTTTGCTGTGTAATATTTTATACATGAAGAAAATTATAGAGACTAAATATTACTTACTATAAACTCCTAAAATTCTGAGTCAAAAATTTTTAATAAAATATAATAAATTTGAACTCCATTTTATACTACCCTTTCCTTGAAAATAAACTGTCTAGAGAAGTTTTATTAATTCTTTATGTGTTTTTGAAACTTTAGCATATATAGCTATATGCTATATATATATTTATATGCAGGAAAAACGTGTCATAGCCTGGCATTTTTTAAAATGTTCACAATCTATTTTATCATTCAATATTATCTTTGAGGGATTAATTTGACATAAAGTCTGTTCATTTTCACGGCTGAAAACACACCTAGTTATGTGAATATACCACTATTACTGATCAGTTTTCAAGTTGATGAATATTGGTTTGCTTCCAACTTTGTGCAATTATAAATAAGGCCACTATGAACATTCTTGCTTCTTTGTCTATAGTTCTGAGTGAAACTATCTCTAGGGTATTTATTGAAGTGTATAATTGCTGTGTCTTAAGAGGTGAAAATTCTCAGTTTTATCAGATATTTCAAAAATCAAGTCTCCAAAATTTGTTGTAAGAATTTTCACTTCCACTCAGTATTAAACTATGGTTTTTCCTACATTTTAACAATGTTGGGTATTGTCGGACTTTTAAATCTATCGGGCATCATACTGCTTCATGTGAATTTTCTATTTACTAATGAGGTTGGTTGATATATTTATTAACCCTTTAGGGTTCTTCTCCTGTAAATTGTCAGTTTATGCTCTTGCTGCTGCTGTTGCTGCTGCTAAGTCGCTTCAGTCGTGTCCGACTCTGTGTGACCCCATAGACCGCAGCCCACCAGGCTCCCCCGTTCCTGGGATTCTCCAGGCAAGGACACTAGAGTGGGCTGCCATTTCCTTCTCCAGTGTATGAAAGTGAGAAGTGAAAGTGATGTCGCTCAGTCGTGTCCAACTCTTCGCGACCCCATGGGCTGCAGCCTACCAGGCTCCTTCGTCCATGAGAGTTTCCAGGCAAGAGTACTGGAGTGGGGTGTCATTGCCTTCTCTTTTATGCTCTTAGACCATTTTCAAATAAATTATTTGGGCTTTTTTTCTTTTTTTACTTGTAGGTTTGTTTTATGCTTCTTAAGTCAGTTTCAATATCAGGATTGAAAACAATGGTAGCACATGTGGAGAAAGTTGTATTCAAACCATTATCTGTAGAACACAAGTAGGTTTTCAAAGTCCCCACTTGCACTTTACCTTTTAAGGTGAAATTACATGAACAGATGTGTGCACTCACACACACACATAGATTCAGAAACTTCTTGGGTCATGCCTTAGGACACAGGCATCTCTATAGAAGTAGGAGATTTGCTCATTTATACAATCTGATGATCCAGAAAAGGAAACAAATACGTCTGGATTTTCCATGTGAAAGAAATAGATTAATCATGAACAATACTAGGGAGGAGAGACTTCAGGTGATGGTACTGTAGTCTAGGGGTGTACAAACCCAGACAGAAATTTGAAATAATCACCTTTGCCTTTGTTGTCCATCCATCTCTCTCTCTCTCTCTCTCTCTCTGGTCTTCTGTAGTTTGAAGCCTTCTGGCATCTCATCTTTTCTGCTCTATGATGTCTCAGTTTTCTGCTTCACTCCAGCGAGCACTGAGATATATTGCTGTAGGTGTCAAGAGAATAACAATGTGATCACACTAATATAAGAGTTACTGATTACATTCCAAGGTGGTTTATGTTTAAGAGGTTGTCAACGGCTAACTCATAAAATGTAAAAGAAGGACAGGATATGCATTAAATAAAATAGTGCTAGACTCTAAGCTAGCACTAAGTATCATGTGTTTTAATTTTTAGCTCTCAGAGTACTTGTGAAAGAGATATAAATATACATACTCTTTCCACAATGTAGAAGCAAATTTAGGACATATGTGGTAGGAGGCTGGCAGTGGGAATCTGTCTTCTGCCCATCAATTATATTACTAGGATAGGCTACATAAAAGACCTCTTTCTTGCTCTGATGCATGTTGGTACCATATGTCTTCCAGGTCCTCAAGGATAGATCTATCTCATTCTCTCAAGTCACTAAATTCATTCTTATTGTCTATCAAGATAAGAAGGAGCAAAAATTTGGCACAACCTTTGGAAGCTGCATTGACTATGTTGTATACCATTGAAAACTTTTACAAATTAGAAATTATTTAAGAGAAAAAATTATTTTCAGAATATTAACCATATCAGATATGATCACAGATTGAAACGTAACTAAAGAAAATACACAGTTTGAATTGCGTATCCAGCTGTCTATAAGAGTAAAAATGGCCAGCTCAAATATTGACTAAATTGTCAAGCCAGTTTGTCCTCAAAGCTTCCTTTAAAATTCTTTTTTATATGTTTACTAATGTCTCTTTGAAGCTACTCAATTTTATAAACCTGAATCAACTTGATTTAATAGAATGCTATTGGGTTGCTTACTCTGCACGACATTCTGTGTCAGGCATTGTGGAGTTTAAGAAAGTAGGCACACAGTTTCTTCCTCAAGTTGCTTGTGGCAATGCAGATGGGAAGGTGACATAAAGTAGGTGGTGGTGTGAAACGACATGAGGTGATTGGGACTCTAGTAAATTGGAAGCAGAGGCAACTACACAACAGGGTGAACCAGCGAATTCCACCTGATTATTGCCATTCAGGAATATAGGCACACAGTTGTCAGATTTTGTGATCTTTTTCCCCTCAGGAGCATTTTTATGTGAACTATGATTTTTTAATCAGTGACACTTTTTAAAATTAAATGCTAATAAATACTGCCTTGGTGATGGACAGGGAGGCCTGGTGTGGTGCGATTCATGGGGTCGCAAAGAGTCGGACACGACTGAGCGACTGAACTGAACTGAACTGAACTGAACTGCAAGTTGAGTATGGCATACACACTTAAAAATTAAAAATCTTAACTGTAAAGTGGATGTTCTGGAATATTCAGCTCATTTCAATGAAAATAATTAATCAATCTTCTTTCAAGCACTGCCATTCAATTGAAAATGATCCATGATATCCAGGTTACCAGATCTGCTATGGATTGAATTTGCTTTCCCAAAATCCATATATTGAAACTCTAATCCTCAGTGCTAAGGTATTTGGAGGTGGAATTTGGGGGAAGTAATTAGTTCACGCAGGAAGAGTCCTCATGAAAGAAATCAGTGTCCTTATAAAAGAGACATGAGAGAAATGATTCCTCAATCATGTGAGATATGGTGAAAATATGACCATCTGAAAACCGAGATGGGAGTTTTCACAATGAACAGTGCTGAAATCTTAGACTTCTAGACTCCAAAACTTTAAGAACATAAATTTCTGTTGTCTCAGTCACTCAGTCTATGATATTCTGTTATGGCAGCCTAAGCTGACAAAGATCCAAAATAAAATAGCATTTTTTTCCTATTTCCATCTTACGTTTTACTCCCCATAATTTGCCAAACTTGACCATCCCTTCCTTGTGGTGACAGATTTCTTCCCTTCCCTACCAATACATTTGCAACCCCTTCCCAGTCTCCTATGTAGCTCCATCACTGTGAATGATGCTCAGATGTGGGTGTTACTCACTTTCGTATCTCCAGTGTAGATTGTTCATCTGTGCCTCACATCCATACATTCAGTTGGTATTTTGCCCAGAATCTACTCTTGATTTTTTTTCCTAATCTTATTTCTTCTTGACTCAATTTCATTGCAGCAAATTGTGTCAGTTACTTAATCTACTCGTTTCCTCAAGATATAAGTCTAAGATTCATCACTGATGTTTCCCCTCAAACGTATCTATTTCTCTCTGTATTTACTGTGTCCACATGAGCCCTGTCTACCATCATCTTTTGCCTCTCAACATGCTTCCTTGAATGAATGTTTGCTTCCTCTCATAAAGCAACCAAAAATCTTTGAAAAACATAAGTCTCATCATATACTTCTCACTTTAATACCTTTAGTGGCTTTCCAGGACCTCTGTGTGAAATTCAAAACTGTTAAATGGGCTGCTGCCTCCAGGTGGTCTAGCTTCTGCTAGACTCTAACACCACAGTCTGTCTTGTTCAAGGGCACTCCACCCACATTTATTTCCTCTAGCAAGCCAAGCTTCTACCAATGTCTGAAATACAAATGTACACTAAAGTATTTAGAAAGATTTTCTCTGTCTAGCTGCCATAGGATTTTATTGGGTCCCAACCCTTCAACTAAGTTCTCTTTGTCAATGTCAAGGTCAGGAAATCCAGTGAAATGTTGGTGGACCCCCATATATGTCACCTTTAGTCACCATCTTGAACATCACTGAAAACTGAGTAAATTTTAAATAGCTTTTTTCACTCATATGAGTAGCCTTTCTGATATCAATATTTTCACATTTTATGTTGATATAGACATATTTTATTTATTGCTTTTTTAAATAACTTTTTTATAAAGAAAGTCTTTCCCAGCATAGAACTATACAAATTCCTGCATTGCACATTCCATTTAGAAGATCATATTATCTCAAAATGGATCTAGGAAAGCCCAAGGAAAATATGAATATATTTTATTTTTTCCTCCAAATATTTATTGAATTCTTACCATATGAAAGACATTGTCCTAAATTCCTGGGATACATTAATAAGGAAAAGACAGAAAGCTCTCATGAGCTTATGAGGAGATAGCTATAAATCAAATAATCACACAGATAATAGATATTATTATAAACTGAGATAAGTATTATGAAGAAATGGGTTAACATGCATTGAAAGAGTATGACAGAAAGTTGGCATAGCTTAGGGGGCTTAGGAAAGTCTTCCTTGGAAATAATGTCTGAGTCAAGATATGAAAGATAGGAGGAGATTAATCAGATGGAAAGAATTTAGGGAGACAGAAAGAAGGAGAGTTTTCCAGGGGTGGAAATAGCATATGCAAAGGCCCTGAACCCAAAGAGTTGGTATGTTCAAGAAGGTGAATGAAGACCAGTGCCGCACAACCAACAGAAACAAAACAAGATTTAGTGGACGGTGCTGTTCAGGCAATAGGCAAATATAGGAGGAATGCGAGAAGGTGATCCATATATTGTTCTGCAGTTCAACAGACAGCTACTTAAAAATTCTAAATATCTTGTCTTACAATTTGTCCTTCATCACTTATCAAATTTTTATATTAATAAGAGAAAGAAAGGCATAAATAGAAACATATATGGGCTATGCCCATTGTAAAACTGAAACAAATTAAATTAGAAAACTCTAAAGGCTGAGTAACACAGATTCTTTAAAAGCAATATTTTGCTTGCAATTTTTTTTAATCTTAGTGAGTACATGTGGGCTGATTCCAAGGTGAATTCTCTAGTCAGTACCAGTCTGAACCAGCTGTTCAGAAGCAAATTCAAGTCAGAAGCAAATACAGCCTGTTATTATATGTTTTACCTAGAAATCATTTAAAAAGAGTAAATTTGCTTCCAGACCACACTTACTGCATTCCTAATGTGCAGGCAAACCATGCCCATTTAGCTCTAAGATTCCTATTTAGCACAATCACAAAGAGCTTTTCAAATATATACAAGTATAAAAGTGAGGCATGTGGAAGAAAATCAGAAAGTGCATGAGAACTGATCATTATGAGAGCTATTTCATCTATTCTTTTCATAATATATAAGAGGCTAAGTGAGCTTCCTGAACGAGAATACTTAAACAATGTATTTGAGCCAAGGGCATAAAGTGAAAGAAAGTGAAGTCGCTCAGTCGTATCCGACTCTTTGCGACCCCATGGACTGTAGCCCACCAGGCTCCTCCATCCGTGGAATTTTCCAGGCAAGAGTACTGGAGTGGGTTGCCATTTCCTTCTCCAGGGGATCTTCCTGACCCAGGGATCGAACCCGGGTCACCTGCAGTGCAGGCAGACGCTTAGATGCTTTACCGTCTGAGCCACCAGGGAAGCCTCTAAACAAGGGCATAAACCCTGATACAAATACTGATAAAGCAACCTAACCTTGGGAACTTAATACATGGCAGTTAACAACAATGACAGCAAAATACATTGTTGTTATAAGATTCTTCACACACATGTATACATAGACACACACACACACACACACACACACACACATACACACACATGTATGGAGCTTCTCTGGTGGCTCAGCGGAAAAGAATCTGCCTGTCAACGCAGAAGGACAAGGGATGTGGGTTTGATCCCTGGACTGAGAAGATGCCCTGGAGGAGAAAATGGTAACCCACTCCAGTAGTTTTGTCTGAAAAATTCCATGGACAGAGGATCCTGGCAGATTATAGTCCAAATAGTCAGATATGACAGACACCACAACACAAGTATATAATATGCATATGTACATACACATTTGTATATAAGAATATTTGTATAAGAATACTTATAGCAACATGGTGAGGACAAAAATTCGGCCACAACCTAAATTCTCATCAGTAAAAGATGGGTGCATGGATTATAATAAAGCAAAGGCATCAAGTTAATATTTACAACATGAAACATGTCTACATGTTTACCTGGAGAGAGGTCCACAAAACAATGTAAATTAAGTGAAAAAGAAATTGGTGTCTGTAACACAATCTCATTTTGGTAAATAAACAAAATATGTATATATACATAGATGTTTAGCATAAATATAAAATGTGTGCAAGGATAGCTATTTTATTAGATGAGTTGGGCTAAGTATAATTCAATCATGAAAAAATTCTTTCCTGACACTCCTTATTGAACTATGTTGACACTTTCTTTCCCGGACCTGTATAGAATTTCAAGTTGGTCCCACGGGTTTGACAGACCCTCTAAGATAATTTTTAGAAGTCCTCTGACAATGGACTATTCCTGTAAGTCGATAGGAAGTAAAAAAAAAAAAAAGCAATAAAAAGTGGGTAAAATGTTTTCTAAATATACACACTATAAAACAGTATATCAGAATGGCTGATAAATATATTTACTAAAGTAGAAAATATCTGTATCCCGTGACCAAGCTATCCTTAGTTTTATATACCCATCAGAAATGTGTACATATGTTTACCTAAGGACATATACTCAAACACTCATAGCAGCACTGTATGCATTAGCCAAAAGCTGGAAACTATCCAAATACCCATCAACAGTGGAATAGATTTTTTTTATGTTAGCTGGAACACAATTTATGAACAGACAACTTCTGTAGACAAGCCAGAAAGACTTGTCTTCCTCAAATCAGCATTGCATTTATCTACTTCTCTATCTCCATGACATCTTGTTATGCTGTTACTACCTCTTGAGTCTTCCACTGTTCCTCCAGCTGCAGGAACATGTATCCAAACTTTAAAGCTAACCAAAATGTTCACTACTAAGTATTCTCTGATGCAGCAGAAACCTTCTCATTACCTGAATTCCCATTATGTTTGCTTTGTTTCACCTCCCTCCCCACTGCTGGCCTAGGAAAGCAGCAGCAAGCCACCCTCAAAAGTACCTTAAAAACTGTATTAATAGACAAGACATCCTTGAAGATCAGAGATGAACTGCTTCCCTCCAGACTGAAGTGAGAGAAACACTCTTATTTCTTGCTTGAGCTGTTGATAAATGTGGTCTCTGATAGAGCACTCGAATAAATAACATAGCAGGACCAGTATTTTAATGTTTAACCGATCCACCAGGATTGAGTCAAGAGGGTTTAATCTTCCTTTGT
The DNA here is from genome assembly GCF_963930625.1 of Muntiacus reevesi. Taxonomy (NCBI): domain Eukaryota; kingdom Metazoa; phylum Chordata; class Mammalia; order Artiodactyla; family Cervidae; genus Muntiacus; species Muntiacus reevesi. Next base: position 13,930,984 of record NC_089264.1, on the reverse strand, counting down.
TACAGCTCAAGATGTCCAGTTTTTAAATGTCAGACAGCATTCAGTTCAGTTCAGTTGCTCAGTCGTGTCCGACTCTTTGCGACCCCATGGACTGCAGCACCCCAGGCTTTCTTGTCCATTACCAACTCCCGGAGCTTACTCAAGCTCATGTCCATCGAATAGGTGATGCCATCCAACCATCTCATCCTCTGTCATCCCCTTCTCCTCCTGCCTTCTATCTTTCCCAGCATCAGGGTCTTTTTAAATGAGTCAGTTCAGGTGGCCAAAGTATTGGAGTTTCAGCTTCAGCATCAGTCCTTCCAATGAATATTCAGCACTGATTTCATTTAGGATGGACTGGTTGGATCTCCTTGCAGTTCAAGGGACTCTCAGGAGTCTTCTCCAACACCAAAGTTCAAAACCTTCAATTCTTTGGCACTCAGCTTTCCTTATAGTCCAACTCTCACATCCATACATGACTACTGGAGAAAACATAGCTTTGTTGGCAAAGTAACGTCTCTGCTTTTTAAAATGTTGTCTAGGTTGATCATAACTTTTCTTCCAAGAAGCAAGTGTCTTTTAATTTCATGGCTGCAGTCACCATCTGCATTGATTTTGGAGCCCAAAAAATAAAGTCTGCCACTGTTTCCATTGTTTCCCCATCTATTTGCCATGAAATGATGGGACCGGATGCCATGATCTTAGTTTTCTGAATGTTGAGTGTCAAGCCAATTTTTTCACTCTCCTCTTTCACTTTCATCAAGAGGCTCTTTAGTTCTTCTTCACTTTCTGCCATAAGTGTGGTGTCCTCTGCATATCTGAGGTTATTGATATTTCTCCCAGCAATCTTGATTCCAGCTTGTGCTCCTTCCAGCCCGGCATTTTGCATGATATACTCTGTGTATAAGTTTAATGAGCAGGGTAACAATATACAGCCTTGACGTACTCCTTTCCCAATTTGGAACCAATCTGTTGTCCCATGTCCAGTTCTAACTGTTGCTTCTTGAGCTTCATACAGATTTCTCAGGAGGCAGATCAGGTGACCTTGTGTTCCCATCTCTTTCAGAATTTTCCACAGTTTATTGTGATCCACACAGTCAAAGGCTTTGGCATAGTCAATAAAGCAGAAGTAGATGTTTTTCTGGAACTGTCTTGCTTTTTTGATGATCCAACAGATGTTGGCAATTTGATCTCTGGTTCCTCTGCCTTTTCTAAATCCAACTTGAACATTTGAAAGCTCATGGTTCATGTACTGTTGAAACCTGACTTGGAGAATTTTAAGCATTGCTTTGCTAGCGTGTGAGATGAGTGCAATTGTGTGGTAGTTTGAGCATTCTTTGGCATTGCCTTTCTTTGGGACTGGAATGAAAACTGACCTTTTCCAGTCTAGTGCCCGCTGTTGAGTTTTCCAAATTCGCTAGCATATCAAGCTCAGCACTTTCACAGCATCATCTTTTAAGATTTGAAATAACTCAACTGGAATTCCATCTTCTCCACTGGCTTTGTTCATAGTGATGCTTCCTAAGGCCCACCTGACTTCACATTCCAGGATGTCTGGCTCTAGGTGAGTGAGCACACCATCATGTTCAATTGTGCGGTATTGCACCATCATGTGCAACCTTGTGCATTGATGGTCTCAAGACCGTCCCCAAGAGAAAGAAAAGCAGACAGCATTGCCTTCACTTTAAGTCACACATACTGTCTTGCTTTGTTTATCTCACTCTCCCTAAAGAAGAGCCCATTGTTAGGCTAAAGTTGTTTCAAGTAGGCTCCCCTCCTCCACCGCACCCAGCTCTAAAACACTTCTTTTGAAAAACCTGTACTGGAAATTTATCTTAGTTTGAGATCTGATATCTTTTGTGTTGGCACGTCAGTCTAAACAGAGGGAGAAACAGTTCTGAATTTTTCTTAATACTGTGTATTACATCTTTCAAATGTATGAAGGCTTAGGTGGGGGTATGTATTTCACTGACCGTTACATACAGCCCCAGACATAAAGCACCTTCCATGTGCCAAGAACTATAGGAGGTAACAAGGATACCAGCATTATTAAAACCAGGTTCCAACCCCATTCTTATTTTCATGATTTTGGCAAAACACATATCTAACTTTGAAATATCATTTTAATAATATTGAACTATAACTTTACAATTTTTAACATTGTTTAAAAATAACTTCTATCAGGAAAATAAGCAGCAAAGAAGCATCAGCATAATTTTGTTTGTTTGTTTTTCTGCTTCATTTGATACCTGCATTCATGCTTTGATTCTCATTTTCTTGAGAAAATGTCCAAAGAAAATAAACTTCCTTTATAAAACCTCTATTTATAAAACTTGCTCTTTACTTTCTATGAGCTTGGACTCAGCATTGTTTTAAATACTTAAAAAGTTTGTTGGCATTTTTAAACATGCTTCAGAGGTTTGAAAAGATCTAGTTTAATAAAAGACATAATCAGAAGCCCGAAGGATTTTCTGACCCACAGCATACTTCTGGAAGACAGCATAGAGTCATGTAAAAAGAATTAGGGATATTTGGGTTACAGCAAAATTGACTAATTCTTTTAGTTCTGAGACTCTGGCTAGTTTATGAAGCTTCCAGAATTACAGTTTGCTCATCCTTAAAAAGATGATAATGTAGCCTACTTTATGAAGCTGCTTAGTGGATTCAGAGATAAAATATACACACTGCTTAGCATCAAATACTGTTAGTTTTCTTTCTTATCCACTTATCTGATGGTGTTAATGTTAAGACTCGCTCTTTTCTAAATATTTAAAATTTATCTAGCTTAAAAACACTTTGAGTCTTAAAAATTACTTTGGCATTGTAATTATACTTTAAAGTATTAAATAAAATAGTTCTGGGATATGTAAATGTTTTACAACCTCTGGAATCATAAGGACTGGTCAACCTGGGCAGGAAGCAGATGGGCAGAGAGGGAACAGGCCTCATCTTTCACGCTGGTGAATTTATGGGAATAATTAGAGCTTCACATGGAGTTGGTCATTTTATCAGAGTCTATACTACATAAAAAGAAATAAGTGCATACCTTAGATTGGAAAATGATTCTCTCTCATATGATTAAAAAAAGGACACCTCTTCTTTTTTTTTTAATCTTTTTGACAACTTGATTGGGGGGGTGGGGATGGAAAATGGCCCTACTTAAGAAAGGTAAGCAAACTATTGGCAGGCAATGACTTTAAATTGCACATTAAACTAATCCAGGGCTATGCCTTAATAAAGGCTAGGGCTGGGAATTCTTATGGATTTTCTAGCTCATTGCTGGGACAACACTCAAAGGCAATAAATGTTCTATTACTTACACAAGCTGCTAGTTCTCGGAAAATTAGTCACTAGTGACCTTTTACCCTTTGTCTTGCTCTCCTTCTCAGTAACTGTACCTGATCTGAATCAAATGCAGACCAGTCCATAGAGAAGTTCCTCCGATAATCTGCTACAAATCTAAATAGCTGGATTTTGGTATCAGCAATAATGTTGATCTATTAAAGAAAAACACAATTCTATACCTTTATCTGACCTTGAAACAAAAGCTGCATTCCCAAGTTACTGTTTTAAGTTATTGTTTTAAGTAGATTAAATCTCATTTCCAACAAATAAGTCTCAGTCCAAACAAGCTGAATATGAAAAAGACATTCAACTGAAAGTTCTTGATTTCTATACAGCTAACCAAAAATATAAGATTCTTACAATTTTTGGTGAGCACTTGTCTACATGTGGGACTGTGAGTATATGAGCCATGGTGGGGATAACCATGAGGTGGACGAGGTTGGCTGTCTTAGAGCTGGTAGTGGAGGGGAACAGAAAAGGAGAGAAGTTATGTGATTTGGGTGCACCAGTCCTTACATTGAATTATATTGATTAGTTTTCCAGTTAGCAGGGAGACCTCCTTCTGACCCTATTTTCAGGGTCACTAGATCATAATGCAATCTCACAAAGAGGCTGGTGTCCCTCCCCATATTGCTTTCCAAAGAAAGTATGGACCTGAAAATCGCTCATTTGAAGCTTTCTTTTTTCTTCCTTTTCCTGGACTCCACCTAGCAAATGCATATATAAATTGCATATACAGTGTAATAACACACAGTGCAATGGACACAAGATAAGATATAAAAAGGTTCCAGCCTTTTGCCAAAAGGCTATTTTAGAGATTGAATCTTGTGAATAGCATTTCATCTGAATTAGGAAAAAAAAAAAGATAATATGTGACAAACAGGTGGGTCTGCTATAAGATAAACCCCTTATTAGAGAAACCTGAAGGGTGTATTAAAATCTAGTTGAAGCATAACACTAAATATGAAAGACAGAGGAGATATTTTTGGTTTATTCATGTGCATTTTCATCTTAGATCAAACGTGATTGATTAAGTGGCAGACAAAATGTTTCTATGAATACGTATGATTAAAAATATCTGTTTTTTAAAGATGATGGACTAAGTCCAATAAAAATTTATTTCTATGAAACATCCTGGAAAGTCTATAGTTTAACGAGGCATTTACTGTAATTCACGAGAAACTGACAAAGAGATATCTTGACATCATGTGGACAAAACAGGTGACATTATGTGGACAAAACAGGTGACATTTTTCACATTTTAACTAATTGCATTGAAACTGGACCATCATAGCAACAATCAGTAGTATGATGTCATTTGGCATGCTATTACAGCTATTTACTGGGGCCTGTGGCTGCTCTGGAATCTGTTTCCTTACCTGCTAGGCCTCTATGTCTTATATTATTCAACAAAAGGAAGCTGAATTCAACTAAATGTTCTCATCTTTGAACATTGACTTGTCTGTAATGTGGTGATTCAAACTTCCGGCTCTGTACTGAAGTAGTGGTGTCACTCTCAACCCTGCTTCTCCCTTGGTATTTATATACATACTTAATATTAGTCTGTTCTTCTCTTCATTTAGAGACATCTTGGGCTACAAACATTATTCCATGAATTGACACCTTCTGGTGACTCATTAAGACTATGCCAGTTCATATCACCTGGAAAATGCCTACTTCTTTTTATTAATTCAAATCATTCTATAAGGTATAGATATCAATACAGTATATCAGGTGGCATTACTGTTGAAAGAGGATAAATAATAGAATTGCTAGAACCACATAAGTGCAGTGTGATAGAATCATTCTTATCAACCAGTAAGCAAGATCCAACCAGTTCTACCCAAGTCCTGAAGAATCTCCCAGAGCATACCAATTCTCCAGGTCTACTCTCATCGTTTCAAACTGTTGGAAACATCAATGAATGGAGATTAGAATGTTTCCATTTTTAAAAATCCCCCTCCCATTGAGTTCTTGATGCTTTTCCCCCCAGAAATGCCTATGTGTTTCCAGCAATGTATTTCTCCCTATCAAACATGCAGTAAGCCTAGATGCCCTAGGTATGAGTTGACAGCAGGTCACTGATAGTGTTGGTAGAGCAAGGGTGATGCCTGACCTGGGAAGCTGGTTTGGCAGCTGCTGTTAGTAATGTGCCCACAGGAAAATGTGTTGAAACTGGCCAAAGTGTCCATTGAGACCTCTGTGGAGAGTAAAGAGAGAGCTAGGGAGAGAGAAAGAGATTTTGCCAGAGCTCTTTTTAGCTTCATCTCTCACTGAAGGCCTAGAGTGTCTTGTTTTATTTATATAACTTTGATTATGAGTAAGTTAGTAAAGAAAAGAGATTGAAGCCCAGATAGTGAGTCTACAGATATAATTTAGATCTGAGTTTGATATTTATATCTTGAGTCATGTATAGAGGTTTGTCTTCAGCAGAAAATTGTATGCCTGTCATTCATCCATGATACCATAGTAATTATAATGTGATGTGTGCTGTCTTGTATGCTTCACTTTCTGGTTTTATATTATATTTTATTTATTATGTAATCTATAATATAATCATAATCAAGAATGAATAGAAATAATCTTGGCTGACTGTCTTGAATAGCTTATTTGTTACTCAGACTCATGGTGATTTTAAGTTTCTTTTTTATAAAATAACAAAATTGGTACCTCTTAAATAGTTTCACTTCATGTTGTTAGTGAGCAGGACTAGAGAAGAAAAAATGCCACCAGTTTTGGCCAAAATTCTGAAGAAATTATCTTGCAATCATTATCTAATGCTTCCAGAACTCAAATTTAGCTATGTACAAATTATTATGCAAGTGTCTCAATACTTCCAGTCTGCTAGTGAATTCTCTTTAGTCATCTTCATGGTTTGCCTGGAATGGTTGCCTTTGATATGGAAGAAATTGCTGTTGGTTAGTGCATGTATCACAACTGAAAACAGAAGAATTAACTAGTCAATTTGTTACACAGGGGAGAAGGCAATGGCACCCCACTCCAGAACTCTTGCCTGGAAAATCCCATGGACGGAGGAGCCTGGTAGTCTACAGTCCATGGGGTCTCGAAGAGTCGGACATGACTTCACTTTCACTTTTCACTTTCACGCATTGGAAAAGGTAGTGGCAACCCTCTCCAGTATTCTTGCCTGGAGAATCCCAGGGATGGAGGAACCTAGTGGGCTGCCGTCTACTGGGTCGCACAGAGTCGGACACTACTAACGCGACTTAGCAGCAGCAGCTTGTTACACAGAACACCAAGAAATTTTAAAGATTTAAAAAATCTCTTTGGGTTTCCTGGGTAGCTCAGTGATAAAGAATCCGCCCGCCAGGCAGGGGACTTGAGTTCATTCCATCCCTGGGTTGGGAAGTTCCCCTGGAGAAGGAAATGGCAACCTACTCCATTATTCCTGCCTGAAATATACCACGGACAGAAAGGCCTGGCAGGCTACAGTCCATGGGGTTGAAAAAGAGTATGGCATGACTTTGTGACTAAATAACAACCACAATAGACAGAGATTTAGTGCAAGAATGTTCTACAGTGCTAGGGGAATGAGACTTCCACAAGGACCCCAGGAAAAACTCCCAGAGCCCCAGCACTGGGTGCGGTGGCGGACATGCCTTAGAATCTTCAGGAGTGTGGGGCACAGGAAAGCTGCAGGGGAATTGTGTTCAAGAGAGTTCTGCCAGAGCTGTTATCTTGGGCCAGGAAGTTCTGGCAGCTACCAATGCCCCTTGACAGTCACTGAGCTAATGACAAGACCCATGAATGCTCAAGCAAGGCAACCCAGTGTCTCCAGGGTCATGCCTGAGGGCAGCATCAACTGAAGTAGTGGGGATACAACCTTTTAGGTCTGTTCTTAGAAATCTCATGCAAGTTCAGGCTGCTGGGATTCAGAGGTGACTCTACTTCCCATCCTTCCAGGCTTTGGCACCTGGGGATGTCCTCCAAAAGAAGACATGGATGGTGGTGGCATGTCAGCATACCAAATCTCCCACAAACTGTGCTTATAGTAAAACTCCCAAAATTTTCTTCAAGATGATTTAGCTAATTAATAGCAAAGATATTCAATGCACGTATGTCCGCGAGGCATAAATATTTCTTGAACTTTGTGTTCCCTGGGCAGTGAGTTATTGCATCTAGTGTTCTTCTCTAGGATGGACACTCCCTTACCTCTTTCTGGAAAGCCTAAAACCCAGCAGACTTTGCTTCCTCCAGGATCCTATGGACATTCCACCAGAGGGTGTGGGTTTACCTAAGTCACAGGACTTTATAGTCTATGAATAAATTGACTTTTTATTGTGTGTTTCTCTGACATGACTATAAGCTCATTGAGAGCATGAAATGAGCCTTGTGTTCAGAGTAACTAATTTATTGCCTGTTACGTATTACTCATAAACAAATGAGGGAGTAATTTTGAACATGACAACTTATTTTATTTTATGTAAATGTCATATTTTTTCATGACTAGAAACCCTTCATGTATGAACTTTTTGTGCAAAGCACTGATTAACAATCTGCTATGTGTATTGCATTGCAGATCGTGTGTGGTCCTTGAGATACTTTGACTGTAAATTGAAACCTATCTCTATCCCTGATTTTTAAATGGTATAAAAAGAGGGTTTATTTCCTTGACCTTTTTTTATGTTTTAACTTTCCGAGCATGCTACATAACAAATTCTTTAAAAATAGTCTCATTTGTTTGCAACATTTTAGTCTATGAGAGAAAAGAACTAGTAAGAAATACATAATGGAAAGTAAAAAACAGGAAAATTATAAAGCATATTCTAGTTCTAGCTCTCACTGACCTGCTTTGCATCGTTGAACAAATCACTTAACATAAACATATCACAATTTCTCCATTTTCCTAATTTTAGTTTTCATTGCTTACCTAATGGAAATTTCAAACTCCTTGAAATCTTAACAGAAAGGATAAAAAGAACAACAGAATTTTTCTCTGAATTCTTTAGAGAGATTGGCCATATAAATTTAAGATAGTATTGTCATTACATGGAGTACCATGTGGCATAGTGTTAGAGGAGGCTATTTTAGACAGACAGACAGACAGACAGGGACTCAGGATTCTGCTCGGCCACAGGCAAGCTGGAGGTAAGAAGATATCTTTGATCTTATGGACTAGGACTTCTAAAATACCAAGAAATAATTTCTGCCTCTAAGAGTTATTTCAAGTTTTAAATATATTATTTCATACTTTTAGGTGACTGCAAAAGTTGCATAAATGTCGATGAAAAGTTAGACAAAATAGACTCATAGACACAAGCTCACACTCTCAGATCACAATATTAACCCACTCTTTAATGTGTAGCCTTTGGGTTCAGAGAACCATGTGGTATTTTACAAAATGGTTATTTTAGGAAAAAAATTAATCCAAGGTGTGGATTCTCTCATTAGGATACTATTATTATCACATCATGCTGTTTTTCCTAAGAGAGCAACATTGTTTATTTGCCTAGATTCCCTTTAGTTCTATGAAAATGTCTCACACCTCACTCCCGTAGCCACTTACATTGTTGCAATAAGTCGTTCATCAGTTCAGTTTAGTTCAGTCGCTCAGTCGTGTCGGACTCTTTGCGACCCCATGAATCACAGCACGCCAGGCCTTCCTGTTCATCACCAACACCCGGAGTTTACTCAAACTCATGCCCATCGAGTCAGTGATGCCATCCAGCCATCTCATCCTCTGTAGTCCCCTTCTCCTCCTGCCCTCAATCCCTCCCAGCATCAGGGTCTTTTCAAATGAGTCAGCTCTTCGCATCAGGTCGCCAAAGTATTGGAGTTTCAGTTTCAACATCAGTCCTTCCAATGAACACCCAGGACTGATCTTCTTTAGGATGGACTGGTTGGATCTCCTTGCAGTCCAAGGGACTCTCAAGGGTCTTCTCCAACACCACAGTTCAAAAGCACCAATTCTTCGGTGCTCAGCTTTCTTCACAGTCCAACTCTCACATCCATACAGGACCACTGGAAAAACCATAGCCTTGACTAGATGGACCTTTGTTGGCAAAGTAATGTCTCTGCTTTTTAATATGCTATCTAGGTTGGTCATAACTTTCCTTCCAAGGAGTAAGTGTCTTTTAATTTCATAGCTGCACTCACCATCTGCAGTGATTTTGGAGCCCCCCAAAATAAAGTCTGACACTGTTTCCACTGTGTCCCCATCTATTTCCCATGAAGTGATGGGACCAGATGCCATGATCTTAGTTTTATGAATGTTAAACTTTAAGCCAACTTTTTCACTCTCCTCTTTCACTTTCATCAAGAGGCTTTTTAGGTCCTCTTCACTTTCTGCCATAAGGGTGGTGTCATCTGCATATCTGAGGTCATTGATATTTCTCCCAGTAAACTTGATTCCAGCTTGTGCTTTGTCCAGCCCAGCATTTCTCATGATGTACTCTGCGCACCCCATAAAACACTTGGCATGTATACACAATCCAAATTACAGATGCATACTTAGATAGAGAGACCTAAAACAAAACTAGTGGATTAAATTTTGTCATGTATCATCATATTAGTTGAAAACAGCTAGGTGTAGTGGAGTCTTAAGTAGAAAACAGGAAGTAGAAGATCCAAGGTAGTTATAAACTTGACTTTGTGAAGGAGCATCCTTAAGATCTTTCCTTTATCATACTAGACATATTTATTTAAGAGTCTTATTTATAAATAGTATTTGTCTTTGCTGGTTTCTTTTTGAATCTTCTACATGTGTAGAACTTACACGATAGCTAAGTCTTATGTAAATCCATGGCTGATTCATGTCAATGTATGACAAAACCCACTACAATATTGTAAAGTAATTAGCCTCCAACTAATAAAAATAAATGGAAAAAAAAAAAAAAAAAAACCCTCAAATTGGCATAAATTTGAAGTTCATAGCCTTCCCAGGTGGCGCTAGTGGTAAAAAGCCCCAGGCAGGTAGACGTAAGAGATGCGGATCCAGTCCCTTGGTGGGGAATACCCCCTGGAGGGGGAAATGGCAACCCACTCACTCCAGTGTTCTTGCCTGGAGAATCCCATGGACCGGGGAGCCTTTTGGGCTACAGTCCATAGGGTCACACAGAATTGGACATGACTAAAGCCAACTTAGCTCTTAGCACAAGGGTCATCTTCAGAGTTGAAGCTGTTTTAAATATATTTACATGTTTAAAAGTTTGTGGGCAAAACAAGCCCTGTTTAGTAATAAAAGGCAACCACAGACTTGCTTAAGAAAATAACCATATTAATTATATATTAAATGGTTCAAACAGAAAAGAGTAGCTGCAACTGTGTTTTTAGTCTCTAATGAAAAAAATTGAATAAACGCTTACAAACTTTTATGACAATTCAACAAAGTAATTTTACGCCTGTTAAATGTAACAGTTAAAAATGAATGATGAATTTTGTATGTTTTGAATTTTCTTTCTTTTAAAAAATATTTAGAGTAACTTTCATGAATTGTATTTTACAAAAGTAGAGTCTGTGATGTATCAGAATAAAAATGTATATACGTGCCTACGTATATTAATGCCTGATCCTGCCTTTAAATAATGTGAAAAGTGCTGCTGTAATTTATTTTCTTCAGTAGCCCTATTAGACATGTAGAGCAGAAACTACTAATCCTCACTCACATATAGAAAATATTTATCTTTAAGACATTACATGATATCACCAAGGTTGCAGAGAAAGCATTAAAATCAAATACCAAGTTTTATTATCGCATAGCCTATGTGCTTCTGCTTACAGTACATATAATCAGAGAAAGCGCTACCCTATGCTAAAAATCTATTTACCTAGGTACTCTGATGTTGCTTAGTTGTTAGCTAGCAATGTGGGGAGAAACACCAAAAAGTTACAAGTTAACATCATCTATCTATCATCTATCTCTATCTTTCTATTTGAAGATAGACCTCAAAAGGAACATTTAAAAGTCGCCTTTCATGTGAGCCTAAGGAAGAAGAACAGGTAAAATGTGCATGTGTGTGCATGTGTGTTTGTGAAAAATGAGTGGAGAAAACAGCTATTAAACAAGAAAAATTATACAATTGATATAATCAAAGATTGAGCCTTTGTTGGTTTTTTTTTTTTTTTTTTTTGAGCCTTTGTTTTAGTGACCACCAATTGAAAATTGGTATGGCAGTGGAAACCCCAAAGTTAGATTTTAAATCCCCAGAATTGGACTTGCCTTGGTCTAGGGTCAGGGTTTTAATTCTACTGTAATTGCAAAACCTTAAAAAAAAAAAGCCAAAAAACAACTTCCTGGTTTATAATCAACTGTTCCATGGAATAGCTTTGCCCTTTTTACTTGAGAAGAATTGTAAAGTTTAGGGATATCTTGGGGGTGAAATATTCCTTCATAGGTAGTGTTCCTTACCTGGTATCTCAGGTAACTTAGATGACCCTCCATTGAAGACTTCGCTTGCATCTATACCACCTGGGGAACTTTGTCCATGAACTGAGATAGAATTTTTCACAAGATCCAGAGATTCTAGGAATGCCCAGAATTTTTCTGAGAAAATCTAGAGCCAGTAACTTGGACATCCGTAATTAATGTTTGCAAAATTCTTCCAATACTGATGCTGACTAGAGCTGTAATATGAGGAAATAAATAAAAGTAAATTAGAATTGAGTTTCCCAGGTGGATCAGTGGTAAAGAATCCACCTGCCAAATAGGAGATGAAGGTTCGATCCCTGGTTCAGGAAGATCTCTGGAGAAAGAAATGGCAACCCACTCTAGTGTTTATGCCTGGGGGATCCCATGGACAGAGGAGTCTGGTGGGCTACAGTTCATGGGGTCACAAAAGAGTCGGATATGACTGAGCTACTAAACAACAATAAATTAGAATTAATCAGAAGAGTAAAGTAGGAAGAAAAACAACAAAAAAGGCATGATGCTTGCAAAGGGTTTAGAGGTTTGAAGCTACCCTCAATCAGGTAACCTTGTAGATAACCGAGTTTTTGAGATTGCCATTGTGAAGTCACCTTGGATTCATCAGTCATTTGGAGAGAAGTCTGCATGAGATGTGTTACACACACTGATGATAGTTAATCAGTGATGAGGCCTGCATTTGCAAATATGGAAAGTAAGTCTGAATTTAGTTTTACCTCCCAATATGTCACATTTTCTGGCTGGAGGAATAGTTTTTGGCACTAAATAAGGCACTACAACTATCTAGGGGCAGCAACTTTGAATTTCTGAGCTCGAGTCCCAAGAACTTCAAATGAGTTACTAGCTGATGTCTTGTTAGTAAGTCTCATTTTAGTGATATTTGTGCCTGGCTGCTCAATCTTGTTCCACTCTCCACGGCCCCATGGACTATAGTCTGCCAGGCTCTTCTGCCCATGGAATTTTCTAGGCAAGAATACTGGAGTGGGTTGCCATTTCCTATTCCAGGAGGTCTTCCTGATCTAGTGTACAGTATATATCAAGTCAAAATAGCCATTACTTTTTTGGGGGGGGCACAATATCAAGCTTTTTGATCTTAAGTTTCGTGACCAGGGATTGAACTGCGGCCCTCAACAACGAAAGAACTGCACTGCCAGGGAATTCCCACCCTTAATAAGTATATTTTTTTGATGTCATTTGAAAACCTACCACAGTTTTTTTAACCTAATGAAATAATCTACTTAAAACTTTTCATTTATAAAAATAAGATTTAGAATACTTCCATAAAAATATCAGTATAGAGTATTCAATTTGTTATCATTTTAAGTGCATGTACTCATTTCTTAAGAATGTAGAATTATTTATTTAAATTTGTCCATTAGCTATTAGGTATATGACTGTATATTTTACCTATAATTTCTTAAAACTCATAAAAGACAAAATTTATACTTCTTTCATTTGTAGGATATTTCAGATCTAAAGAGTATACTTAAGGGTTGTGTTAATGCTTCTTTCACCCCAGTGACCCGAGCCTTTTAGTAAATTCTGTTCTGATATTAGTTTTCCTAAGTCAGGAAACATTTTCCATATGTCACGGAGCATTATCCAAAGGGAGTTCACAGCCACAGTTCTCCAGCTTTATCATCGTCATTCTGGCTGTAAGGAAAGCCCTTCTCAGTGATAGCACCCATCTGAGAAATCAGACAAAAGCATTTTTGGTACACCATTGTTCTTGAGTTAGCCTCATCCCTGGACTGGAATCGTTTCACAGTTTTTATTAAAATTATTATGAAAGAACAGCTGAAAAAATAAACTAAGTTGTCTGAGTGAATCTTATTTAGTGTCATCAAAGAAAAATTATCTGTCCTAGAGCAAAAGAGTACAATGTAACAGCTGAAATAAGCAGAGGCATTAGAATTTGCTGAGGATCCCAGAAGTGCTCTACTTTCAGAATACTTAAAACATAGCAGAGAAAGAAAAAAGAAGGGATAAATGTCAAATAAGAAAATTATTAAAAATTATAAAAGAAAAATCACTGTAAGAGTTATTATAGCATGTCTATGAAAGCAAAACTAAAATAAATCATCTAAGACAAATAATTAGAATAAAAATCAAGATTGTACAATTATTAATGTATTCATATGCATTAAAATGTAGTTATGTTTAAAGACATTGAATAAGCAAATATAAAGGGAAAAATCAGTTATTAGGTATATACATTTTGGATACAGGCAGATTCTTATAAGCATTTAATTTTATCATTGGAAAAGGGAACAGATTTACATGGACATTATCTTTGAATTGTTGTTTGAGAACTTAGTAGACAGGAAATTTGTGCCTGCTAAAAAAACACTCAAAAATGCCTTTGGTGTTGTTTCAGAATAATTTTAGATTGTGACCATGTCAATTTGAACACTAGAACTCAAAACAAGTTTAGTTAAAATAGATCAATCAAATCTTACAGAATTTAATAATTTTTCTCAAATCAGGAAGTAAAACTATGTGATTAATAGGAGAATACACAAAGTAGGAGGAAATGCATCTGTTTTAATAATGGCTAAAAACAGAAAATAATAACATTCAAGATACTTAAAACTGTAAGGTAAACAATTTTTACAATGTGTGTGGTTGCCATGAGCAATATCCATCATAATATGATCATTCATTAAAGGGGGCCTTTTAAACCCAATTCTGTATATAATAATGCATTTGCAAAAGAATATTTTCTTTTCTGCTCTTTACTCTTCCTGCTGTAGCTTAATCATGAACAAAATTCAGAATAGAAATTATTCTTGCCCATGGGGTTGTAAGCTAAGTAAAATAGAGGGTAAGAAATTTATCCCTTGAGTCCTCTAGATTAGAAGTGCAAATTTGATTAGCAAAACATATACCTGACAATAAGTGTGTTAGGCTACTCTGAGTCAAACTAAATATTATCCTCAGGGACTAACTGAGATCAGGGCATTGGTTGAGGCTCAAAGCATATAAATTATAAATGGAAAGACTTGAATGACACAGCTATTTTATGTATATATAATCTTAACTAGCTGAAGACTTTTCAACAGTTTCACAGCAGCTGTTCTCCGAATAGTAGGATTCTGATTGTTGACCAAAAAGCAAAAAATTACCTTTGCTAATGAATCCCAAGGATTGGAAACAAAAGAACAACTAACAAGAATTAGAAGGTTCACTTAATAATACACCAAATTTTTTTTAAGTTGCAACAAACTTGTAAAAGTGCTATCATGTAATTCATAAACTTTCACACCTCAGGTACAACATTTATTTTAAAAAATTTACATCCCCAAGATATAATTTGAAATTTTTGATGAGTAACAAAACCAAGATATATATATACATATTCCATCTATCAGTGTAAAGGTACAAAACATTTGGCAAATTAAGCCTGTGTTCAAAACAACACAAAAAAGTACAGGAACTGGCAATGCAAAATAAGCCTGTTCCACACCATATCCAATACTTTAAGTGGTTGCTTGTCTTTCATCAGTAGTGAGGATTTAGTGTTTCATTTTGCCAATTATGAAGATAACTGGACATTTTAAAGATACAAAGTGACAGGCTGAGATTATCTAAGGTACCTAAAAAATGCATTCAAAATGAACATCTATGGAGATTAATCTTTTTTTGGACTAACTTGCTAAATCTGAAAGGCAGAGTCTGCTTAAGAAACCTATCAAAATCCCCTGAAAGTCCATGAAGGAGGTTCATGGCCAAAATCAGCTTTCTCCCTGTGAGAAAGTTCTTTGGAAGACCACAGATTTCGTTTTTAGAATTTGTATAGCATGTAGAAAAAAATATATGCATGTACAAAACTGCCTAAAATGAAGCATTTCACACTAAACGTAAACAAAATATTTAATATCTTCTTCCCAAACAAGTGACTTAGAACAGGCAAATGTTCTTATATTTCATATTGGGTGTGCTCTATTTTTCTACCTAGAACAGAAGAAAAAAAAAGTCTTCTTCAAAAGAAAACATAAAGTTGGAGAGAATTATAACAAATACCAATTTTATTTTGTTAACAGGAGCAAGATACAGAGAAGAGAGACAAAACATTCTGCATCTTTGGACCAGTTTGTGATTAATCATAGGTAGATTGCCTCACAGAAGATAGAGCCAAACTCCTGGGAGAGGTACAGAACATGCAGGATGTTTTAGCTAGTAAATGATGACTTGTCATTAATCCTGAGATCAGGACATATATTAGGATGGCAGACATATCCTGGTAGGCAACATGTGCGTGCTCAGTCACTCAACTGTGTCTGACTCTTTGAGACTCCATGGACTGTAGGCCACCAGACTTCTCTTTCCCGAGAATTATCCAGGCAAGAATACTGGAGCGGGTTGCCACTTCCTACTCCAAGTGAGCTTCCCAATGCAGGGATCAAACCCGCATCTCCTGTGTCTCCTGCATTGGAAGGCAGTTTCTTTACCACTGCACCACTTGGGGTGTGGTTGAGAAGCATAGGAGCAGCTAGATGTTGAACTATATGAACTGTGCTCTAAACAGAACATATATTCTAAAATATTCTGTTATGCACTGTGGTGGAAATTCTAAAGAGTTTCGACATCCCAGCCAGAAGGCATACAGGAATAATCTCTAAAGACTCTTCTCATCACTCTAAAGAAGTGATGAGAGCAATAGCTTTCCCCAGCACCCCAGAGAGTGGATTTCTTGCAAGGCCTGCCAGCATGATGTCATAATGGTTTCCCTGTCATCAGCGGGCATGGCCATGCTCTCGTCAGCATGATTTGGACTGAAGCCCTGAAGAAGAGTCAGGTCATCTCCCTTGGGTATGCTATCTCAGCCTTAATGGTAGTAACTGTTCCTTGTAACTGCTGCACTTCTATTGTCTTTCAAGCTGTCTTCAGCCATTACATACCAGCCCCTTGTTGCCCCAATCCCATTATAATTAATAGCTTTTATTGGAGTACAGTTGGTTTACAATGTTGCATTCGTTTCTGCTGTACAAAAAAGTGAACCAGTTATATGTATATATCCATCCGCTCCCTCTTGAGCCTCCTTCCCCTCCCACCTCTCATCCCACCCATTCATCGTCACAGCGCACCTCGCTGAGCTTCCTGTGATCCACAGCAGGTTCCTACCCTCTGCTTTGCACATGGCAGTGCACATACGTCAGTTCCAGGCTCCCAATTCATCCTACCACCCTCCCCTGCTGTGTCCACTCATCAGTTTCCTATGTCTCTGTCTCTATTCCTACCCACAAATAGGTTCATCTGTACCATTTCTCCAGATCCCACATGTGTGCATTAATATACAGTTTTTTTTCTCTTTCTGACTCACTTCACTCTGTATGAAAGAACTCTAGACCCATCCGTGTCTCTACAAATGACTCAATTTTGTTCTTTTTTAATATTAAACTTTTTTAGTCAATTGTGTGTGGTTTCTCTATTTTGATTGCACCCAAACTGACTTCTCTGCCATCTGGTTGGCTACTAAAAGGCTTCAAAATGCACCTACTATACTGAGCAAACCTTTCACTGAGCATCTACTATGTACCGTGTCAGTGTCAGCTAGGAGGGGTACACAGCAAACAGCATGGATGCAGACACAATTCTGGTCTTCAACAAACTTAAACCCCACCTACAGAAGCATAATGTAAACAGAACACTACAGTAAAATTGGATAAAGTTCTGGTGCAGACATAATGTATACTGAATTGATAGGAAAGAGGACAGGATGATGGTGGATGGAAGGTTATGTCCTGAATCATGTGGAAAGACTTTCTACCTCCTTTAAGTAGGTGTGTGCACTCTAAATAGTATCAGAAGAGAAAGTTTCAGGGAGGGAAAATAAGAAATTATTTTGAAATTTTATGTCAGAAAATAACATTAGATCTCTCAGGCACGATGCTTTCTGGCCCTGGAGATTCTAAACAGAGACCAGAGGACTATCCCAAGGGTTAACTTTGGGACTTAAGTCATTTTCAAGGTGCCAGTCCTTTGATTCTATGATTTTACAGCCAAGTCAAGTTACTTGATCACATTGTACTTGCTTTTTCTCCTGTGTTCCATAGCTTGCTTAATTGTACTCTACTCTTCCTTGACAATAATTACAAAAATAAACAGTATATTTTCAATTTCTTCTTATACTATATTTATACATGGAATTATATATAATTTCCTATTGACAAGGTATCACTCAAGCCTGTCCTGTAATTTCTTTGTAATTCCTTGTCCTGCATCAGGTACTCGTTCTTCCACTTCTATTAATAATAATTACACAATAGCTGTCCCATTTATTTTATGCTAAGACTGTTTTCTTAGTGACCCATTCCTTACTTTTCTAATGTATATCTGTATGTTAGCGTTTACAGTGCTCTGGAACAAACCAACCAAATTTTCAATGACTTCTGGTAATCTGTTAATAATATATTCTTTTAGAATTGTAATGCATAGTGGAACTATATGTAACTTTGCTCTGTATTTTCCAAGTCTCCTGTAAATGTGTTATCATATTTTCCTAATTTAAAAAAGAAAAAGAAAAAACAAAACAAAATAATATATATATTTTTTTAGCATTTACCCTAGAGATTACGCCATGCTTTCTTAGCAACAGAAAAATATAAAGTATTCTCTCATTTTCTGACAAAACAAATGCTTGTCTTAGAAACATTAAAGTGTTCTCTCCTTTGTGTATTTTACATTTTTTAATGTATTTTAGCTCTCCTTATATTTTAGAATAAACTATTACAAGTATTGTTTTGTGGAGGTTACATTCAGTTTTATTTGTCCACACTATTTATTTACCCTTGCTGGTGCTTCATTCTCTTCTGCACTTCCACATTTCCTCCATGGGCTCTGAGCAACCCTGCTTGTTCTTGGCCCAGGAATAGAGGGCCTGACAATACTTTGTAATAGTTTCTAGGGTTGTGTTTTCAATGAGCAGTCTTGAGGACTGAGGTGTCATCTACTGCTGGGCAAAGATCAAGGATATTGCTGCTTGCTATCAAAGCGGAGAATCCTCTAGATGAGTGTTTATCTCCTGAAGTACAATGTGGCTTTGTGTAGGTATCCACATGGGCAACCTCCCGCATCCCTCTATGGACTTGTAGAGCATCAGGAACTGGTACAAAATGAAGTTCATGCTGTATGTTGGGCTGTGAGTAATAAAGTTCTTTTTTTCTGACTCAAGGATCTCCTGTCTTTTGCCAGCATTCATGAATAACAGTAAAAGACTAATGAACTTCTAAGTAAGATAAAATCACTCTCCAGCATAGTTCTTCCCATTATAATTCACTAGTCTGTGTTCTTCTCTGTCTGATCTTTTTTAAATTCTGAGTTTTAATCAAATTAAAATCTTGAGTTTTTACTCTAGAGCTTGTCATTTTCAGTTCAAGTATTCCAGTTTATAGCTTTATTTTTCATACACTTTGATTCTCTATTGAAAGTTTTCATGCTTTCACCTAGTTTTTCCTTTATTTACCCCATGTACCCCCTATAATCTGATTATATAGGTCATGTGAATCAGCTCCTTGTATTTGATTTTCTTCTGATCATTGATCATATGGTCTTCCCTCTTTGCATGTCTATTTATTATTATGTTAGACTTCTTGTATTAAAGACTTATATAGACTTCAGATACTGTTGTTTGCTACCAAAGAGAGTTTGTAAGGCAGAGAAGATGAAGATCAGATCACCATAATATGCTCAGAATATATTTAACAAACAGACAAACAAAAAACTAAGGCAATTACAGAAATAACTGATAGAAGCAGAATATACACAACAAAGTTTGGTAAAATTAGTCCCACTGAATTTTGCTCTAATGATTCTGCTTGGCTAGCCATCACATCATAAAATTCAATTTGAAGTATGAAACACTATCATACTTGGTAACCACTTCCCTAGCATATTAAATAGAAGAGACATTACTTTGCCAACAAAGGTCCGTCTAGTCAAGGCTATGGTTTTTCCAGTATTCATGTATGGATGTGAGAGTTGGACTGTAAAGAAAGCTGAGCACTGAAGAATTGATGCTTTTGAACTGTGGTGTTGGAGAAGACTCTTGAGAGTCCCTTGGACTGCAAGGAGATCCAACCAGTCCATCCTAAAGGAGATCAGTCCTGGGTGTTCATTGGAAGGACTGATGCTGAAGCTTAAACTCCAATATTTTGGCCACCTGATGCGAAGAGCTGACTCATTTGAAAAGACCGTGATGCTGGGAAAGATTGAGGGTAGGAAGAGAAGGGGACGACAGAGGAAGAGATGGCTGGATGGCATCACCGACTCAATGGACATGAGTTTGGGAGTTGGTGATGGACAGTGAGGCCTGGCATGCTGCAGTCCATGGGGTCACAAAGAGTCAGACACGACTGAGTGACTGAACTGAACTGAGCTGAACTGAACCATTTCCCCCACCCTGAACTATGTAATAGGAAAACTTAAGTTGAGGGGATTGAAGCACTCACAATTATAGATCCAGGCTCTTCATGGAGTGTCTTTAACTCTTAGTTCTGTCATGTATCAGGCTCTAAAGGATCTTAGATTTCAAATTAAGAAAGCAGAAGTCTCCATGATATCCTTTAGTCAACAGTTAATAAAGGGACAATTCTCCTTCCCAGGCTAACTCTAAAAACTTGAAGTATTTGAACATACACTAATCATTCGATATGAGTCTCAGTGAAACCTAAAATTACCTAAGACTGCTGCTGCAACTGCTGCTAAGTCGCTTCAATCGTGTCCGACGCTGTGCGACCCCATAGACGGCAGCCCACCAGGCTCCCCCGTCCCTGGGATTCTCCAGGCAAGAACACTGGAGTGGGTTGCCATTTCCTTCTCCAGTGCATGAAAGTGAAAAGTGAAAAGTGAAAGTGAAGTCACTCAGTCATGTCTGACTCTTCACGACCCCGTGGACTGCAGCCCACCAGGATCCTCTGTCCATGGGATTTTCCAGGCAAGAGTACTGGAGTGGGGTGCCATTGCCTTCTCCAACCTAAGACTCTAGGTTGTACTAAATCTTTTAGATTATTCTATTTTACTCCAAGAGGGAAATCAGTAGCTAGGAAAAACAAAACGAAACAAAACAAACACTGCCAACCCATGCATGAGAAGAGAGGAAAGCAGAAAAATAGGTACTTTTTTGGGAGACTACTATTGGAGTATTTTATGTGTGTGTATTTACTGTTAAACATCTTTCAAAAATAAAGCAGTACACAATATTTTTTTAAAAAGCTGTGTGTATTCACAATGAGGGCTTCCCTGTCATACTCCACTATGTAAACCTATCTTAGGTGAATCCATGGTCCTTTGCCATGACAAGAATAGACCCATGCAAGGGCACCAGATACAGTTATGACCTCTTTATCTGTGTCTTTAAATACAGTCTTCAGGATGCCAATGACCTGTATCAACAGAAATATTCAAAGACATTTCCATTTACTTTTTTAAACTTTTCTTTTAGCCCAAAGTTGAAGTTCTTGGTCATAGTAGAAGTGGTTATGAAAATAAATTTTGAATGCATATTCCCTGAGTACTAGGAATTGTACTAGGAAAAACATATATTATTCCCAGTGATCTCAGTTCAACACAAAGAAAAGATACCATCATCCTTATTTATAGATGAACAGAGAGAGAGAACTTAAGTGGAAGAATTGAAATCTGAACACAGATCTCTCTTGACTCAAATAGCCATGTTTATTTCATATGATTATTGCACCTTCCAACTGTTTTGATCCATGGTTATGATTGCAGAGAGTGTTGAAAGATTATGGTGTATGTCTCAGTGTCAGACTGAAGACTTTGTGTTGAATTTGTCATTTTTTATGGGCTGAGATACAACAAGTAGAATAGACATCATCAGGCATAGCATGTATGAAGTAAGTATGATTTACCCCTTTGCAAGGCTAGCTCATGTTCTGTATTGTTTGTGAAACCTCTGATTGTGGAGTCTGCCCTCCTTTGAGTCAGGAACACATTCCAAGATGTAAATCTGCTTATTTTTTTGTGAGGCTCTGACAAGAAAATTAAGCCAAACTTTCTCTAATTGATAGCAAAATCTGTGGGATATATATGTGTATCTTTGTGTATATATATATATATATATATATATATATTTATATTTATGAAGCAGATGTATTTTGCTGTTTCTTATGAGTTATGCCCCCAAGCAATTGTCATTTTCCCCCCAATTTTTCTAAAAATTATTTCCAAAGATATAAAAAGTATGAATTTTTAAGGCTGACATTTACTCCACATTGCCCTTGGCATAGAAGGCAATAGGGAATGTACATGAAAAAGCACCTAAGTGTGTGCTCAAGCTAGAGACTCTTAATCCTGACCCATTAAGGAAAACTGAAATGATTTAGTGGGGCACAGATCAACACCTAAAGAACACACAACTTGACTGAAAGATTGAGGATTATATCATAAAAAATGGGAGAGGTAAACTAACAGTTTTAGAAAAGAATCCTGGGGCAAACTTAAGAAATGATCAAAGGAAAGCGCTACTAATGGCTTTAAAGCTTTTGGTAAATTAATGAGAATGACCTAGGTTAACCCATAAATTAGCTAAGTCAACTATCAATGTTATTTATGGGAGCAACACATTGCCAGAAAACAAAATTTAAGTATTGATGTACAGGCCCATTTCTGTGTGGTCAAAATGGATTTGTGCTTTAAATATCTTCCTGATATAATTCATATTTCTTCTCAATACCTGTTACTGCTCTGCAGTTTATAATCACCCATTCTCTCTGAATGTTCTTTCTTTTGGCACAATATTCGTTTTCAGGCATATTCCTGTATGATGCACATTTGTTTTTCTTTTAAACTATATTCACGTTGTGGCATGATCTGGACAGATTAGTCATAGCAAATGTTTCCAGAATGTTATTAGTACTATTTCTAAGTTCTGGATATCTTTCTTAAAGATAATTCCTAATCAGCTCTAAACCACCAAAATGTAGCAAAACATATGTATGCAAGTAAATGTATAAAAATATATATTTCACGTTCACTTCAGAGTGATATTTCTAAACATCATTATATTACTATTTTGGTTAATATCACTGGTTATTTGTGATTACAAATTAGGTTTCCAATAATTTAGGAAAATAAGCAGTGGTAGCTCTTTTCTATATTTCCAAGCATTCAAATCGCTTCAGAAATTCAAAACTTAAGTCAAATCACTACATTTGCCCATATAGTGTGAAATACTATTATTCCCAATGAAAGAATTTAATTAGAAAATCCTTTCTAAACTTACTGACAGTAAGGCATCAAAATATAATATCCTGTCTCTGTTTTCTTGTATTGCTAAAATTTGTTTAATATTTTATTGTTTATCCTTACTCAGATTCATGAAAACAAATTTTTGTTTGCATTACCACTACATATAATGAGCAATAGCTTAATGATATTTACATTTAAAACATCAAGTTCCTTTAATCCTTACTATTTCTTGATCATTTAGTTCATACAATAGTTAACTGACTTACTTAAAAAGAAAGATCTGAGTATTGGCTATAGAAAAAGGCATGAGCACACACATAGGTAAAAGCATATCGTAAATACTTTCTATTATCAATACTCTAACTAAAGATGATAAATGTTAGTAGACCTATTATATTTAGACTAACCAAACTAATTCAAGTTGATCAATGGAAGAAAATAAGTTCATGCAAGTTTTTACATGAGATGAAATCTAAATTTTTTATTAAACTTGTAAAAATTAATTTGCCTTAAAATGTTCTGAGATTCAGGCACATACAGAACTCTGTTTGAAAGTTGGCAGAATTATAGCTATACCCCCTCCAATTATGACACAATTGTTCTCAGATTACTATCATGAAATTAACTGTGAAGAGTCTTGGTGAAAATGTGCAATACAAATACATAGCTGATGAGCTAGAAAGTATTTTAAATTTATTCACTAAATCTAAAATATCACTTCTTTGGTTGTATATTACACAATAGAAATAGTGGTCAGAAGTGAAAGAAATGAGAAGACTGGAAAAAGGAGTAAGAATCCTTTCAAAAATACTGTGATATAAAGCATCTATGTATAAAACTAACCTTGGAGTATCAATCATCTTCAGTATATGGCTTCAGGTTTCAGATTCCATTAATTTGAATGAGCATCAGTCAGCTGAACAGAGAAAGCATTTACAATGGAGGGAGATGCTTTTTCAAAATCAGGATATAAACCCTCTTTTGACAATTTGAAGTGTGATTTTCTCAGAGATAATCCATTTCAAACCAACAGTGACTACTCATTTTAATTAGATGCAGGCAGTTTTGCAAATTAAATTCCCACCTTGAAAGTCAAAATTCCAGAAGGAGAATGCTTTCATTTTGTTAATTGCTAAATGAGTTTTCCAAACAAGGTAGAATGAAGAAGGTGGGGAGGGGTCCTAGACAGCAGGTGGATCTTAAATGGCACACACCTGTGGTTATGAAGCAGCCTCTTAGTAGGGCTAGAATGTTAGTGCTGGATGTACAAGCACTCAGAAGATTATTTGTCTTCCAAGTAAACCATCCTAGTAGATTCATTTCAAAGTAAAGCCAATCTTTTTTCTCTTTTCAGTCATGTGCCTTCATGATTCTGTCTTGAATTGGACATATGTGAAGTTATTTGAATTAAAAGTATGATCTAATACCCCAATACAAGATGTGCTGCTATGAAGTACAGCATGCTAATCCCTTTTGTGATATTCACTCCCTTAGTGGCCTAAGGCAAAAATCTTTGTCTAGGTTTCAAAGACATATGAAAGTGCATGTAAACGTACAAATCACACGCACCCTCACAAGCCCCTCTATTTCAATCAAAGGGAAAGACTTGCTTGAGATTCAGTTCACGTTTGAAAGAAAACTTAGGACTGGTTTCTCTATGCAAGGAAAATTCTTGAAGGCTTCTTCCTACCTGAAAGCCTGCGATCCTTAGAAGTGGCTTCAGGCAATTCGGGGAAGGATTTTCAAGGAGAGACTGACCCCTGGAGGCAGACAGAGCTCCCTTTTGGCTAGATCTTGCTTTTGTAATTCTTGGAGCTATTAAGTAATGGACTGACAGGAAGAGATGACATCCATAGCAAATTCCAGTAGGCGTCTTGTCTACCTTTTCAATTCCTCCTTGACACATTCTAGCTTAGTTATAGAAGAGCTAATAGCATCATAAATGGTGGAATATAAAGATTTTTGAAATCATACACTACTGAGCCCTAAACTCCATGAAGATAGAAAGTTATTTTATTCAGAATTATATCCTCAACTCTCAGCAAATGGCTGACACATACTTAGAACTAACTAAAAGTGTGTGGGAAGATTAAATGAACAAATGAATAAATATAGTCTAAGTCTTTTATTTTACAAAGATTAAGGAAATTTCACAAGGTCCCATACTTAGTAGAAGACAGGAATGCTGATTAAACATTACTTAAAACAATGTGGGCAGAACGAAAAAGATTTAAAACATTCCTCCTAAGATAAGAGTCAGAAGGAGCCTGTGAAACAGATAATAGCGATAGTTATTTTATGTCAGCTCCTAAACCCTGATCCCTGTACGTCCATCTTTGGAATGACATTGATAATTCCTTTCAAAAGGAATCCAGAACCTTCACTGACTTCCTGTGCACAAAGAGAGGAAAGGGGGCTGAGAGAATTGCTTGCTCTGCGTGACTCATAAGCTTTAGGCCAAAACACAGTCACGATGAGAAAGCTTTAGTTTCTCCAAGGTAACTCCCCTCCCAACCAATGATGCAAATTAATCTGATTTAAGACAAAGAGCATTATTAACTGACATTATTCTTGGTAAGGTCTGGTTTAGACATTTGATAGGTTACTTCAATGTTAATGCTTATAAATGAATCGTAAAAGAGACTTTGGTGTGGGAAGAAATATGAAGCCATGATAGTTTTGACTATTAGATACTTGTCAAGGCACTGGCAAAGCAAAGGCAGGAATTTTTTCCTAATAATTCTACAAATTTCCAAAAGAAGGTAGATTAGTAAAATCCAATACTTGTTGAAATTGCTCACCTTCTTGTATATTTTAACACTCTTGTTAATTATACTGTGATAAGGGTTTTGTATTTTCCTTTGCTGTTAAATTCTCTCAAGGGCTTTTGACCATCAAGTGCCCAAGTGTGCAGTATATAGCTTAAGAACAAACAAACGAAAACAAAAAAGATATTGACTCGATTGGAAGACAGACTTTATAAACTCTATTATTTTATTAGAATCAATCATGCTTTTTTCTCCATTTAAATTGTGCTCCCAGGAGCAGTTTTTAAATTCAGAAAAACACAGCTGCAAATATAAGCTATCTTCTCCTCTTTCTTGCCCCACAAGTATGTACATCTTTTTATAATACTTCTGAATTCTTGCTTCAAACACTTCAGTTCTTCTCAAATTTCCTCAGCTCTTTGTTTCTCTGCCTTACAATCTAGAATTAGTCTACATCAGTTGCCACATTTGCTTCTTCTCTTTTTAAAATAAAAGCTTATTTTCTGACAACAAATGTAATTTTGCACTCCATGCATTAAACAAAGACAATTTCATAGGAAAAAAAAAACAATTTATAATCATACTGCTAAATATAACCACCACTAACATTTTGGTTATTTCTTATTGAGTTGAACAATTGAGTCTATACCATGCATTTATTTTCACAGGCTTCTTGCTGTACTAAATAATGCAGTATTCTAATGTCATTAAAATTTTTATTTAAAAGTTTTCTTGCTTTTTGTTTGTTTTCGACATGCTTGCTTTTCCAACTTTTTAAGTCTTTAGCACTTTGAGAAATATACTTTAAATTTTTAGAAATTCTACTAGTCATATTTTAGTTTTATTTTTAAAGTTATTTTTAATTGGAGGGAAATTGCTTTAGAATATTATGTTGGCTTCTGCCATACAAAACAACATGAATCAGCCACAAGGGCACATATGTCCCCTCTATCCTGAAACTCCCTGCCACCACCCACCCCATCCCACCCATCAATAGATAAGTGGATAAGGAAGCTGTGGTACATATATACAATGGAATATTACTCAGCCATAAAAAGAAAAACATTTGAGTCATTTCTAGTGAGGTGGATAAACCTACAGCCTGTTATACACAGTGAAGTAAGTCAGAAAGAGAAAAACAAATTTTGCATAATATATTAACTCATATATATGGAACCTAGAAAAATGGTACTGGTGAACCAATTTGCAGGGCAGGAACAGAGACACAGAGGAAGAGAACAGACTTTGGACACGGCGGGGAAAGGAGAGTGTGGGATGAATTGAGAGAGTAGAACTGACAGATAGACACGGCCAGGTGTAAAATAGTAGTGGGAAGCTGCGGTGTGGGCACATGGAGCTCAACCCACGCTCTCTGACGTACTTTATGTTTAAAGAACGTTGGAAACATATTTATCTATTTATCATAACCGAGAAGGAATATAATTTGAGACAATATTAACTTATCTTTACTCCTTTCACATCTTGTCACCAACTTCCTTCACTTTCTAGGTTTTGGGAGGAATTAAGAACAAGAACATCATTCTGTCTGTCTCTGTTAATTGCTCAGTCAAGTCTGACTCTTTGAGACCCCATGGACTGTAGCTCACAGGCTTCTCTATCCATGGAATTCTCCAGGCAAGAACACTGGAGTGGGTTGCCATTTCCTACTCCAGGGGATCTTTCTGACCCAGAGATTGAACCCAGGTCTCCTGCATTTCAGGCAGATTCTTTACCATCTGAGCTATCAGGGAAGCCTAAGAATATCGTTATTAAAATTTTATTTTACCATTATCCATTCTGTTTTTAGGGATACATTCTAAAATTTTGAACACTTTTAAGAACAAATTTCTAATGAATATTTTGAGAATCCCATTTGACTAATTTAATGCACAGCATCATAACTCTTACTATAACATTTACCACTCCCTCCCTTGATTCCTTAATTTTGTTTTAACTCATTAATGACGATGTGCATTTAAGCTTTTTTCATCTCATTTCTGGTAAGTTTGGGATTGAGATTTATTAATTATGAATTTTTACCTATTTGATCTATAAAGCTTAATTGTAACAAAAGAATATTAACTTTAATTATATATTAAGTCCCTCCTGTTCCAGGTACTTTGTTTTTCCTCAGCATTCTTCTCTTAAAAAGAAAATAATTATCTTATTCCGGTAAGAACACTTAAGATCTACCTTCTTAACAAACTAAGTGTACATTCCATTGTTGTTGATTTAGTTACAATGGATATAGCAGATCTCTAGAGCTTATTGATCATAATTAACTGAAATTTTCTGCCCTCTGATTAATAACTCCCCATTTTCCAGTCCCCTCAGCCTATGGCAATCATCATTCCACTATTTGATTCTATGAATTTGGTGGTGTTAATTTTTCTCCCAAGAACAAATCAGATATAATAACAAATCAATTCCCACTTACTTATTTTTGAGGTCTTTACTCTTAAGGGGAACATATAACACAGTAGGATTGAACTTAAAGTCTCAACCCGTAGAAATCTTGGTTTACCTACACTAGAGATGTCATCTTTTTCTGCTCATACCTGTCAAACTCCTGCTTCAACTTTTCCTTCCATGAGCTATTTTTAAATAGCTCAGTATTAAAAAAAATAAGTATTAGAAAAATCTAATGTCAAAGATTGAAAGAAGGTCAGCCAAAAATTGGAAAAGCAGAAATCCTATTCCTTAGTGCTTCCCATATTATTTTCATATTGCTGTTAAATTTTTAGTTTTTATGTAATTCTACTTAGCTACAGTAAACTTTTTTTTATAACATCAGGTTGATTTTAGTCTTCCAGCTTTTTCTTTAGCTTTTTCTTTCCACATCAAAGAACCATAGATCTTTGTATATTGAGAATGACAAATAATTTTACAAAATATTCCTTCTCTGTGTCATTTAGTTTTTTGAGGTCTATTACTCCTCTTAGTCTTCCAACTGGTCATGGCTTGTTTTTATCTTATTTTTATAATGGTGTATTATTTCTTTTTTACTTATTCTAAAACCAGGAGAAATCTAACTAGTGAAATGAGTTTGATCCTCAGAAAATGTTAAATCTAAATGCACTTAGAATCACTCCATATATGGAGTCTTAACCAGATTCATTCTCTGTGCATGATTTACATTTTTATATCTAAAGCTGGAGGCTATGCAAGAACACACAACTGCTGCTCCAAATCTGACCTTGGTAGGCATGTATCTTGTGAAGTTATGATATCCTGAAATGAGTTTCTCCTATCCTGACGAAACTCAGGTTGACAATAAAACCCCAGTATTCCATCTTACCTTCGGCCTAGCAAACATTTGCTCACAGAGAACAAACTAATAGGGGATTTAGGGGTTGAAGAAAAACGGAAGAGAGAAACAGAGGTACCAGGCAGTAGAAAATGCTCCTAGACTTTTCAGGTTAATTTAGAGCCCATTTATCAGAAAGAGGAAATCGTGAATGAGAAATATTTCCATTCACTTTGACACAATGAGGATTTTTTTTTTTTATTCTGTAGTGTATTATGATTGGTATTTTTCAGGTCTGTTTTATCAACTTTACTGCTAGTGGAAACTCTTTCCAGGTTCTGGCAATAGAATAATACTCTGTGCTAATTTTCAGTGTCATTTAGACTTCACTAATTTTGGTGATTCTTAACGCATTACATTGGGAATTGGAAAAGTTTCCATCAGGGCCTACTAACATCCCAAACTAGAATCTACTCTATAATTAATTTTTGTTAGGTATATCTTCAATCAATGGATAAGTGTGTTTATTGTTGAATTGTGGCAATGGAAACAATCTCAATTCAATTTAATTCAATTTTGTTTATGTGGTAATTATTGAACTTTAATTATTGGAGATAGAATCCCAAATTGACATAAGTGATAAAGGAAGTACATTCCCCCATATATCAGAAGAGCTCATGAATAGAACTGTTTTCATGTATGGATTAGTCCATGAGTTCAAATATGTTCAGTTCTCCAGCTTTTTCCATTTCCCAATCTCTCAGATCTATTTTCCAGTGTTGATTTCATTTCTAGAAAAATTTTCTTATCAAGCAGCATCCAGAAATTTTAAACTTAAGTTCTTCTAGTACAACTCGGTTGGCTCAGATGGTAAAGAATCTGACAGAAAGAAAGAGGTTCTGAGGTAAAATCTGACAGAAGTAAGGAGGTTCTGAGGTAAAAACTGACTGAAAGAAGGAGGTTATTTTGGAAAGAGAATTAATAATAATTGCACAATATTCATCAACTGCTTATTCTATGTCAAATACTATTTCAAGTCTTTTATTGACTTTTCACAACCATACTATGAAGTATGTTAATATTTCCATATTTATAGATGAGGAAACTGAGGCAAGAAAAGGGAAGTAGTTTAACATACAATTAATAAATGATCACACTATTTAATATTGAACAATCACGTCTTTCTATTTTGTCACTAAAGAAAAGCTGACATATGAGATCATCTTTCACCATTTTCCTGGTGGCTTCCCTGGTGGCTCAGATGGTAAGGCATCTTCCTGCAACGCAGGAGACCTGGATTCGATCCCTCGATCAGGAGGATCTTCCTGGAAAAGGAAATGGCAACGCACTCTAGTACTCTTGACTGGAAAATTCCATGAACGGAGGAGCCTGGTGGGCTACAGTCCATGGGGTCGCAAAGAGTCGGACACGACTGAGCAACTTCACTGGTTCACTGGTTTCAACATTTCACAACTTGAAGTGAAAGTGTTAGTCACACAGTCATGCCCGACTCTTTGTGACCCCCTGGACTGTAGCCCACCAGGCTCCTCTGTCTATGGAATTCTCCAGGCAAAAAGAGTGGAGTGGGTTGACATTTCCTTCTCTAGGGGATCTTCCAAACCCAGGGATTGAACCCAGGTCTCCTGCATTGCAGGTGAATTCTTTACCATCTGAGCCACTAGGGAAGCCCTTTTACAGCTTGGGAAACACTCCATATATCTGAATTGGTTTTGGTATTAAACTACACTCTAGATCACTGGTCAAAATACATCAAATTGATGTCCACTGCTAAATATGTACACTTCAATTTTATTTTTATTTTGAATAATTATTTTACATGTTCTAGTTTTATTTTAATATTTTAAATTAAAAATTAAAATATATTTGTCATTGTTTAGTCACTAAGTCGTGTCTGACTCCTTTGTGACCCCATGGACTATAGCCCACAGGCTCTCTGTCCACGGGATTCCCCAGGCAAGAACACTGGAGTGGGTCGCCATTTCCTCCTCCAGGGGATCTTCCCAACCCAGGAACTGAAGCTGAGTCTCTTGCGTTTGCTGGTGGACTCTATCACTGAGCCATGGGGGAAGCCCTTTAAAAAGCATACAATGGTAGAAAATAATAAAAAGGAGACCGTTTTTTAAATCACATAGCTTTTAACAATATCACATCCAATGAGTTCAAGTAGAATCCCTATTTTTCTTACTACCTCTAATTTTTTTTTAAAAATTGGATATTCCTTTGCTTTTACATTAGCAACAATAAATTAAAATGTGTCTAATTTTCTCCTATATATTATATTTGAAGACTTGCTTATAGAAGGTACATTAAATGTGATGTTTATTTTACTTATTGGTGAAAACAAGCTATTAATTTTTAAAATATTCATATATTTTAATAGTGTCACTAGGATAAAGTAGCCTGGAATTTTTCCTTTGATTTTTCAACTGTAATGATCCAAACTATTATAGTATTTGGATAATTCTGACAGTTTTGTTTTTTTAGAGACAGATAATTGTGTCATGAGCAAAATATTTGGACAACTGCCAAATGGCATTACCCAGAAAATGATAATCAATAAGAGCTTATTTAATAAAGCATTTGTCCAGAGAGTAGAACCCTATATGAACCAACAGCAAGAATTCTGCATGACCTCGCTTTGTGCCGTGACTTGCTTTGTGAATTGGAAAAATCAGTTAACCTCTTGGTACTTCAGATCAGTCATCTATGAACTGAGGAGAGTAACATTTGCCACCTAACTCACCAGTATTTTATGAAGGTTAATGAGCTTCAGAGTTTATAAAGTGACTTTTCTTCTTGGATTGAAAGTCTCTTGAAGAGTATTAAATAGCACTGCTATATTTTTTCTTAATAAATAAATAAATATTATTTATTACAATATAAGAAATAAATTATCCTTTGAAAGACCCATGAAATTACAAAATATGTGATAAGATGCTTCTAGTAAGGTTACCCCACATTAACCATGTTATCTGAGAGGTAAGAAAAGTTTCAATATCACTGCCATCAAACAGAATTCACTTCTATTGTTAATTTCTCAAACTTCTGTGTTCCAATAACACATGCGAGTTAGAGTTCTTCCAACTTCAATTTAAAATATCTCAGTTCTAATCAAGTTGTTAGACTCTGTTATCTATTGATACAGCTTTATGAGTTGAATATTAAAAAGAAAAAAATTTTCTCCACTGAACAAATGTGACCACTCTTTACTCCCACATTGAATTAATAATTAAGTTTTGACAGAAATTTGCAAAAGTAAGGTGATTTGGTGAAAGGGAGAAATGTGTCCTGTCACTCTGCATTTTCTGAAACAGTTTTGCCAAAGCCTTGCATGAGATAAAGAACATTTTTAATAGCACAAATTTGATAGGATCCTGAATTTTAGGTGTAATGCTATAAATCTTATGTTTTATGGATTTTTAAATTTTATATTATTTTATATATTATTTTCAAATTTGAATGAGGGAAAATTATGTAATTTTCATGCTGTTAAAATTTTTTTTTTTAATTTTAGAAAGAGAGGTGTCAACCATAAGCTATGTAAGCAACATTGCTTAAATTATAGTTCATGTTTTTACTTTGAGCACTGAATAACTCCTATTATATTTTCTATTAGGACAATGTGTGTGTCCTTGGTTGCTTCAGTTGTGTTCGACTCTTTGTGACCCTGTGGACTGTAGCCCGCCAGGCTCCTCTGTCCATGGGATTCTCCAGGCAAGAATCCTGGAGTGGTTTGCCATGCCCTCCTCCAGGGAATCTTCCTGACCCAGGGACTGAACCTGCAACTCCTGTGTCTCTTGCATTGCAGGTAGATTCTTTACCCCCTGAGCCACCTAGGAAGTCCATTAGTACAATCTGTATGTGTAAAAACACATCTCACATATTTCTCCTACTTTATTTTAGAAGCATAATAAAAGGAAAACTAATAGGGAAAGTACCAAATACATACATTTTGCTCTTTTTATTTCTCTCCCAAAAGGAGAAAGAGCCTATATAAAAAGAAAAGTATGCTCATGGTTTTTTCCTGACCACGGAAATCAGAGAAATTATCTGATTGTATTTTCAGTCTAAAATAAATACAAGTTTTAGAGCACATTGTCTTAAAAGTTCAGAGAAAAATATTCAAACTAATTTAAGAAGTGTTGGTGTATCACCCACCCAAGGACTGTCACTGATAGGGAATCTATTTCTTTGGGTTCCCAATCAAAGTATATAACTATATAAAGATGAAACCGAGAGCTTTTGAGGAACATTAACCCACTATACGGAGAAGGCAATGGCAACCCACTCCAGTAGTCTTGCTGAGTCCCATCCGTCTGCCGTACCTACTCCAGACACAGAACATAGATAAAAATATACTGGTGCAGAAGTCCAAACTGGCTGAGCAGGCTGAGCGAGATGATGATGTGGCAGCCAGTGTGAAGTCTGGAACTGAGCAAGGAGCTGAATTATCCACTGAGGAGAGGAGTCTTCTCTTACTTGCTTACAAAAATGTTGGAGGAGCCTGTAGGTCATCCTGGAGGCTTGTCTCAAGTATTAATCAAAAGATGAAGGTGCTGAGCGAAAACAGCAGATGGTTCAAGAACACAGAGAGAAAATGGAGATGAGGCTGAGAGATATCTGCAGTGATACACTGTTTCTTTTGGGAAAGTTCTTGATCGCCAGTGCTTCACAAGCAGAGAGCAAAGTCTTCTATTTGAAAATAAAAGACTACTACCATTCCTTGGCTAAGGTTGTTGCTGGTGATAATAAGAGGGATTGTGGATCAGTCATGGCAAGCATACCAAGACGCTTTTGAAATCAGCAAAAAGTAAACACAACCAACACATCCTATCAGATTGGATCTGGCCCTTAACTTTTGTGTTCTATTATGAGATTCTGAAGTCCCCTGAGAAAATTGACTCTAATGCAAAAACAGCATTTGATGGAGCCATTGCTGAACTTGATACATTAAGTGAAGGCTCACACAAAGACAGCACGTTAATAATACAGTTACTGACAGACAATTTGACCTTGTGGACACTGGAGACCCAAAGAGATGAAGCTGAAGCAGATGAAGAAGAAAATTGCCCAGACTTCCAACTTCTGCCTGCCTCATTGTAAAACTCACACCATAGACCATTTGTCATCTATGCTACCTACTGATATTTGTTTATGATTTCTCACAGGTTAATGTTACTTCTGTTTGAATTTCTATATGTTCCATGCATTTTTTATGTTTAATATTGGAGGAGTAGAGCCAGTTAATGGGCTTCCCTAGTAGCTCAGCTGGTAAAGAATCTTTCTGCAACGTGGGATACCCCAGTTCAATTTCTGGGTCAGGAAGATCCCCTGGAAAGGGACAGGCTACCCACTCCAGCATTCATGGGCTTCCCTGGTAGCTCAGGTGGGAAAGAATCCACCAGCAAATGCAGGAGACCTGTGTTTGATGCCTGGGTTGGGAAGTTCCCCTGAAGGAGGGCTTGGCAACCCACTCCAGTATTCTTGCCTGGAGAATCCCCACAGACAGAGTAGCCTGGAAGGCTCCATGAGGTCACAAAGAGTTGGACATGACTGAACGACTAAGCCCAGCGCAGAGCCAGTTAACATATAGGGAGTTATCTGTTTTCATCTTGAGGTGGCCAATATGGGGACATGGAAATTTTATACAAGTTATAAAAGTTTGGCTTCTGTTTCTGAGTAATCACGTATGGATGTGAGAGTTGGACCATAAAGAAGGCTGGGCGCTGAAGAATTGATGCTTTTGAACTGTGGTGTTTGAGAAGACTCTTCAAGGCTCTCCTTGAAGTCCCTTGGACTGCAAGGAGCTCAAAACAGTCCATCCTAAAGGAAATCAATCCTGACTATTCTTTGGAAGGACTGATGTTGACGCTGAAGCTCCAATACTTAGGCCACCTGATGTGAAAAACCAACTCATTAGAAAAGACCCTGATGCTGGGAGAGATTGAAGGCAGGAGGAGAAGGGGATGACAGAGGATGAGATGGTTGGTTGGCATCACCAACTCGACGGACATGCGTTTGAGCAAGGTCCAGGAGATGGTGAAGGACAGGGAAGCCTGGCGTGCTGTGGTCATGCAATCACAAAGAGTCGGATTCACCTGAGTGACTGAACAACAAATAAAAGTTTGGCATAGTACTTTTGGTACATTGTGGCTTCACAAGGGCCAGTATTAAAACTGCTTCCATGTCTAAGCAAAGAAAGCTACCTATACATTAGCTTGCCCTGGTGGGGGACAAAGAGGTGGTGGGCTCCAGTCACAGGTGTAGTTGTGGGTGCGTTAAGATTTACAGCACTTACATGGCTATAGTAGAAATGGATGTCCCATAGATATGACATGCTAAACCAGGTGGTATCCGTGGAACACCCATTCCCAGTGTACACGCTGTTGACAACAGTTACAGAAGTGTTCGTTTAGCTGTGACCCAATTTTCCCAAATAAGGGCAGAAATAATTCACATTCATTATTTGTAGTTACCTGCCGTTCATTTTCATTATTTTTGCTATACTCATTTTATTTATATTTAAATGTTTTAGGCAACCTAAGGACAAATGTACAAGTAAAGATGCAGTAAAAATGAATTGTCTGATATTCATTGCTTCATGTATATCAAGCATGGCAGTAAAACATAAACATGTGTGTTTAACTTTTCAGTTTAGTTTTTTATTATTATTATTTTTGCCTAACATGTCTGTGCTATAAAACTAATTAACAAGGAAATAACTTGAGGTGATGGCTAGCTTTGTTTAATGTCTTAAGAGATTGTCAAGAACAATCCAAGCATAATTGTTAAGGACATGTGTATTAAGTTTGTATAAATGGAATAAAAGTTTTATGAATGGACTTTTCAGCTACTTTCTCTACAGCTTTTCATGTAAATTAGTCTTTTGGTTCTGAAACTTCTCTAAAGAAAATTGTACATTTTTGGAAATTTATTCCTTATTCCCTCTTGGCAGCTAAGGGGCTTTTACCAAGTTTGAATATGAAGTTTATTATAACAACAAAATATCACTAATATTTTGTTAATACTACTGTTCCTAACCAGGTCTCATATCAATCCTTTCCCCTGAAATAAAATCTTTTTCTTTTCAGAAGCAAGGGGATTGTTTGAAAAAAATAATGCATTACATTAAAAGGTCTTTGGTATATGGCATTTCTAATTTAGGAAGCCACAATGTTCTTGATCCATCATCATGGCAACTGGATAGCATTAACAGTAAGCTTTGTACTTGGAAATCACTTTTGTTTTTAAGAATTTCTTGATACTCATAGCCTGCCTTCAATTTTGATGCTTTATTCTCTCTCTGTGTCAGGAGCACAGGATTGCTTTTTTTTGTTTTTTTTAGCCTTCTGTCTGTCACCAACCATTCCTACTTGGTGGTCACATATTGATGTTACATAGGATGCTATGAAAAAATCTGAATGAACTTTTTGGCCAGCCCAGTACTTGGGAGAAAGACTGCATGGTCTTTCTGGCTCCACTCTGTTCAAGGACATCCTGCTTCCTTTGCTTGCATCCCACAAATTATTTCCCTCTTTCTTTTCACTGCAGCAAATCTTTCCTTAGTTGATGAGATTGCTTATCTCCCTATAAACCCTACCCATCTTGAATTATCTGACATTGTCTTTACCATTAAAATCCTACCTCCTCCTCTCTTTAAATAATGATGAGACTAAGTTATGCCCAAAACTCACTCTTTATTTCCTCAGTACCTTGCAAAAAGCATTAAACAAAAACATCAAACAAAAATATCATTTTAAAAGAGGTGTACATTTTCCCCTCTAGAATGTAAGCTCCCTGAGAGCAGGGACAACATTCTCTGCATGTTCTATTGTGCCTGCTGCTGCTGCTGTGTCACTTCAGTCGTGTCCGACTCTGTGCGACCCCATAGACGGCAGCCCACCAGGCTCCCCAGTCCCTGGGATTCTCCAGGCAAGAACACTGGAGTGGGTTGCCATTTCCTTCTCCAATGCATGAAAGTGAAAAGTGAAAGTGAAGTCACTCAGTCTATCCGACTCTTTGCAACCCCATGGACTGCAGCCTACCAGGCTCCTCCATCCATGGGATTTTCCAGACAAGAGTACTGGAGTGGGGTGCCATTGCCTTTTCCGTCTATTGTGCCTAGTATACCATAAATGATCAATACATACTGATTATGGGGAAAAAAACACTCCAAGTATCATAATCATGAATAGATAATCAGACAGCTAAATAGTTAAAGCAGGCATCCTTAATTTAGAAAAGGTCTTTTCTAAAGTACAGAATTTATGCTTCATTTTCTTTCTCCTCTTAAGGAAACGCGATGCTGTGGTTCCCATATACCAGTTCTCAGACCAGGGCTGGCTTTGAGCAAATTTTCACAAGTTCAGGACAAAACTAGGAAAAAAAAGACAAAGTTTTTATGTGTGTGATGGTAAAGTTGTCAATTATTTTGTCTTGTGCACATAAATCTTTTAGTCCAAGAATCTGCCTTTCCAATTTTTTGTTGTAATGAAGTGACTCATCTAAAAGAGTGATGTGGGACAGACTTTCTTAATATATATATTAAAAAATCAGTTAGCAAACCTACATTGTACCTGGTTCTTCCCCAGGTCTACTTTTAGATTTCCATCTAAAATGGAAATGGTCTGATTTCCATCTGAATCCAGAAGTCTAAGACTCTTTGGTTTTAGATATCTTTATAATAGTTTTAGACAGCAGGAGAAATGAAGGTTCATAATATCATTATAGGTATAACAGAGATGTTTTATTGCTATTTAGATCATGGCATCTGGTCCCATCAGTTCATGGCAAACAGATGGGGAAACAATGGAAACAGTGAGAGACTTTTTTTGGACTCCAAAATCACTGCAGATGGTGAGTGCAGCCATGAAATGAAAAGACGCTTGCTCCTTGGAAGAAAAGCTATAACCAACCTAGACAGCATATTAAAAAGCAGAGACATTACTTTGCCAACAAAGGTCAGTCTAGTCCAAGCTATGGTTTTTCCAGTAGTCATGTATGGATCTGAGAGTTGGACTACCAAGAAAGCTATCTGAGTGCTGAAGAATTGATGCTTTCAAATTGTGGTGTTGGAGAAGACTCTTGAGAGTCCCTTGGACTGCAAGGAAATCCAACCAGTCCATCCTAAAGGAGATCAGTCCTAAATATTCATTGGAATGACCGATGCTGAAGCTCTAATACTTTGGCCACCTGATGCAAAGTGTTGACTCATGGAAAAGACCCTGATGCTGGGAAAGATTGAAGGCAGGAGGAGAAGGGGATGACAGAGAATGAGATGGTTGGATGGCATCACCGACTCAATAGACATAAGTTTGAGTAAGCTCCAGGAGATGGTGCAGGACAGGGAAGGCTGGAGTGCTGCATTCCATGGGGTCACAAAGAGTCGGACTCAACTGAGCAACTGAACTGAACTGAGAATTTAACAACATGAAAAAATAATAAATAGTATTTGTATGGTCTGCAATATTGCTAAAAAAGATTTTTAAATGAGCAAAGTTGGTAGGTGACACATCAATTTGGTTCCTCTTTTTTTTCTAAATGAATTATGATTGATTTTAATCATATCTAATCTGTGACTGATATGACAAATTTCTTTAAAAATACATTAGAAAAAAATACTGTTGGAAAAAAAACTGTTTCGGGACAATATGTGAAATGAAAGATTATGCCATAAATTAATCAGAAATTACTCTGGATAAGGCAAACCAACCCAGACAGTCCATCAGCGTCATTTGACTACTGTCAATCAAAGAGCCCAAGTCAAAGACCTATAATAACTGACTAGAATATTCACCAAACATTAAGATGCTCTTTTTGGAAAGTGACATTTCAGGATGAAGCTTACTGGGTTTAACGACAATTCTGTGTTTAGTAAAGGAAGAGAAATGTCTGTGGCTTATAGAAAAATTTTGGATACCTTCTAGATAACTTAACAAACACCTATTGGAATGTAACTCTAATTTTGTTGTACGGCCTGATTTCAAGGTTTTTTTTTTTTTTTTTTAATGATTTCTTTCAGTTATTAGGTAACCATGAATCTTATGAAATCTCATGCAGCAGTTTTAATATTTTCATAGGAAAAAAACCCACTGCAAGCCATCACAGGTTTCTGGCTTATTACCGTGTTGACCATTGTCTGCCCAGAGGAAACGCTAATGTCCACCACTAAACAGATAAAGCAGTGTCTTTACTGATCGCTGAATGACAGTTTTACAAGGCCATATTTTTTTGAAATTTGTATTAAGTCGATGGGTTGGTTTTCCCCCTGTGTAAGTAAAGAAAGCTTGGTAACATTGTGGAATCTTTGCTGGGACTAACTTTATCTGCATATTTCTGGTCTCTTCAGACCAAAAAATGTTAGTGCTGGAAAATTCCTGGACAGTGGTTTTAGAGGTGCATGGCTATAAAAGAGAAGTATTTCCTTCTTTTTACTGCTTGACTTAACAAAATAAACTCATTTCAGTTTTATAAAATGCAGGCAAGAATTCAATTGTAAAGGACACTTATTTTTACTTTAAACAATTTAATCTTTTGCCTTTACATAACCTTT
This sequence comes from Muntiacus reevesi, assembly GCF_963930625.1. Classification (NCBI taxonomy): domain Eukaryota; kingdom Metazoa; phylum Chordata; class Mammalia; order Artiodactyla; family Cervidae; genus Muntiacus; species Muntiacus reevesi. The sequence continues at coordinate 13,891,478 of NC_089264.1, read as the reverse complement.
TAATATTATCTTTTAATAAAGAGAATAGGCTGCATAATGGTACTTTTGGCATTGCAAAGGGCTTTGAAAATATAATTTTAAACCCAATATATATTGCATGCTAAGTACATGGACAGGAAGTTTGGTTTGGAGAGTAATTATATCAGACTACCAATCAGAAGGTTGAACGTGCTGTCCTCATTCTTTGGTTGACTTCATTGTTTTTCCAAACGAGATTTCTCACCTGTGACAGAGGGTTACTGAGAAAAGAAACCGGCATGGGGGGGGGGTGGGGGAGGGAGGGAAGGGAGGGAGGAAGTAGAGAGAGAGAAAGATGTTTTAGAGTGTTACTTACATAACAGTAGACTTCACATTTTCCCCAGTGTTTAATAATGTACTAATACATTACCAAATGTAGGGAGGTCTGATTTCAAAATAATAACCAAATATGAGGAAAATGGGCATAGTAAATAAATCTTTGCTTATGTAGTGTCCCATATAAGACTGAAAAATATTAACCTATGAGAAAATATTCCTTTCATAAAGGGAGTCCAGTGTATATTTTTCCTTTTTGGTAGGTCGATTTAATTTCAATTTCTACATTTAGTGTTGGAGGAAAAACATGTTTTGGTGAGGAATAAATCAATTCCATCAAGAAATTGGCATCAGGTACTTGATAGTCAAAGGGGCTCATTTTCTGACACAAATACAAGGTCATTTAGCTATCTTATCTTCTAAACTAACTCTGACTTGGACGGCCCAGTTTCCTTCCAGAGAGAACTAACTAATGGGGGTCTTTCCCAGACAAGTTCCTGAATAATTTGACTCAATTAGCTTTGTCACTGCATTTTGGTGAGAATCTTCTATTTTGATAAAGCAGCTAAGAAAAATCTATATATTCCATGTCAAGTCTCAAGAAGAAATTTTCTTTCTTTAACAAAGAAGGTTAGTGGGGTACTTGCCCAAGGATATGTAAAATTCTGTTCAACACAAGACCTAGAATGTTTTGGAGATTTCAGGAATTTTCCGACCCTCTGTGTTAGACTCTCAAGCACAGTTTGGCCTACTCCATCACCCCAGAGATAAAACCCACCAATCCTAAAGGAAATCAACCCTGAATATTCACTGGAAGGACTGATGCTAAAGTTGAAGCTCCAGTACTTTGCCCACCTGATGCAAAGAACTGACTCAATGGATATGACCCTGATGCTGGGAAAGATTGAAGGCAAAAGGAGAAGGGGACAGCAGAGAATGAGATGGTTAGATAGCATTACCATCTTTGACTCAATGGACATGAGTTTAAGCAAACTTTGCGTAATAGTGGAGGACAGAGGAGCCTGGCAGGCTACAGTCCATGGGGTTGCAAAGAGTTGGACATGACTTAGCAACTGAATAACAACAACCATTACCCTAGACACATGTTCGGGGAAAAGATGCAATTACAGGAGACTTAAGGTTCCTCAGGTGATTTTATTCTTTGCCTTCTTTATTATAAATCAAAGGATAAAAAATAAAAGTTTGATAATATATGTTAATCTGTGATTACTGGGTATAATAGTTGGTTAAAACTGCCATAACAAGTACCACAAACTGGGTGACTTAACCAAATTTTATTGTCTCAACAACACTAAGAGTAGAATTTTGAGATGAGGTGTTGGCAGGCTTGGTGCTTTCTGAAGGAGGGGACTCTGTTCTGTGCATCTCTCCTAGTCACTAAAATTAGCTGGCTAGTCTTTGGTATTCTTTGGCTTATAGACACATCACCCAGTCTCTGCTTCATGTTCAAACAGTGGTCTCCTTTTGTATGTATCTGTATTCAAATTTCCCCTTTTTAGTAAGGACACAATCATATTGGATTATGTCCCACTCTAGTGACCTCATCTTAACTTGATCATCTGCAAAAAACCCTATCTCCAAATAAGGTCACCAGAACTGCCTTAGATTCTCAGGAAGCACAGTGGTAAAGGACCCGCCTGCCAATGCAGGAGATGCAAGAGACGCAGGTTCGATCCCTGGTTTGGGAAGATCCCCTGGAGTAGGAAGTGGCAACCCACTTCAGTACTCTTGAATGGAAAATCCGGGGTCAGAGGAGCCTGCCAGGCCACAGTCCATGGAATCACAAAGAACTGGACACAACTGAACATGTACACACACCAGAACTGCAGGTGGGTAACTTCATCTTTTGTGGGCATACAGTTCAACCTATAAGGCTGAGTTTATCCAGTTTGACATTTGCATTTCAATCATGTTACACTCTAAGATGTACAGGTTAGAATACTGGGATCTCCTTATAAGGATTATCTTATATAAAAAGGAAGAGGATAGATAAAGAGAGGCTAGAGAAAGCATCTAAGACAAAATCAACTTAGTTTTGAATATTCATTTCCTTTTAGATTAAATACATGCCTTTGAAATTTTTTCCTACTGTCATTGTTTAGTTCTTACCCTAACTCACCTAATGAAATTTCTATTAAAACATAATCCAAATTTTAAAAAAAGTTTTCGCCAAAGTTTGGTGGCTTTTCAATCTGATCCATTTTAATAATCAAAGACATCCTATGCAATGTATGTCTGTTTCTCTGCTAGACTTATATATAAACTTATAAGGACAAATGCAGAGCAGAGAAATGCCTCAATGTAAATAACACATTGGTTCTTAGATAAACAGGCAGGACTGTATCTCTGCTGTATCAACCGATTTCTTCACTATTGATTGAATCAGCTGGGCAGACAGTCTGATTTTGTCATTAAGACAACTGAAAATACCAGATTGACTCTTTTTGATCTGTTTTATTTAAGCATAATTATTGTCAGAGTGTTCTCTAATCCTCCATTTGACTGAAAAACAAATGAAAGGCATTTTCCCCCCAAATTTTGCTAAGAGCAAAAAATACAGTGGACTCTATGGTGGATTTACCTAAATAGTAGTAAAAGTTTGCCAACAATTTAAAAAATTAAACCTAGGGGCCTTACTTGACTGTGTCTGGAACTAAACAGATTCAGAATTAATGAGCTAATATCTGGAAATATTGAGTTTCTTTAAAAAAGAAAAAAAGCAGCATTGGCTTTGGCATAAAGGCTTAGTGATTAAGAACAACAAAAAAACAAACAAAAACAGGAATACACGAACTTCAGATATTCCAATGACCCATGTATTGCCTCCAAATTTTAGTCTACCAGAGTGGTGAACAGAGTGTTCTTGTTCCATTGTGTTCACATTTATTCAGTTAAAATTTATCTCCGACTGAAGACAATGATCATACTGTGTGGTTAGCACCCTTTCTAGCTCACAAGTTCCCTGCAAATATCATCTCATTACTCTTCAAAATGATCCAGGCAAGAAATCATACATCTCATCTCAAAAATTATTCTTGAAAATGAGAATTTATATCCTCCAATAATAGTGTATACTATACATCTATGCACTTAAATTTTTCCTCCTAGTTTTTATTTTGGAGATCTTGTTAGCGAGTGAGCAATTAAAAAACCATCTAAACTAGCCAGGAAGCAACCCCCTGTCAAGCTGGTATTTATGGACGACTCTCTGACATGTTTGTTTTACAAATTAACATTAAACCTTCAAATAACAAGAGCTTGGTGTGATTTTCTGTGAAGCAAACACGAAGCTGTAAGTGTTTCACCATATTGAGGGTTCCTTTCTTATTTACATAGTGATATATTATGTTTATCTTATTAGCACAATGAAAATATTAGTAGCCACCCATAAGTACAACTCTGATAAAAGGCTACTTAATTTCAGAGTCACTAATCTATGTTAATACCATTTGGTCAAGGTCCTGTAACAGCTGTTAGGATTTCAACCCCTATAGGTCAGAGAAAGAAGATGGGAAAATCCTTAATAAAATGTTGTTAGAAGCTACAGGTGGGAAATAAAGAAGCTCTTGTGACCTGTAATCTTATTCCCTCATAAAGTCACCAAGAGAGCATAGCAGCTTCTGCAGTTGAAATTAGACAACACACTAGTGGCTTTTCAATCTCAACTTTTACAGTTCGATGTTATCATTTTCAGAGAAGAACAAATGAAGGATACAGCAGCTCTGCCCAAGATGCTCTCTCTGGGTTTAATCAGCCCACTCAACCACATGAGTAACTCTGCCTTAGCAGTATTTTCTGTATTCCCACTTATAAACAATGTAGGCTTCTTTCTGATCTGTTCATAAACAAACATCAGATTCTCAACATGCTGTGTTTGGGTTTTATCTTTCTTTTTATGCCAAATACATCTGAAGAAAATAATTTCCTTTAAAAAATGTTTTATTGAATACTAAGTCAGATCAGCTTAATAATGGGAGTTGACATGAGATCATAAAATCTACCTGAGACATCAGCTTTGGTGTCAATGTACGGGCCTACCCTACTGACACTGTGTATAAAAAGAAAAGAAAAAGAAAAGGGCCACAAACAAGTGTCTGGCCAAATAAGAGTCCTGGTGATAATTGTGCCCCTTTAGAGATGTGTCCTGCAGAAGGAAATGGCACCCCACTCCAGTGTCCTTGCCTGGAGAATCCCAGGGACGGGGGATCCTGGTGGCTGCCGTCTATGGGGTCGCACAGGGTCGGACACGACTGAAGCGACTTAGCAGCAGCAGCAGAGATGTGTCCGTGAGGTCCTGCCCAGAGAGTAGCAGGCTTCCACTTTGCCCTGTCCCCACAGTCATTGGTGATGGCGAAAATCTGTTCTATGTCTGTTGCATACCACTGGGTCCTGAGGGCTATAAGCTTGGTGCTTCATTTTGCTCAGAAGAGTCTGCGGCTCATTTTTTTCTGGCCCCAAAGGGAAAATGAATGCTTGTTGGGATATCACCATTGACATACTGTTCTTTCTTTCATAAAACTAATGTGTTATGTTTTTTCTCTTTGATTTAGGAAGAATATTTAGCAAAATATAAAATAAAGGGGCTGAAAAGAAAAACAAAATATTCTTGTAGGAACAGTTAGGAAAGGGTCAATAGCAATTTTCTGTTTTATTTTTATCCCCATTTATAAAAAGTATCTCTGGAGTTACTACATCACATCAAAGTCACATTTTTAAAATGTTTGATTAATACCAAAATGGTTTTTTTAAAACATAGCTTCAGACTACCAGCTTTAAAATTTCTGCAATAGCATAATAGAATAAGTTAAAATAAGTTCTTGGTGTCCTGGGTAACACAGCTTTTTTTTTTTTTTAACACACAGATGCACTACATTTTTTTTTTTTGTTTGCTAAAAGTTAACTATGTAGTAGAAAGAGTAGAATTTAATGTTGTTATTGAAGGAAAATAACATTTCATAGGTTTAATTTGCTATCAAGCATTTGCATAATATTATGGTTTGGTTTTAACATAAGCTTAAGGTTTGTCATATGCAATTTCCATTTATTTACAATGTATAGGACAACTTGTCTAAGATCATTTGGCTCTGTGAGCAGTTTACTTGACAAATTATGTCAAATATTTGCTTTCTGAAATCCTGAGAATTGGTTGAGTATAATTGTACTTCATGTTGGCAAAAAATAAATAAATATGGGACTAAGAAAGTCCTATCATTAATTTGTCAGAAACTTGAGTTGTCATTTCTGAAAATTTAATGTCACCAAAGCTCTATTTCCAATAGCAAAGGAGCACCATTGCTAATAGACTTCAGAGCTTGAAATAAATAAATCTTTGGAATCCTGTTGCATCTCTTGGGGTGTGACATTTGACAGTCTTTTATAGCACAGAACGAAACAAGTTTGTGAGCTGGAATTCAATTGTGGTGTATTGATTCCTTGCATCAGTCATTATTCCCCGCTGATTGACAGCTGAAAATTGGTTACGTTAAGTATTTCATATGTTATATTGGCTGACATTTGCTTGCCTGCTCCTGTGTCAATATTGTTGTAAAGATCTCCAGCTTTATGAGATAGCAATAGACACTGACTGTGGCTTTTGTGTGATGTTCCAGTGTTTTTCCTGACATAATTTAAGACATATTAAAAACCAGCAGCATCTTCCCTCTTGAGAAGCTTAATGCCAATATTATTGTCTTTCAGGGGAAGATCATGTATGCTCATAATCGGGTGCTAATTTCCAACCGTCCGCTCATGTTTAGGCATTAGGCACTATAACTGTAAAATTGAGCCTTCTTGATTGATTCATGTCAAGCCTCATCTCGGCTCCTGCAGGGGAAGTCATCGGCTGACCCTTTTTACACTAAAAGAAGAGATTTGTGTTCCTTTCTTTCACCTGGAACCATCAAATTGACTGAATAATCTGTAATACATTAGTGCTGACATTTGTTAGGGGAGAATTAAACAAGACACAGTAATCATTCCCTAGAATAAAAATTGTGTTTGATTTCCAACAGAGTTCTATTAAAGTGATGACAGAATCAGTCTCTGCCAAGGTGGAAAACTGTGAATATTCTCTGCATTCATGAATCAAGTTAACACATTAATTGCTTATAGAACCTAGTTCTTCAGTATGAGTGTTAAAGGGTGGGGAGGCTCTCATTTATGTTCAGCGTGTATTTGTAATCATAGTGAGCGTCTTGTGGAAAACAATTCTTATTGTCTTTTTATTTTGGGTAGTCTGTGATATACAAGTTGCATTATTCCCTGAGATACCTAAAATTCCTCCAAAAACATCCTACTATGTCTTCTTCAACTCACCTAGGAAATACGATGAAAAGAGTGAGTGAGCTAAGTACCCAAGTACTAAATTTGATTCCTGTTTTTCATTTGTTTGCAATATCTTTTAATTTAGATCAAGAAATGTCCATACAGTTCACTCCTCCTGTTCTAAAGCACACAGGAATCATCACCATGAGCTTCATTTGAAACTTTCCCTGAACAACTGTATTTCCTATTCCCTGGTCTTCATTCCCAGCACCTGCTGCCAACCACGACTGCCACCAGGAAAGGGATCTTGTTACACTCATTAGACTTCACATGTGTGTGCTCTGTCAGAACCACAGTGTTTTATATCTAACTTGTGTAGGACTCATTTTCAAGATGATTCATTTGTAAGTGATTATGTGAGTATGTCTTCCATTATGAGTTCACACTTCTCAGAAGTACCACTTAAAAATGGACCTTTCCCACTTTTGATGATATTTGTTGAAGTGATTGTCAACTTTGTTAATTGGGGTCATTTCAAAGTGCTCATAAGCCTGTTCTCTAGATACTCCATGCTGCGTGGAGTGATTTGGGAAAGAAAACTGAACAGCCGTTGCAAAGAACTAACACAGACCAAACAAAATTTTCCTCTTCCTTGAAATATTGGAAAGATCTCAAGATACTTGTTAAAGTTAAATGAACAATCCATAAACACCTACCAATTTCTCCAAAAAATAAACTTTTAGTCTAAGGAGATAAATGAAAATGGTCTCACGACATTTATTTTGGGAAATTTATGTTTGGTTGCCTTGCATATAAGAACCTTCATGAACAAACATAAAACATATAGCCTCTTCCAAGAACCTTGTTAAGAATTAAACCTACTACCATGAAGATCACTTGATCATCACACTGAAATCAGATTGATTATAGTCTTTGCAACCGAGCACTGTGGAGTCAGCAAAACCAACATTAGGAGCTGACTGTGGCTCAGATCATGAGCTGCTTCTTGCAAAAATCAGACATAAATTGAAGAAAGTAAGGAAAATCACTAGGTCATTCAGGTATGACCTAAATCAAATCCTTTATGATTATATAGTGGTAGTGGCAAATAGATTCAAGGGATTAAACCTGATAGACAGAGTGCCTGAAGAACTACGGTTGGAGGTTAGAACACTGTACAGAAGGCAGTGATCAAAAACACCTCCAAGAAAAACAAATGCAAAAGAGGGAAAATGGTTATCTGAGGAGGTCTCACAAATAGCTGAGAAAAGAAGAGAAGCGAAAGGCAAAGGAGAAAAGGAAAGATATACCTATCCGAATGCAGAGTTCCAGAGAATAGCAAGGAGAGATAAGAACACCTTCCTAAGTAAACAAAGCAAAGGAATAGAGAAAAACAATAGAATATGAAAAACTAGAGATCTCTTCAAGAAAATTAGAGATATCAAGGGAACATTTCATGCAAAGATGGGCACAATAGAGGACAGAAATGGTATGAACCTAACAGAAGCAGGAGATATTAAGAAGAGGTTGCAAGAATACACAGAACTACACAGAAAAGATCTTAATGACTTGGATAACCATGATGGTGTGATCACTCACCTAGAGCCAGATATCCTGAAGTGTGAAGTCAAGTGGGCCTTAGGAAGTATCACCATGAACAAAGCTAGTGGAGGTGATGGAATTCCAGCTGAGCCATTTCAAATCCTGAAAGATGATGCTGTTAAAGTGCTGCACTCAATATGCCAGCAAATTTGGGAAACTTAGCAGTGGCCACAGGACTAGAAAAGGTCAGTATTCGTTCCAATCCCAAAGAAAGGCAATGCCAAAGAATGTTCAAACTACCGCAAAATTGCACTCATTTCACATGCTAGCAAGGTCATGCTCAAAATCCTCCAAGCTAGGCTTTAAAAGTATTTGAACCAAGAACTTCCAGATGTACAAGCTGGATTTAGAAAAGGCAGAAGAACCAGAGATCAAATTGCTAACATTCCTTGGATCATAGAAAAAGCAAGACAATTCCAGAAGAACATCTTCTGCTGCTTCACTGAGTACACTAAAGCCTTTGACCTTGTGGATCACAACAGACTATAGAAAATTCTGAAAGAGATGGGAATACCAGACCACCTTACCTGCCTCCTGCGAAATTTGTATGCAGGTCAAGAAGAAACAGTTACAACTGAACATAGAACAACAGACTGGTTCAAAATTGAGAAAGGAGCACGTCAAGGCTGCATATTGTCACCTGTTTATTAACTTATATGCAGAGTACATCATGAGAAATGCTGGGCAGGATGAAGCACAAGCTGGAATCAAGATTGCTGAGTGACATATCAATAACCTCAGATATGCAGACACCACACTTATGGCAGAAAGCAAAGAAGAACATAAAGAGCCTCTTTATGAAAGTGAAAGAGGATAGTGCCAAAGCTGGCTTAAAACTCAATATTCAATAAACTAAGATCATGGCATCCAGTCCCATTATTCAAGGCATATACACGGGGAAACAATGGAAACAGTGAAAGACTTTATTTTAAGGGGGGCTCCAAAATCACAGTGGACAGTAACTGCAGTCATGAAATTAAAAAACGCTCCTTGGAAGAAAAGCTATAACAAGCCTAGATAGAGCACTAAAATGCAGAGACATTACTCTGCCGACAAAGGTCCCTACAGTCAAAGCTATGGTTTTTCCAGTAGTCATGTATGGATGTGAGAGTTGGACCATAAAGAAGGTTGAGTGCTGAAAAATCGATGCACTTGAACTGTTGTGTTGGAGAAGACCCTTGAGAGTCCCTTGGACTGCAAGGAGATCAAATGAGTCCATCCTAAAGGAAATCAATGGTGAATATTCATTGGAGGGACTGATGCTGAAGCTGCAGTTTCCAATACTTTGGCCACCTGATGTGAAGTGTTGACTCACCAGAAAAGACCCTGATGCTGGGAAAGATAGAAGGCAGGAGGAAACGGGGACAACAGAGGATAAAATGGTTGGATGGCATCACTAACTCAATGAACATGAGTTTGAGCAAGCTCTGGGAGATGGTGAAGGACAGAGAAGCCTGCCGTGCTGCAGTCCATGGGGTCACAAAGAGTCGACCATGACTGAGCGACTGAACAACAAGAACCATGAAGAAGTGAAGTTTGCTCTCATGGGTCCAGTCTCCTGGGAGAGATGGAAGAATATGCTTAGAATAAGATTGGTTACGTGTTGGAAGAAAAATCTTTACAAAGTTCTCTTTTAATACATTTACCTAGTTTGCACCCAACTTTATAAATAAGAGCACATGTATTCATATTTTAGAAGCATTTTGCAGCACACAGAGTGAAACTATAATGTGAAAGAGATATATATATAATTTATGGAATCAGAATCAAATATTTTACAGTTTATCTAGTGTCCATGAACCTATTTGTTGACAAAATTACTTGTTGTAAAAGAAGAACACCCTGTCTCTGCATTACCCGTCCCATAAAGGCATATTTGTGGAAAATCTGAGTTCTTCCATGGCCAGTTATACTCTCCACTTGCAAAGCCTGGGGAACTTTGAGGAGTTTCAAAGACAGTACATGTTTTCGCTGAAATTACAAACCCGATCAACAATAAGCTAATATGTGAGCAGTAACTGTAGCATCAAAAAGAATACTAAACATGAAATGAGAAACCAAATTGTTCTGGCCTGAAATTCCTAACCTGGAAAAGTCTGAACTACTTAACTTCTGATGCTATTCCTTAACCTGGAGCTCAATGGTAATTTCTTATAGAATTTTTAAAATGATACAAATAAATGTATATGGAAAAGAAGAGTGTAAATGCTGTTAGAAACATGTCTATAATCAGGAAAATATTGTGGTTCATTTATTAATATGAGTAAATGAAACATGGGTGACTTGCTCATCCAATACTGTCAGTAGTCAAGGCACTGTAGGAAAATAAGACCCAGTCCCTGTCTGATGAGTTGTGTAGGTGACAGGAAGAGAGCAAGAGAGGCAGCCAAGGCACACGGCTTGATAAGCTCCCTGTAGGAAGCATTTAGGCATTGCTCTGACGCTGTGGCAGCCAGAGGAAATAGTGATTAATTGCAGGGAGTACAGACAGGGGTTAGAGGGAACATGTTAGCTGAGCAAACATTAAAGAAAGTATGGGACTTTCAAGGTGGCCAGAGTGGGAATGAATGACCACTCCAAGGTAGCTGGGGTTGGTTAGGCTCCCTTTGCAAAGAACATAATTCTCTCTAAATAGCTTGAGCAAGAAGGAACTTAATATAAAGTGTTACTTGACTTATAAATCTTTGGGAGGATGGAGGAAAGGCTTTCAATTGCACTTTCTGAAATGACTTCCAGAGTCAGACACAGAGTCAGGCCACGAAGGAATGACTGTGTTTCCCTCCAATCAGGAAAGCCCTGGCCAAGAGCACCCTGTCACTGCCCATATGAAGGGAATAAGCATATCAATCATAATCTAGGCAGGCAAGCTCCACAAGACCAGGGAGCAGGGTGTGCTCCATTCACGGACACCCCATGGACCTGGAAGAGTGTCCAGCATTGCACAGGTGCTCAATACCAGCATTGCACAGGTGCTCAATAAGTATTTGTTGAATGAACCTAATAGGTGAACTGCTATCTACTAGCTCCAGGACCATGCCATGCCTAATATGACTCTCTCCAACCAGTGGAATTGTGGAGTTGGCCTCTCAACACCCACCAACTTGACAAGGCACTAGTTCCTAGTTAATGTTGAGAAGAGAAATCAAACTCCCTTCTCAGCAGTGCTGTCAGCAGACACACTTGGTATTTCAGAAGCATGGCCTCTGCCTCCCTTTGACTTCCAGTCTCAGGTGACTGCATTGGATTGGGGCACCTAGTCACATCCAGGACCTACCATTAAAGGAGCCTAGGAAATATGGCTTTTAGCATTTTACCCCCTTCAATATAAAACAGCATGGCAAGAGAGTTCAACAGTCCAGCTCTTTGGCTCCTAACATCCATAATATTCATGTATACACTTCTTATCATACCCAGGTAGAGTATCAATAAGAAAAACAGCCACAGTCTCCATCACCCAAGTACAATGAATAGAAATGAAAAAGCCCCACCCCCTCTCAAAGGGTGGACACAAAGTTCTATCCATTACTGTATTTATCTCTAATAAGGTGATTTTTTTTCCTAATTCAGCTAGAGTCTTGCCTTGTGTGTGTGGGCTCAGTCGCTTCAGTAGTGTCTAATTCTTTGTGACCCTATGGACTGCAGTACGTCAGACTCCTTAGTCCATGGGATTCTCCAGGCAAGAATACTGGAGTCGGTGGCTATGTTCTCCTCCAGGAGATCTTCCTCACCCAAGGATCAAACTCACGTCTCTTAAGTCTCCTGCATTGCAGGTGGATTCTTTATCATCCTGCCTTATTATCATATAAATCATATATACTGAACAATAAACTTAGCAACCATGGTCATACATGAGATAAAAGAGAGTGGAGAAAAAGGAATAAGCAGGATTCAAAAATTCATTCACATAAAGTGGGGGGTCAGGTGAGATGAATGAATTGACCAGCATGAACCTACATTGTAAGTTAAATAGGGCTCACTTCTGCAAAACAGAGCTTCCCTGATAGCTCAGTTGGTAAAGAATCCACCTGCAATGTAGGAGACCCTGGTTCAATTCCTGGGTCGGGAAGATCCGCTGGAGAAGGGATAGCCTACCCACTCCAGTATTCTTAGGCTTTACTTGTGGCTCAGCTGGTGAAGAATCTGCCTGCAATGCAGGAGACCTGGGTTAAATTCCTGGTTTGCGTAGATCCCCTGGAGAAGAAACCACTACCCACTCCACTATTCTGGCCTGGAGAATTCCATGGACTGTATAGTCCGTGTGGTCGCAAAAAGTCAGACACGAATGAATGACTTTCATTTTCACTGTTTTACAAAACAAATAAATTCCAGACCCTCTGTGTTAGGAACCACCTGGTTCCTTCTGCCTTAAATGTCTCTTCTGCCTTAAATATGGACAGGGAGAATTTGTGCCATTTCCCTGAATGTGAGTTTTAGGACTTTGGCAGTGATTCTAGTCATCCTGATACAGAGGGATACAGAGGGACTCACCCTCCACCCCTAAGTTTCCTGACATGGAGCTCCTTGCTACTTCTCTGGGCTTCACATTTCCATCCCATGTGGGAAGCATTTGAAAGAGGGACTGGGTGGATGATGCAAGTCAGTAACCAATCTCATTACATCTGAAATACCTTCATTGCAAAGAGCTATACATGTGTGTGTTTTTTGTATAAACGTATACACTGTGGACAGTAACAACAGTCTTACCTCTGTAAAAAGAAAGTGTTAATCGCTCAGTCATGTCTGACTCTTTGGGATCCCATGGACTATAGCCCACCAGGCTCCTCTGTCCATGGGATCCTCCAGGCAAGAACGGGTAGCCCACTGTCTTCTCCAGGGGCTCTTTCTAATCGAGGGAACCCAGGTTTCCTGCATTGCAGGCAGATTTTTTACCGTCTGTAAATGACAATTAATTCAGAATCAGAATATGATAAAAAGAAAACTCTTCCTCTAATGCCCAGTCCACATTCCCTTTGCTCTTAGCTACAACACCCAGCTGGTCATTGTTGTTCATAGTGAAGAGTAGCCCAAGCAGTCATTCCTGAAGAATCTGCCTGCACAGGTTGCTGTGTCATAGTCTGCAGGAGTTAGCCAGTCTCTCAGTGCTTTTCTGGGAGGGCAACGGTCACTTCCCTGCCTGTGATGTGCAGCAGTAATCTAATTAAGACAATTCTTAGATTTTTCTTGCCACTAATCTTCCACCTGACCACTTGGCCTAAACATTAGCCAGTGAGGCCCAGGTCATGTCTCCTTCCAGAAAACTGTTGCCAAAGGTTCTATCTGCTAGGAAGATTTACCCTTAAAGTCCACTTCTGAATACAGCTACAATGCTGGAAGCATCCAACTTCTGGTTGGGGAAAGCATAGCATCGTCCACAACCTATTAACTAATAGACTGCTTCTATGGGTCGTCTCCATGAGGCCAGAGGTAGCAGGGAAGGGAAAAATGGCAGTGCAGAAAAAATAAGCACCATGTGAGGAAAAGATACCTTCCCTAGCAACTTATTTGAGATTTTCAGAAAATGCTTGTGGTTGGTCTTGTACAAACTGTATCACCTTGGACTATGGATTACTGCTTGAACTTCTAACCCCACAGCTTTGTGATGAGAACACTTGCTCATTGAAGGGAGTCCAAGACACGTGATCACTCGGTACCTCAGGTGTTCAATATATTCCAGTAGCAAGCCAGCAGAACAATTCACTGGCCACAAAACGCCTTGTTCCAAAATCTAAGAGGCCTGGTCGGTGATTATCTAGCATTGCCAGAGTCTTCAAATATTTTTCTCATCTTCCAGCATCATTATATACACTGCACCATATAGGCCCAAAGGAGAAACTTCTTCCATGGCTGCCTAAAGAAGGTGAAGAATACTGGAGTGGGTTGCCATTTCCTTCTCCAGGTGATCTTCCCAACTCAGGGATGGAACCCGGGTCTCCTGCATTGCAGGAAGATTCTTTACCATCTGAGCCACAAGGGAAGCCCTTTCTTCTCTGGGACTCACACAAAGTTGGCAGCCTGAAGGCATACTCAGTGAATGGCTTATAAAAACACCCATAAGTATTGCTTAAATTGCCTCTAAATCTAAATAAGTCCAACAAGCATTGTACCTTTTCTTCTCCAATGCTAGTTGATGTAAAGTCTGGCAAGGGTTCTTTTACGTTTGAGGAGATTACCTCACATATGACACAAGCTCTCTCTACAAGCTTCTCTGGCTTTTTGCAGCATGCAGCTCTCATCTTCTCACATGCAAGTCCCATATACACACATAGATCATAGTTTTTTCTTGCCCTCCAGGTCCTGTTGGCATAGAGACCTCCATAGAGTGGGCCTGCATAATACTCTTTGCAATGGTGAGTTGACAATGGTAGCAGCAGGATAAATCATGACAAAGAACCAGAAAGTGGCATATTGGAGTAATACAATAGAGTGATACCACTGTCACTGAGAGAGGAAAACCAGTTGCCCTGGAATTTTCTGCTTCTTGGGATAGAGACCCTGGCTTTGCCAGATAATTGTTTTGTGCCCAGTGCTAGAGATTGGGTTGATGTGCTTCAATAAAGAGACAAGTTCTTGAGCAGCTGTTGACATTGGACTTAACACATGATTAAGTTCGTCACAACCCACAGCTTAGCAGAGAAATGATAATGAAGGAATGACCTGACAGAACATGCAGACCTGGGTTAGGAGCTAAGAAACTAAAGATCTAGGAGAAAAGGGGGACTTTGAGAGTTGAGCCTCTGCTTCCGCCCTCACCCCTCCTTACCACTCTCTGATACAGCTGTAGTCACAATTACGTGAATGACTGAGATTGGAGACCTTGAAAGAGATTTCAGAAAGACTAGCATTTGTTATTAGGTGGGGGTATTTATGAGGTCTTCAAACAAATCATGGCCAGTCTCCTAGTATAGGTTGCAGAGTCATACATGGAAGACTTATAAAGTATAAGTCATACACTTACTATGTCTGTTTTCCAATTTGGGGATCTCACTCTTTTCCAATAAGTGCTCTAAAATTTATAAGAACCTTGAGGAGGTTCAGAATATAACCTATAATATAATTTAGCAACTTAGAGTCAGACTGGACAGTCTATTTAGGCAACTGCCACTAGAGATAATAAAGTAATGATTCTTTTAGGACATCCATGGATGATCATGGTCTTCTGATGTCATCTCAGTATGAGAATTTAAAAGGCTGCATTTTCATTTCTTCTTTAAACTCACCAGCATATTTTGAAGCAGTTGCCTTAAGTCAGTCATTGTTTTCCCCATTCTTTCCAGGATGGCCAACTGAAGCAGTCGTGTGGTGTGTGAGGCCTTGCCTTCACTGTGCCCTTCTCTCCGGGTTGTCTCTGGTGATAATTTCAGTAACTGTTTTATTTGCATAACACGGATAACCTGCCTCTCTTCTAACTGAGATTCATACCCAATCAGGCATTATTTATTGTGTTTTAGAACTTTTGCTTTCATTGAAAATATGTATGTCTACTTTCAGTAAAATTAATTACATTAAAAAATTTTAGACATTGATATTATTTTAGATGTTTATCATTCTACTTTAGTTGATGGCATATTTGCTTGTCAAAAAGAATTTATATCTATAATCATGAGTTATGGTCAATAAAATTATACCCCTGAATCAAGACTTTATAAAGAGAAGATTTCCTCAATATTTAGAATGGAATGGGAGTAGGGTGGAGAAAAGAAACATATGTGGCAAAGAGATAAATTACTTTCTTTTTTATTTTATTTTAACATTTATTTGACTGTGCCAGGTCTTACTTGGGGCACATAGGATCTTTTTTAGCTGTGGTCTGCAGGATCTTTACTTTTGGCATCTCAACTCTTAGATACAGGATGTGAGATCCAGTTCCTTGACCAGGGATTGAACTCAGGCTCCTTGCATTGGGAGCTTGGAGTCTTAGCCACTAGACCACCAGCAAAGTCCCTACTTTCTCTCTTAAATTAGAGAATAATTGCCTCACAATGCTGTATTAATTCCTGACGTACAATAGTGTGAGTCAGCCATATGTACACACATACCCCTGCCTCTGAGGCCTCCCCGCTACACCACCTCCTACCCCGCTGCTCTAGGTCATCACAGAGCACTGAGGTGAGCTCCCTGGGCTATATCCTCTCCTTCCCCCACCGTGTCTGCAAGTCCATTCTCTTTGTCTTCATCTCTATTCCTGCCCTGCAAATAAGCAACTTCTTTAAGGCTTTTACCTTCATTGATGTCCTTTCATTCTATTTTTCAGAGACAGTACTGCTGGAGGTGATCTTAAAGCCCATGTTGTCTAACTCTTTAGTTTACAGCAAAAGAGCTGAGGTTGCACCCACATCTCAATTAAAACACTTCATTATATACCGTCTTATTCTCTAATTGCATGTATTACATTTCTAACAAGACTATAAGCTCTTTGTTGCAGAGGTGATTATCTTGTTTTTTGTATCTCTCTCACAGCTCTTAATACTTGTTGATTAAATGATTGATTTAATCAAGGGTGATCTCTTTTTTATCCCTTATGCTTCTGAGATCACTGGCCAGGTCACAGATTGAAGCACTCATGGTGGAAGTTATCGTTAGTATGTAGAGAATCCTAGGTCCTTTGGAGACAGTGTACTTGAATAATAAGGGAACTATATAAAGTCAAATGACTCATAATTACTAGAATAAAAATCAAAAGGAAGGATTATGAAATAATTTGCAAGTTCAAACACACATTAGTTTTCCAAGATTGTGGTTCTGCTACAAATGGACTATAAAAAGTTTAAAAATCTGCTTATTATCCAAATAGAAAATATGTGCTCCCAAGCATATGTATATACAGGAAAACATATGAGAAATCCAGACTGCTTTGTATACTTTCTGTCAATTTCTGCACACAGGAAATTGGGAGTTTAAGATTATTCAGGGTATACACACAACTTAGGTATCTACCAAGAAGTCATAGAAGTATAAAATGATACCCATCCAAAATTGTGAGAACTTATGTTTTACAAATGAAAACATTGAGGCATAGAGTATCTAAATATTTTAATACTCTATGTAAGTGTGCACATCTATTAAATAAACATAGAATCAGTCTAAGTTGGTCATTTTAATACTTTTTCCTAGTCATTATCATGTAGCTGTCCTATATTTGAGGGGGATATCTCTATAAATACTGAACTAGTTTTCAAACTGTCATTCTCAATTATATTATTGATAATTGCATAAATGTTAATTTCATTTATCAGTTTTTGGAGTGCTTGAAGACAAAGATTCTGCCATTCTTTTAAACTTTCATTACGTTGGGTATAAAGAATTGCACATAGTAATTGGTCAATAAATTCTTGCTAATTAAAAGAAAAAATACTAGATCACCTCTACTTTATAGAAGTGTTTTTGTGGACAGAATGCCATCATCCTCACCACAAACTTGTGGAATTGAGTTATTGTAGTACTTTGCTGAGGCTCTAAGTAAATGAAATAGTTTTGTACATAAATCCTTTCCTCGAGGTAAAAGAAAAGACAGCAGTAACAAGTCCTTACACAATTTATTTTACAAGACTCCATTCTAATCTTCCTTGAAAAACTCTTCTAAATTCTAAGACAAATAAAATTAGTTAATTAGATGCTTAACTACTCTTTATTATATTTGTATATTACTCTTGGAACAAACTTAAATGCAGGAGAATTATATATCTACATGTGAGGAGTAAACTTGCAGTACAGAGGGATCTCTTGTATAAGCAAAATAGATTATTTTTAAAAAGGACTTACTTTTTGAAAATGAGCACATAATTCTACAATTAAGTATACTATGTATGGATTATGGAAAGATAGTGGAGATGGTGGCAGCAGTTTTGGGATCTTCCTGACTCCCATGTGAAAACAGAAAGATTAACTAGCTAGAAAAACCAACAACTCTTGGATAGTATACATGAAAAACTAGGTGATGAGGTATCTCCCTCAAAACAAAATAGAAACATGAAAGAAGGAACCATCAGTACTTCCAAGATCCGCTGTTAGCAGTATCTGTGAAGGAGAAAGAGGAAATCAAGACGGTGTCAGGCAGACCTGTAGCAAAAGAACCCAGTTGATAACAAGCATGGTGGACCAGTGAACTGACTAGGTTTTACCCTCTTTAATCCCAATAAGTGCAAGAAGTCCAGTCTAAAAGAGCTGTCACAGGTTGACCCCATAAACTTTTGAAACTGACCCCTTGGCTTCCTTATAGGAGAAGGCATTACATTTAAGAGAAAGTGCCAAGAGTGGAATCAAAATTGAGCAGAAAAGAAGAGCAAAGACAAAGGAAAGAGAGAACTCTGGAAAAAGTGAGGTGAGAGAACAGATCCAAGATACTACCAATAAATAAATAAAAGAGAAAAACAGCTGCCAGATATTTTAATATGGCATGAAAACGTCAGAGGAGGAAACTCTCATGTTGGAAAAGCCTTGAGCACCTATCAAGAAAACTAAATTAGTGTAAAAAGGAAAAACAGTGGAGTTTGGAAGTCAACTCTCATGCAAAGATATTATTTAAAAACAAAAAAAGACTGGAAGGAGCAGAGGATTAATTCCTACGGGCTTTCCAGGTAGCGCTAATAGTAAAGAACACCGCTGCCAATGCAGAAGATGTAAGGAAGATCCCCTGGAGGAGGACACGGCAACTCATTCCTGTATTCCTGCCTGAAGAATCCCAAGGACAGAGGAGCCTGGTGGGCTACAGCCCATGGGGTCACAGAGTCAGACACGACTGAGCGCCTAAGCACAAGCACAAGCATTAAAAAGGAGCCGAAAGGAATTGTTCCAGTCATCGATTGAGAGGTACCGAACTAGCCAACATGCAGTGGCTCAAAATCACCTATTGATTTCACGGGTCAGTTCGGGGAAACCTGGTCATGACAGTCTGTCGCTGATCCATGTGGCATCAGATAGAGCAACTAGAGTTGGAAAATGCAATCCCAAGGTAGCGTCTTCATTCACACACTCGTCCATCACCTTGGTGCTCTTTGGTGCTCTCCTTCCTAAAGGAATCTCACCCTTAAGATCCTGTCAATTTGGCTTGACTTTTTCACAGATCCCAGGGTAATATTTCTTGCAAAGCGGTTTGGGGCTCAAAGCAGGCAGAAAGGGGACATAGTCCTTACCATCACTCCTAGCACCAACCAGAGGAGTGTCAAAGAAACTGTAGCCATATTTAGTACATTGTAGATGTTAAGAAAATGATAAGAGATGAAAGCATTCTATAGAACAGAATTAAAAAAAAAAACAGAAAGGAGGTGATAAAATTCAAATAGAATTATAAATAAATGAGAAAAACATTCCTTAAGGAGTGAAAAATAAAAAAGAATAAACACAGAAACATATATTACAAAACAAATAATGCCTTATGAGAAATAAAAAGTCAAAAGTAGAAACTTTAGTTTTCTTAAAAAAAAAAGAATAAAGTGACACAATATATTTTCATGTGCCTGTTGACTATCTGTATGTCTTCTTCAGAAAGTGTATACTCAGCTCCATTGCCTACATTTTTAACTGTGATTTTTTTGTTGTTGTTGTTATTAAGTTGTATGATTTCTTTATATATTTTGTATATGAACCTGTTGCTGGCTGTATGATTTGCAAAGATCTTCTCCCATTCAGTAGGTTGTCTTTTAGTTTTGTTAATGGTTCCCTTTGTTGTGCAGAAGATTTTTAGTTTAATATAGTTTAATTAAACATTTTAATGTAGTCCCACTCGTTTATTTTTGCTTCTGTTTTCCTTGCCTGTGATATTGTTAAGAGCAATATCAAAGAGCATACTGTATGTCTTCTTCTAGCAATTTTACAGTCTCAAGTCTTACAACCAAGGTTTGAGTTGGTTTTTGTGAGCGAGGTGAGATTTTCTTTTGATTGTGATTGCCAAATATTCTCAACATCATTTGCTGAGGAGACAATCTTTTCTCCATTGTGTTCTTTGCTCCTTTATCATACATTTATTGCCTATAAATGTGTGTGTTTATTGATAAAACTATTTATTTAGTTTTGTTCCATTGATCTATGTATTTGTTTTTATGCCAATATCATGCTGTTAAATCAATTACCACATACAATATCATCTCATGCCTGTTAAAATGGTTATTATCTAAAAGGGAAAATAAGCATTGGAGAGGGTGTCGCAATAGGAACTTTCAGATACTGTTGAGAATGTAAATTGGTGAAGCCACTACAAGAAATAGTATAAAGATTCTTCACAAAGTTAAGAATAGGATTACCATATGATCCAACTATTCCATTCTGGTTATTTATCTGAAAAAATGCAAAAAATTAATTAGAAAAAATATATGCACCCCTATGTTCATTGCAGCATTATTTACAAAAGCCATGATATAGAAACAACATAAGTGCCCATTGATGGATGGATAGATAAAGAAGGTGTGACATAAAGGAATACTACTCAGCCATAAAAAGATCAGACCTTACCATCTGCAATAACATGGATGGATCTTGAGGGTATTATGCTAAGTGGAACAAGTCAAATGGGAAAAGACAAATATCACATGATTTCTCTCACATGTGGAATATAAAACAAACAAATGAACAACCAACACTAAGCAAAAACAAACATGTGGAAACAGAGAACACAGTAGAAGTTACCAGCAAGTAGATGTGACAGAGGATGAACTAGGCAAAGACGGGCACCTGTATGGTGACGGATAGACACTAAACATTTGGTGGTGACCGTGCTGTAGTGTATACAGGGGTGCGCTCAGTCATGACTCATATTCAGCTCTTTGCAGCCCCATGGACTGTAGCCCGCCAGGCTCCTCTGTCCATGGAATTCTCTACACAAGAACTGGAGCGAGTTGCCATTCCCTACTCCAGAGGATCTTCTCAACCCAGAGATCTAATCCGCGTCTCTTGAGTCTACTGCATTGGCAGGCAGATTCTTTACCACTAGAACTATCTGGGAAGCCCCCAGTGTATACAGGAGTGGAAATAAAATGTTGTACACATGAGACTTATATAATATAAATCAATGTTACCTTAGGAAAAAAAAGAATTAAAAGGATGTTGATATTCATTGAAGACAGGCACAGAAAATTCAACATAAAAAATCATAACAACAACAAAAGCATGAAAATAGAAAATACAGTAAAAGCTTTGATTCAAGAAAAATGTGATAATTTTTTAAAATTGAGCCTCCTATTAAGAGAGTATGTCTTTTTTACCTAAGAATAGAGACACAGAATGGTCAACAAGACACATTCTAAGAAAACTGGGTTGTTGTTTAGTTGCTAGGTCGTGTCCAATTCTTCAGTGACACCATGGACTGTAACCCACCAGGCTCCTCTGTGGAGTTTCCCAGGCAAGAACACTGGTGAGCATTTCCCTTTCCTTCTTCAGGGGACCTTCCTGACCCACGGATCAAACCCTTGTATCATGCAGTAGTAGGCAGATTCTTTACCACTGAACCACCAGGGAAGCCAAGAAAATTTAAACAGTCAGACTTTTTTTTCTAATAAAAACTATTTTTATACAGAAGTTTTATGTTCATGGAAAATTTGAAAGGAAGATAGAGATTTCTCACATTCCCCTGTCCTCACACTTGGATAGCCTCCCCCATTTTCAAAAATCTCTCACCAGAATGGTGCATTTATTATATTGATGAACCCATATTGATGCATCATAATCACACGAATTCCATAGTTTATATTGAACTTTGCTCTTGGTGTTGTAGATTGTATGGATTTGAAAAAGACAGGATATGTCTCTTCATGAAAGACCACAGCACCATCCATAGTTTTGACATCTAACATGAGTCTGACAATGCCTATCTATTCAGATACCATTTTTAGGAAGAGGACAGAGGAAAAATATTATGGAACTACATCATGAGTACCCATCCAAGAAATCTAGACTAAAAAACAAAACAAAACTAACTTAATTTTAAATTTAATTAACATAAGCAGAGAGTCAAACAATAAATTGAAATTATTTCTCCTATATCTTGCCCTGGTCAAACCACATTTGGAGTTCAGTGTTATAAAGAAGGGTATTTATGAGACATCAAAAAACAAAGAACTGTCCAAATCATCAATACTTGAAAGGATTTTTTTATAAGTAATTATGAGAAAATAGTTTATTTTGGAGAAGAAAAGAATTAAAGAAAACAAGATAGTTGCTTTCAAGAACAATAATAATCTGTCAGGTAGATATGAAATTTTAATTGCTTTGAGTAATTTCAAGGACAGGGTCAGCATTGAGCTTCCTGGAAAATCAGCTATGGATTTTTGGCAAATTGATCTTTTGAAGACTCATGGCCTACACTTTCACAGATACAAAATTTGGGAACTGATCTCATAGATCTCAGCCTGTAAGACTAGCACAGTAGAAAAAAGTTTAGACTATACTTAGACTGATTCATATGACTCTATGATTTTAAGTATTTTCTATCAAAACCCGGAGGTTATCTTGTGAGTTGATAGGTTCCATTACTAGGAATATTTACCCAGAAATCGTAAAAAACTTGCATTTGCTGGATGTTGAGACCAAACTGCCTTTCAGATCTTCTCCAGATCTGGTGCTGTGTCTGAGGGGAAGAGTTAAGCGGCATATTTGATCTCCCTTGTGCTTACAACAGGTGTCCCACTTGTGTTTGTAAAGTTATAAAAAGTCATTACTGTTCTGCTTAACAAATGACTGGTATGTCATTTGATTGAAATTGGTGGTGGCAGTTGTAGAAAGAGAAGATGTCAGTGAGGAACCAAGGGTTTTCAGAGAAGGCGTCCCCGAGTAATATTTGGAACAGTGCCAAATCCTAAAAAGAATTCAAATTTGATTAATATTATTATTATCAGTATTGGAGATAATTATGTCTTATAATTTGATAACATATATCATAATTATTGAACATGATTTTTTTATTGTTAAACCTGAGTTCAAATTTTTACTTGTGTAAATAACTTCTCTGAGCTTAAGCTTACTCTTTTGTAAAATAAGAAATAATAATTTCAAGGTCAAATTGCTTGTAAGGGGCTAAAATATACAGTGAATACAGAGCTACCAGCCCTACATCATAAGCGCCAGAGACAGACAGCTGTCTGATTTAAATATCCATAGTGTCAAGAAGTCTCTGGGAGGCAGCTATCAGCCAGGAGCTCTAGTTTAGAGATGCCTCACATTCACTGAAGGGCTTCCCAGGTGGGGTTAGTGGTAAAGAACTCGCCTGCCAAAGCAGGAGACATAAGAAATGTGGGTTCGATCCCTGGGTTGGAAAGATTCCCTGGAAAAGGAAATGGCAACCCACTCCAGTATTCTTGCCTGGAGAATCCCATGGACAGAGGAGCCTGGCGGGTCACAGTTCCTTGGGACTGCAAAGAGTCAGACACGACTGAAGTGACTTAGCACGCACAGTGAGATCTCGATACTAGATCTCACACCAGGGCAAGAGCAGAAGTGGAAAGCGCTTCTAAGATTAGTGTCCTGTGAGCTCTCTGTCCCTTTCCCTGGCTAGGTGCAGGGCACAAAGAGATCCTAGCCTCAAGAATTATTGGAGCCTTTAGTTGTTAGGAGCCTGAAATCCTGCCTAATCACGAAAAAGCTACCTACTAACTAGGCATCTCTATACTGAACTGTGATGTGACAAAAAATAAATCCCTATTGTGTTATGCCCCTGAAATCTTGAACATTATTTGTTACAGCAGCTAAAATTATCCTTGTTAATATCCATCAATGACAGCAAGCGTTCAATACATTATAATATTCCTTTTAATCAGAATGTCTGATAGATTGTCTGGATAACATGAGGTTTACAATGAATGTGCATGCTAAATCATTTCAGTCATGTCTGACTCTTTGTAACCCCATGGACTGTAGCTTACCAGGCTCCTCTGTCCATGGGATTCTCCAGGCAAGAATATGGGAAGGGTTACCATTTCCTTCTCCAGGGGATCTTACCGTCCCAGGGATTGAACCCATGTCTCTTATGTCTCCTGCATTGGCAGGTGGGTTCTTTACCACTACTGTTACCTGGAAAGCCCTTCTCATGAATAGTAGGCATTATTCTTTTAGTTATCTCAGTGAAAGGATGATGTAGAGAAATAATAACATGTGAATTATGCCCCATATCTGTTCTAATGTCAAAGCTAATAATTCTAATATGTATTATTTTTATCATTTATATATTAACTTTATTAAAATAACTAACAATAAAGTGGATTCATATCTTTACTTTCTATTTAGTATCTTCCAGATCTACTTTCCAGAGTGAAGACATAATAATTTCTCAATTGATCAAATGTCCCTTCTTTACTTCATATAATAATTATGGAAGTTCTCATTATATATAATACATATGTAGGGAAAATGAGTGTTTTGGCTTAAGTTTCACCTCACTTTTATGATCAAAACCACAAAAATAATGCGTACAATGTATTTGTAAACTACACTTGTATGAGGGGGCACCTTTTATAAACTGTATGAAACAGTTCTAGCCCGCAATATAGGCAGAACACAGAAATGAATTCAAAGGTGGTTTGTACAGTGGTATGAATGACAGCAGAGCCTAGGAGAACATGGAGCATGCTGAGACCCTCAGGTGTCCTTTTCCAGGGAAGGAGAAAGGTTAACCTTAACCTTTCTATATATTTTCCCTTTTAATTAAGGGCCATATAAAAATACATTAACACATTAGTCACATGATCATAATATGACTGGGCCATTTTGATGCCCTGATCCTCTTTGGGAACTTTAATTTTTGTGAAACTTAAGTATGGGAGACTGAGTAAAAATCAAGCAACTTGATCTGTTGAAGAATTAGTTGGCCATTTTATTTTGTTAGTTCATGATGCGTGTAGTCTAAAAACGAATCAATTCATATGACTCTGGTAACTAAGAAGCATGGTATAAAGATAATGACTCTACTCAGAAATACATTGTGAAATGGATGCTTTAAACCCACATTAAAAATAACAATAATAGTATCTCTCTGAATCCATTTTCTCTCTTACCAGATACTTTATTTTTCAGCTACTATATTTGCCACAATATATTACACATTGCAGCAAATTTTCAATATTTAGAATTATTATCTGAGTTTGTTGATGAGCATCTTGTCTTCTGTTATATCAATTCATTGGTTCAAAATTGTAATTTACCATCTCACTGAGAATTTATATTGACACTGCATATTTCTTTTCTACCTCACACAAAAACTTCTCTGCGAATTTGAAATAAAAATAAACATGCATTTGTGCATAAAATTAAATGTATCCTAGAAACAATTTGTGATTTTTACTGAAGAGCAGGAACTATGTTTTGGCCTTTTTTCAAAATACTCTTTACTATAAGACCTAGTTTTTTAAATGATTGGCTTTAGCCAAACAACTAAGGAAGTCCCCCCTCCTCCCCGCATTTGTTGGCACTGCTTAAATGAATAGTGAAATAAAGACATGCTTATTTACTTGCAACGTAATGGGTAACCATAGAATTGCTGAGCACTAATACTGCATCAGAGATGATAAAGAAATTGAGCAGATTCGTTATGACTCTCTTTAAGATTTAAAATTTTACCATGTTAGCCTGTGTAATAAGTCCATCTAAAAGTCAAAGCTTTCTTATATTGTCAGAGTGGAAGAAAGTTCCTTATATGAAATAGGTACACATTTGTTGAGTGAATAAATCCATCAGTTAGGAAACTTATCCATTCAGTAAGCATATCTCCAGAAAAACAGAAAAAGAATGATGATAAAATAGACTTTTCCATGTAACTTTTATAAATCTTCACTAAAATCTTTACATGTAAATGATGGGTACTTTTATTCCTTAATTTCTCTTTCGTTTTTGCAGTCTGACATAGAGAGCTTGGAATCATTCATACATTTTCAACAAATGAATCCACGGCATGGTTTTTCTTCATCAGTTCACAAAGCAAAGCATAAGAATGGCGTTTCATTATTACTCCTGAGAAAAGCCAGAAAATTGACACAACTACAGGGTACCGATCACACTTTGTTCTTATAAGAAGAGAAATGTGCTATTTGTTTTTACATCTTCGGAGTTGTCTTGGGAGCAAAACTGCCTCCAGCTACATATGGGCTTAGTTGCCCACGTCCATCTTATGGGTGTCACCTGCTAAGGTGAGGAGTCTGGAATAGCCCAGACACATTATGTATGGGTGGCCTTTTGTTTACAGCAGACAAAGCCCAAATCCTCAGGATTACTTGAAGATATCATATAACACACAAGATGGAGTTACTATTATTCTCTTCTAAGACATATAGTGTTTCCCCTGGGCAGAGGAAAGAACGCACAGCCAATCATATGAAGACAGAACCCATTAAAGATTTATGCAAGCCTGAATTACTTGGCTTTAAACTATTTTCTTTTCCCCCCTTTCTTTTTTGCCTTTTTTCTTTAATAAGAGGGACATTTCTTCCTGAACGGCAAAGCTGAAGTAGATAGTATCACTGGTAATCCCAGGCTTAAGCACAGAGCTTCTAAATGGCTTGAATTAGGCTGGAAGATGAGGCTGTTTGATTTCCTTCCTTTTTGTTTCTGTTTTCAAGGCTCTGTCACCAAATGTCCCACTAAACTATCATTTATGTGGACTTGGGGCCTCTGTGTGTAAGTTTCCTTTTAAGCATAGTCACTGAAACAGCTTTGAAGCTGTTGAACTGTGTAAATGTTATATTAACATTTTCTCTCGCAATTATAGACATTTACATGGTCTTGTTGAAATAGCGCTTTCAGAGGGAGAAAAAAAATACCAGAAGTGAAGGTACACAATGAAATGAAAAAGCAGCAGTGTGCTCTATTTATTTAGTTTCTGAAATAAATCATTTTGACTTTTAATTTACACTTCTCTAAGATGGTAGTTAAGAATAGACAAACAAAGGATACTGCGAGAAATAATTTCATTTTGTTCCTTTGTTACATTAGATCATTTAATTTCCACTTGGTTTGCATATGGAGATTTGGCCAATGCACCCCGTTCTTTACATTTGCTAACGAATAACAAGGACTTGGGAAGTTCATTCTAAAGACCTAAGACTCATGGGTGATGATTCAAAAATTATGAGACTACAAGTAGTTGTCCAGTTATAAGAAGAAAGGCAAATAGAGTAAATTAGACACTAATCCAGAGCATTCCCAACTATCCATGTCCCTATTTAACAGAAACCATAATGTGCTTTCAAATTGAAAAGTGATTTGAATCATCCCCAAACCACCACATATGTGATCTCTTCACTGCACGCAGTCTGATGAACAGGTTAGGAAAGGAAAGATGTAATCATTTAGACTCTAAGAAAATATTTTACTAGCCTAATTTTGGTCCTTTTCTGCATACAGAGCAATCATTTATGAATGCACAGGGTCAGTACAATTCACAGCCAAATTATCTCCTTTCACATTGGTATGACTAAATGTATTTTCTCTAAAGATCAGTAATTGTAATCTTCACACTGTACCACAGAATTCTTTGCTATTGCTAATCCTCTGTTCCATGATAGACTTGTTTTAGTATATATAAATATATATATACTCCTTGTCTTTGCACCAAAGCAAAGCAAAGAGGCTGTCCAGTGATGGAACCGTTGCTCAACAACTGTGATCTCTCCACTGGTCTGACTGCTGCTCCCTCCAGCAGGGCAGATATGCAAGACGAACAGATGCATTGATCCTCAACACTGTATTAGACTGTGTTATATGCATTTCAGAAGCTGGTAGCAATGATCTTGTCTAAGTCCCTGTCTTCACATCATTGAACTTTCACAGTCAAGCTTGGAAAAGCACCTTGTTATATAGGACTTTCTATAATTTCGATATCTAATTGATTTTCAATTTAAAAAATTATGTTCTGGAGAATCTACTTTGATTGGTGTCCATGTGATCTCATAACATAGATAAGATTATGTTAAAATACACACAAACATATTTTTCTATAGCATTTTATTTCCACATTGTCCTACTTAAATAATCCAAGAGACAGCTTCCACCCATTTAATATTCTTCTCTCTTAAGCAAAAATATTAATTGCAATTTAAAAAACCTGGTGTTCAGGCATTAAATGAAAAGGTTGAATCACAACTTTTTTTTGAATCACAACTTATGGCAAAAGATGTTACTGGAATCCAATTTACCCAATCATTATTGGATAGGGCAGCTGAGAATAATTAAATGCATGCTTGTAAGAGTTAAAATTAGAATTATATGCTAAGATATTGACCATACAAAATGCTCTTTTTGATGTGCCTCTTCATCAAATTTTAGATTGAGTATATTTTAAATTTAAACTTATTTTATAAACTAGAATATAAATTCCATTAATTAATTATAATGTAATGTCTTATGTCAATTTATATGATTACTGTTAAGATTTTAAAAAAGAAGAATCGATGATTGAGAGAACTTATTTTATTTTTTTTTTTTTTTTTTTTTTTTTTTTTTTTTTTTTTGCCATTGGTACAACACACACATTTATTCACAGAGTGTCATTAGGGACAAGGACCACACTATGGCCACTCGATAGTCTGAATCAATGCTAACATTAGCACAGACAGATGGGAGTGTCTACCCCAACAGCTCAGTTCTTTTCTACAAAAAGGGACACAGTGTTCCACAAGTCAACCCTCACAGCTGGCAAACAGGAAAACCCATCCCACAGTGCATGTCCTCCTTGGGGGCGAGGTATATTCCATCATTTCTTCACCTCTTGTACAATCAGGCACTCTACCTCCTCCCATTCAGTTGTCTTCACTTTCAACCAGATTATTCTGCATTTCCAGGTGCAATTGGCGATAGTCATTGGCTAAATGTGCCAGGAGAGTCCCACAGCAGCTACAGCAGGGAGTTCAGTGCAGACCCAACACGCCAATACATTTTGTAATGTCACATAGGTGTGTGCATACGTTACAGTCATATCGGTTATGACACACATACTGGCAGAAAGACAAAGAGGTCAAAGGCACTCAGTTAAGTTGCTCAGTCATGTCTGAGTTTTTGTGACCCAATGGACTGCAGCATGCCTGGCTTCCTTGTCCATTACCAACACCTGGAGCTTGTTCAAATTCATGTCCATCCAGTCGATGATGCCATCCAACCATCTATCATCCCCCAACCTTCACGATTTCCTTGTCCTCCTGCTTCAATCTTGCCTGCGTCAGGGCTTTTTCCAGTGAGTCAGTACTGAGAGAACTTATTTTAATCTGATAAGTAACTTACTTCAGTTCCAATCTTTTTCAAAATTTTTTTCTAGTTGATAGCTTAGTAGGAAAAGCACTGCTTTCTCCAACTAATTTATCTATCTGGAGCAACATTCAATTCTTTCTTTAAAATAATAAATCATGAAATTTGACCCTGAGACATTAGCAGGTACAAAATTATCTTATTCATTTGCAAAAGTGGATCCAGAGTTGCAGATTACTTTTTTTATAGATAATGTGCTATTTAAAATAAACATAGATATCTGTTAAAACCTGAAATCTGAAAAAGCAAACTCAAAGAACTAAAGGAAAGGTGGATAGTATAAAACCTTGAAACAGAATGGCATTTTATTGACAAAAAATTAATAAAGTGATAAAAATCAAAGTGAAAACATTTTCCAAGTTGATGATACATTAATAATTTGAGAAAAGACCAAAATTTAAGGATCAATTTTGTTTGATCAGTAAAACTAATTTCAGCAGGACATACCTATCTAAGCACACCAACCATCTGAAACATAGATAAGAAACAGACTATAAACAAAGCCATCTGCTAAGAAGTCAAAAGAAATTCACAAATCAATGTATTTACAATTTTTATTTCATCTAGTTTTACTGAGATATAATTGACATTCAGCACTGTGTAAGTTTAAGATGTATAGCATAATGACTAGACATACATCATGAAATGATTATCAACATACATTTAGAAAATGTCTGTCATCTCTTATAAACAGAAAATTGAAAAAAATTTTTTTTGTATTTTTAATGTATTAATTATTTATGTATTAATATTTATGTATTGATACATAAGATAACAATTCTTATAACTTTCAATAATTTTCATATATAACAGAGCTGTGTTAATTATATTAATTAACATATATTAATCATGTTGTATATTATATATCTAGTACTTATATATAACTAATTTTATCATCTTCATCCAATCCTCCTTACCCTATCTTCACCTATAGGAACCATATATGATTTCTTTTTCCTATGAATTTGTTGTTGTTGTTTTTTTAAGTATAACTGACCTACCACACTATGTTCATTTCTGGTTCACAACACAGTGATTTGATATCTTTATACATCAAAGGATGATCACCATGATTAGTCACCATACAAAGCTATGATGTTATTATTGACCATTCTTCATACTATACATTTCATGCCCATGACTCATTTATATTGTATAAAACTATTTTTTATATGTATCAGAATTTCACATTTCTCTTCAGGGTCCACTGACTTATTTTCTATTAAATTCTAATAAGCTTGGTGATATCAGTTGCAAGACATAAAAAGGGTAAAGAGTTGCTGCATATTACCAGGAGCACTGAATGTCAACCAATTGTCTTGTTAGCAGAAGGCAAAAAAATTTTAAATAGGTAAATAGGCAAAAACATTTTAAATAGGTAAATAGACAAGTTAGTTAAAGACAATGCACACATTGCCTGGACTGGATTCATTAACTATGGAGATGGTGAAAAGTAGCTGAATTGTGGATACATTTTGAAGGTTAGGTGCTTGGGAT
This sequence comes from Muntiacus reevesi, assembly GCF_963930625.1. Taxonomy (NCBI): domain Eukaryota; kingdom Metazoa; phylum Chordata; class Mammalia; order Artiodactyla; family Cervidae; genus Muntiacus; species Muntiacus reevesi. The sequence goes on along the minus strand of NC_089264.1, from coordinate 13,860,590 downwards.
TTCTTGACAAATTGGGTCTGTGATGTGAGAAAAAATAGAGTCAAAAATGACTTTCCCAATTCTTCTTTGCTGACCCTTGAGTGAAGAGAGTTAAAATAACATAGGTTATATTTTGGAAATTAATCCTTTGTTGGTTGTTTCATTTGCTATTATTTTCTCCCATTCTGAGGGCTGTCTTTTCACCTTGCTTATAGTTTCTTTTGCTGTGCAAAAGCTTTTAAGTTTAATCAGGTCCCGCTTGTTTACTTTTGTATTTTATTTCCATTACTCTAGGAGGTGGGTCATAGAGGATCTTGCTTGGATTTACTTCATCGAGTGTCCCGCCTATGTTTTCCTCTAAGAGTTTTATAGTTTCTGGTCTTACAGTTAGGTCTTTAATCCAAAATATACAAGCAGCTCATACAACTCAATACCAGAGAAACAAACAACCCAATCAAAAAGTGGGGAAAAGACCTAAGCTGACATTTCTCCAAAGAAGACATACAGATGGCTAGCAAACACAAGAAAAGATGCTCAACATCACTTATTAATAGAGAAATGCAAATCAAAACTATAAAGAGATACCACCTCACAAAAGTCAGAATGGCCATCATCAAAAAGTCTACAAACAATAAATGCTGGAGAGGGTGTGGAGAAAAGGGAATGCTCTTGCACTCTTCGTGGGAATGTAAATTGATACAGCCACTATGGAAGACGGTATGGAGATTCCTTAAAAAAAAAAAATAGGAATAAAACCACCATGTGACTCAGCAATCCCATTCCTAGGCATATACCCTGAAGAAACCAAAATTGAAAAAGACATGTATCCCATTGTTCATTGTAGCACTGTTTACAGTAGTTATAACGTAGAGCAACCTAGATGTCCATCGACAGAGGAATGGATAAAGAAGTTGTGGTATATATACACAATGGAAAATTACTCAGACATAAAAGGGAACATATCTGAGTCAGTTCTAATGAGGTGGATGAACCTAGAGCTTATTATACAGAGTGAAGTAAGTCAGACGGAGAAAGATAAATATCATATACTGATGCATATAAATACACAAAATCTAGAAAAATGGTACTGAAGAATTTATTTGCAGGGCAGCAATGGAGAAACAGACATAGAGAACAGACTTACAGACATGAGGAGAGGGGAGGAGAGGGTGAAATGTATGGAGAGAGTAACATGGAAACCTACATCACATTATGTAAAATAGAGAGCCAACGGGAATTTGCTGTATGGCTCAGGAAACTCAAACAGGGGCTCTGTGTCAACCTAGAGGGGTGGCATGGGAGGGAGAAGGGAGGGCGGTTCTAAAGGGAGGGAATGTATGTATACCTATGGCAGATTCATGCTGATGTTTGACAGAAAACAGCAAAATTCTGTAAAGCAATTATCCTTCAATTAAAAAATAAATTAATTTAAAAAACAACATAGGTTAGGAAAAATTGTGTGTCATCACCAAGGAGAGAGAGTAGATATCTTTCAATTTGTTAATGTGGTGTATTACACTGATTGATTTGTGGATATTAAAGAATCTTTGCATTCCTGGGATAAAGCCCACTTGGTCATGATGTATGTTTTTTTTTTTAATATGTTCTTGGATTCTTTTTGCTAGAATTTTGTTAAGGATTTTTGCATCTATGTTCATCAGTGATATTGGCCTGTAGTTTTCTTTTTTTGTGGCATCTTTGTCTGGTTTTGGAATTAGGGTGATGGTGGCCTCATAGAATGAGTTTGGAAGTTTACCTTTTTCTGCAATATTCTGGAAGAGTTTAAGTAGGATAGGTGTTAGCTCTTCTCTAAATTTTTGGTAGAATTCAGCTGTGAAGCCATCTGGTCCTGGGCTTTTGTTTGCTGGAAGATTTCTGATTACAGTTTCGATTTCTTTGCTGTGATGGGTCTGTTAAGATCTTCTATTTCTTCCTGGTTCAGTTTTGGAAAGTTATACTTTTCTAAGAATTTGTCCATTTCTTCCAAGTATCCGTTTTATTGGCATAGAGCTGCTGGTAGTAGTCTCTTATGATCCTTTGTATTTCAGTGTTGTCTGTTGTGATCTCTCCATTTTCATTTCTAGCTTTGTTAATTTGGTTCTTCTCCCTTTGTTTCTTAATGAGTCTTGCTAATGGCTTGTCAATTTTGTTTATTTTTTCAAAAAACCAGCTTACAGAGTAGATAAAGAAGACAGGGAAGGTCAAGGAGTAAGTTCAAATATTCATGTGTTCTTTACAACCATGACTTTGTCTGGATCATTAAAAAAAAAATTAAATGATATTTGCTATTAAATGTATATGTGATATACATGAATTCTCACTATGTATGCACTTACATGAATGCAAATACCTGATTTTCGGAAAAAGAGAGATATAGAAAAAAGTAAACTTTTGGGGATCCTCTGGTAGCTCAGACAATAAAGTGTCTGCCTGCAATGTGGGAGACCCAGGTTCAATCCCTGGGCCAGGAGGATCTCCTGGAGAAGGAAATGGTAACCCACTCCAGTACTCTTGCCTGGAAAATTCCATGGACAGCGGAGCCTTGTAGGCTACAGTCCATGGGGTTGCAAAGAGTCGGACATGACTGAGCGACTTCACTTCACCTCACTTCAAACTTTAAATAATGTAGGCTATACTCTCTGATCTTAGTTTTCTGAATGTTGAGTTTTAGGCCAACTTTTTCACTTTCTTCTTTCACTGTCATCAAGAGGCTCTTTAACTCTTCTTTGCTTTCTGCTATAAAGGTTGTGTCATCCACATATCTGAAGTTATTGATATTTCTCCCAGTAATCTTGATTCCAGCATGTGCTTCATCCAGCCCAGCATTTCTCATGATGTACCCTGCATATAAGTTAAATAAGCAGGGTGAAAATATACAGCCTTGATGTACTCCCTTCCCTATTTGGAACCAGTCTATTGTTCCATGTCCAGTTTTAACTATAGCTTCTTGACCTGAATACAGATTTTTCATGAGGCAGGTAAGGTGGTCAGGTATTACCATCTCTTTAAGAATTTTCCACAGTTTGTTGTGATCCACACAGTCAACAGCTTTGGTGTAGTCAATAAAGCAGAAGTGGATGATTTTCTGGAACTCTCTTGCTTTTTTCAATGATCCAACAGATTTTGGCAATTTTATCTCTGGTTCCTCTGCCCCTTCTAAATTCAGCTTGAATATCTGGAAGTTCATGGTTCGTGTACTGTTGAAGCCTGGCTTGGAGAATTTGAGGTATTATTTTGCTAGTGTGTGAGATGAGTGCCCTGGTGCGGTAACTTGAACATTCTTTGGCATTGCCTTTCTTTGGGATTGGAATGAAAACTGACCTCTCCCAGTAGATGGGGAAACAGTGGAAACAGTGAAAGACTTTATTTCTTTGGGCTCCAAAAACACTGCAGATGGTGACTGCAGCCATGAAATTAAAAGACGCTTGTTTCCTTTGAAGAAAAGCTATGACCAACCTAGACAGCATATTAAAAAGCAGAGACATGACTTTGCCAAAAAGGTCCATCTAGTCCAACCTGTGGTTTTTCCAGTGGTCATGTATGGATGTGAGACTTGGACTATAAAAAAAGCTGAGCACTGAAGAATTAATGCTTTTGAACTGTGGTGTTGGCGAAGGCTCTTGACAGTTCCTTGGACTACAAGGATATCAAAGCAGTCAATCCTAAAGAAATCAGTCCTGAATATTCTTTGGAAGGACTTATGCTGAAGTTGAAGGTCCAATATTTTGGCCACGTGATGCAAAGAACTGACTCATTGGAAAAGACCCTGATGCTGGGAAAGATTGAAGGCGGGAGGAGAAGGGGATGACAGAGGATGAGATGGCTGAATGGGATCACTGACTCAGTGGACAAGAGTTTGAGTAAGCTCCAGGAGTTGATGATGGACAGAGAGGCCTGGCGTGCTGCAGTCCATGGGGTTGCAAAGAGTCGGACACGACTGAGGGACTGATCTGAACTGAACTGATGCCATCTGATATTCTACTAAATGAGCTAATAACAAAAGCTAGGTGGAAAAGATAAATCTGAATCCCTTCCATCAGCTCACATGTCCTCTCTTGTGTCTCTTGCAGTGTCAGTTTCTCATGGTGTGCATTTTGTGGGTTTTTTTTGCATAACATCAACCTTAAACATAAGGTGTTTTGCATTTTTAAAAATTTATTTATTTTAATTGGAGGCTAATTACTTTACAATATTGTAGTGGTTTTGCCATACATTGACATGAATCAGCCATGGATTTACATGTGTTCCCCATCCCGATCCCCCCTCCCACTTCCCTCCCCATCCCATCCCTCTGGGTCCTCCCAGTGCACCAGCCCTGAGCACTTGTCTCATGCATCCAACCTGGGCTGGTGATCTGTTTCACACTTGATAATATACATGTTTCAATGCTATTCTCTCAGATCATCCCACCCTCACTTTCTCCCACAGAGCCCAAAACACTGTTCTATACATCTGTGTCTCTATAACACAAACCTTAAATATACCTAGAAGCCACTCGAAACTTATGGCTTGACATTGAAAACAGAGAGTAATCCACTCTCCAATAGAAATATATATTTAGCCGTGTACCCTGTATTGTTTTCAACTTAACGGACTCTTAAGAATAAGTTTGAAAATCTTAGTTTTTGCCTTGTAACGCTTTACTTTACAAACAAGTCCAATATAAAATGAGACCCTATGGTACATATTTTTAAAAGCAAGGACATATATTAACATTTTAAATAAAATTATATAACAGTAGGTTCCAGCTTTCCAAGTTCTGTTGCTACAATGAGAACAACGTCAGCTATTCTGATTTCGAATGAGCCAATTCCTGAATTTCAAATTACTTAGTTTTACCTACATGCTCATCATTATGATGAAAATGTATCAGTTCTCCAGCCTTTGGAATATGAGTCATGAGTATGTAGGATACTGATATCAAAATTCTATTTTTCTTTATACAATATTATGGCTTTATTCCTATAGTTTTATTTTCTAATTTCTCCTGTGGCTGAAAATTTGTAGATGTGTTTTCTGCCATTTCTCTTCCTCTCTCTCTTTTAATCTATTTATATTTTCAATGGTCATCTTTCTCTTTAGTCCAACATTATGTTATTGCAAGTTTCCTGTTGCATTCTGAAAACGGACAATTATATATCAATAAAAAACACAATCATTACTGTATTGTGATAGTCTGAATGATTTTACATCAAGCTTGGTAATGGCAACCTCCTCTGTAAAACTTTTGAAGGATAAAATTCAATCTAACTCAATCAAAGTAAAATTTATTGAGAACAGATTATGGCAAGAAAATTACTGGCTTTCACAAAAATATACACACAAAATTTTGAAAAAGACATCTACCATGTCCTCTTAAGGTTCAAGACCAAAATCAGAAATGTACAGACATGACTGTGTTTTAAGGTAAACAAAGCTCAAACCTGAAAACACTAAGATTTGAATAAAATGAAAGCATTAATCTGTGAATAGGTATGTGGTATGCTAGGATAAAAAATGCCAGATTCAGAAAATATTTCTTTTCCAAAAGACTCACATAGAAAAAAAATATGCAGACTATTTTTAAATAACTAAAATACTTTTCCCTATTGCTTTTTGAATATTGAGATCCATGGTAGGGAGGGTAATTCTGTCCTTAAGAATAAGAAAAAGTAGTGACTATTTGGGTACTCCTGAAGAGCAGCAAAATTTAAGCAGCTTTCAAATACTTCCCTTGAACTGGAAACAAGGTTGCGGATTGTGTGACCAGGTTAGGTGGTTCTCAGTTAGTACCTATGAGAATGCCAGGGTTGAGAAAGGAGGGGTGGAGTCCCATATACCAAGCTCACGGGTGCAAGGCTTTGTACCAAGACCATAGACGTGGAGTCCAAAACCAAAGTCATCGCTGGAACTGACTGAGCCCCACTGTAACTGTTGCCAAAAGCCCCCCTGATCCTTACCAGCCAGCTTCCTGATCCCAAATTAGGTAAAAATACTCATCCTGGTATGCACCTGAGAGCAGCCTAACCCATCACCTAATGCCACCTTCCAGCAGGAATTTTCTTTGTCTTGAGACTAAAAATTGGTGTGTTGTCCTATGAAACACGTGAAAAGCGTGGCTTTCCTTTGAGCCGGCTCGCTATTTTAACAGCGTTTCCCACTCTTAATTCTCCCTTCAGAAGTCGACTCTCTGTTCTGTCAGGTCGGCCTGCTTTGCTTGCAGCACCCACATTATCTTTGCTCTCTCCTCTTAATAAACTCATTCCTGTCTGAAATGCTCTGGGTCTGGAAATTCTTTCCAACCCGTGCTTGGACTGCCATAACAGAGGGAATGTTCCCAAAAGGTAACTTTTTCAGGTACTTCTACCAAACAGTCCTCTTAACCTCAGCCAACACTTCCTCATCTTCGCTCCAAACACTTTCCACTACTATTGCTCCCCAGTTATGCAACATCTCTGGGAGTGTCATATACTTATTTCTTTGCACAGAATGTTCTTTCTACCTTTGCACAGAATGTCCACATTAGATATCTACTGTGCTTGGGTTTTGGAGCTTTTTACTTTTGGATTTTTTTGCTGTTGTTTTTTATTTTTTCCCTGTCCAGCATCTGTTCCTCTCTGAAAACAAACTTCAATTTGCCTTTGGGAAGCAATGCCTCCTTTTCTTCTCCCATGTAGCTCATGTGTGTTTAGTCCAGGTCCTCACATAGGCACCACCCAATGCTAAGGGTGAACATGTGCTCTGGGCTTTATATCCCTTTCCTCTGGTGAGTGGGTAAGGACGTTCATTTGGTTTAAACCAACAAGCAGCAAGCTCAGACTTCTGCTAGGTGGATTGAAAAGAAAACATTGTCTTACCTCTGGGAGTGGTGATCAGCTAGGATGGAAGGCTCCATCTTGCTCCATAAGAGGTGCCTGAAAAATTAAGTCCATAAAAAAAAAGAAAACTAAGAGAAAGAAAACACAGGTATGGACAAAGACAGATTCTTGATTAATTACTTGGTTGAAAATGAGTATAACCGTTGGATTTGTCATCTGTGTGAACCAACATAGTCCCCCTTTTTACTTAACCAGGGTTTGTTTCAAGTTTCTGCCACTTGTAACCAATTCAGTAGACTGTTCTAACGTTAAATCCCCTCACAAGTAAAGGCTCTACAAACTAAAGTCTTCTCTGACTCATTTCTCATTTAAGAGATTGTTGGGAATTCCCTGGCAGTCCAGAGTTTAGGACTCTGTGCATGCTCTCACTGCCTAGGGCCCAGGTTTAATCCCTGTTTGGCAAACTAAGGTTCCGCAGGCTGTGCCAACGCTGTGCTATACTTAGTTGCTCAGTTGTGTCTGACTCTTCTGCAGCCCCCAGGTTCCTCTGTCCATGGAATTCTCCAGGCAAGAATACTGGAATGGGTTGCCATTTCCTCCTCCAGGGATCCTCCTGACCCAAGGATTGAACCCATGTCTCTTGTGTCTTCTGCATTGGCAGGCAGATTCTTTCCCACTCGCGCTCCCTGGAAAGCCTTATTCTAGATATATATTAAAGAATCAATAAACTTTGGTTGATTAAATTAATAAAATGAAGAGATCATGGAAAGCAGCATCAAAAAGTATGAGGTCTCTACCAAGAAATCCAAGTTGGGACCTTGAAAAGCATATGAAATTGCTGTGGCATTTTAATAAGTTGATGGGATGTGTACTGTATTAGCTGAGAGAGGTTGCCTAAGCTCGTAGAATTCATCAGGAACAGTTTCATGGAGGTTGTTGAATAAGAAACTAATGTTGGTCACCTATAAGATCAAGATTTAGATAATATAAAGAAATAGTATAATTTTTTTTTAAAGACTGCAACTACAAATGTTGTGGAACCAAATGAGTCAGCCTGCTTGTTGTGCAGCAAAGCCAATCTTCTGACATCAGGTTGGGGTGAAGGAAAACTTGGGATCTATTGCAGGACCAAGCAAAGAGAATGGGCAGCTCATGCTCAAAAGACCAAAACTCCTGAATGACTTCTAGGGAAAAGTAGAAGGGAGAGGATCACAGCAGGTGTGATCAGTTCTTATACAATTCTCTGGTGATGGTGAGGTAACACGGTGATGTCTTGGAATCTCAGTCATCAACCTTCTAGTTCCCACCTATCTGGGATCTGTGTGCTGGTGGTCAGCATGCAGTCAACTTCTTCCACCTGGTGATTTGAGCATCTGCAAAACAACTGAAGGATGTGACTCAGGATAATATCTCCAGCCCTTGAGGAGGAACTAAAAGTGCTTGACCTTGCTTTATGGTTAAACTATTATTATTTTGCTTGAGCGCTTTACTTTGTTTCTACATTTTCTCAATTCTCTGGTTAAATCTGCTCTTTGGAATGTGGGGAAGGCTAGTGTTGCAGGAAGGAGGATACCTTCTAGGGTTCAAGAATGGGCTCTTGCCTAACACTTGGAAATGAACTGTCTGAGGAGACACACATGTTGACAAAGCAAGGGGCTTTATTGGGAAGGGGTGCCTGGTGGGAGGGCAGCAGGTAAGGGAACTCAGGAGACACTCTGCCACATGGCCTGCAGCCTCAGGTTTTATGGTAACACAGTTACTTTCTGAGTTGTCTCTGGCCAATCATTCTGACCCAGGTTCCTATTTGCTCATGAGCGCGTTGCTCAGCCGAAGTGGAGTCCAGCATGAAGGACTCTGGGAGGTTGGTAGGACATGTGGACTGATGTCTCCTCTTTCCTTTTGACCTTTCTTGAATTATTCTGGTTGGGAGTAGCTTGTTAGTTCCACATTCTTTGAGAGGACCTCCTTTTGCAAGATAACTTGTATAAATGGCTATTATCTTTCCTGGTCAGGCAGCCAGTTCAGTCAATATTTCCCCTAACACTCTGATCATATTAATACATTAATAAGATGTGGAAATTGAATTCAAACATACTCAATCTGATTACAGAATCTGAATTTGTTACTATAATATATAAACTACAGGCCTTCTTACTCTTTATACCTGCAGCTGTGGTTGTGTTCCCTTTTCCTTTCTTAAAGTCACTTATTTATAGTCTTATTCTTCATGTCTTGATAAATCTTACTGGATGTTTGTCAACATTAGTAGCTTTGTCAAGCATCTACATTTTCCTTTTTGTTATCCTTTTCATCATATATTATTGTTGTTCTTGTTCGGTTGTAAGTCATGTCTGAATCTTTGCAACTCCATAGTCTACACTATACCAGGCCTCCCTGTCCTTCGCTATCTCCCACAGTTTGCTCAAATTCATGTCTACTGAGTCAGTGATGCCATCCAATCATCTCATCTTCTGCCACCCCCTTCTCCTTTTGCCTTCAAACTTTCCCAGCATTAGGGTCTTTCACAATGAGTCAGCTCTTCGCATCATGTGGCCAACGTATTGGAGCTTCAGCTACAACATCAGTCCTTCCAATGAATATTCAGAGTTGATTTCCTTTAGGATTGGTTGGTTTGATCTCTTTGCAGTCCAAGGGACTCTCAAGAGTCTTCTTGAGCACCACAGTTTGAAAGTATCAATTGTATATTAGTTTTCATTTTTTTTTTTTACTAATTTGTTTCATCTTTATAATTTCTTTCTCAATTTTTTGGGGTGAGGTGGTTCTGTCGTTTTTCTGTTCTCAAGTTTTCAAGATAATTCCTTAAAGTTAAGATAGGACATTAAGGCTTTCTCTCTTTCATGATATATATGTCTTTTCTAAATACTTCATCTGTGTGCCATAAGTTTTAAAATGTAGAGCATTTGTTACTATTCCATTCTAAAAATGTTTTATTTCCAATATGAGTATTCTTTCATCTATTTTGTTGTTATTCAGTTGCTAAGTCATGTCCGACTCTTTGTGACTCCATGAACTGCAGCCTGTCAGGCTTCCCTGTCCTTCACTATCTCCCTGAGTCTGCACAATCTGATGTCCATTGAACCAGTGATGCCATCCAACCATTTCATCTTCTCTCACCCCCTTCTCTTGTGCTCAATCTTTCAAATGATTTTAAAACATATTTCTAAGTTTTTAAATATGGCTTGTTTCTACTTGGCTTTGTTTATGTTTTTTGTTGTTATTGTTGTTTAATTTTAACTTAATTGCTTTCTGTTTAGAGAATAAGATTGCCATGTTGTTGAGTCTTACTTAACAGCCTATGATGTGTTCAAAATTTAGTCAGTTCAGTCAGCCAGTTCAGTTCAGTCACTCAGTTGTGCCTGACTCTTTGCAACCCCATGGACTACAGCACACCAGACTTCCCTATCCATCACCAACTCCCAGAGCTTATCAAACTCATGTCCATAGAGTCCGTAATGAAATCCAACCATCTCATCCTCTGTCATCCCCTTCTCCTCCTGCCTTCAATCTTTCCCAGCATCTGGGTCTTCTCCAATGAGTCATTCTTCACATCAGGTGGCCAAAGTATTGGAGTTACAGCTCAGCAACAGTCCTTCCAATGAATATTAAGGACTGATTTCCTTTAGAATCAACTGGTTTGATCTCCTTGCAGTCCAAGGGCCTCTCAAGAGTCTTTCTCCAACACCATAATTCAAAAGCATCAATTCTTCGGCACTCAGCTTTCTTGATAGACCAACTCTCAACATCCATACATGACTACTGGAAAAACCATAAGCTGGGCTAGATGGACATTTGCTGGCAAATTAATGTCTCTGCTTTTTAATATGCTGTCTAGGTTGATCATAGCTTTTTTTCCCAAGGAGCAAGCATCTTTTAATTTCATGGCTACAGTCACTATTTGCAGTGATTTTGGAGCCCCCAAAAAAGTCTGCCATTGTTTCCATTGTTTCCCCATCTACTTGCATGAAGTGATGGAACCAGATGCCATGATCTTAGTTTTCTGAATATTGAGTTTTAAACCAACTTTTTGACTCTCCTCTTTCACTGTCATCAAGAGGTTCTTTAGTTCTTCTTCACTTTCTGCCATAAGGGTGCTGTTATCTGCATATCTGAGGTTATTGATATTTCTCCCGGCAATCTTGATTCCAGCTCATGCTTCATCCAGCCCAGCATTTCTCATGATGTACTCTGCATATAAGTTAAATAAGCAAGGTGAGAATATACAGCCTTGACATACATACTCCTTTCCTGATTTAGAACCAGTATGTTGTTCCATGTCCAGTTCTGACTGTTGCTTCTTGACCTGCATACAGATTTCTCAGGAGGTAGGTGCAGCATCATCTTTTAGGATTTGAAATTGCTCAACTGGAATTCCATTACCTCCACTAGCTTTGTTCATAGTGATGCTTCCTAAGGCCCACTTGACTTCACATTCCAGGATGTCTGTCTCTAGGTGAGTGATCATACCAACATGGTTATCTGGGTCATGAAGATCTTTTTTGTATAGCTCTTCTGTGTATTCTTGCCACCTCTTCTTAATATCTTCTGCTTCTGTTAGGTCCCTACCATTTCTGTCCTTTATTGTGCTCATCTTTGAATGAAACGGTTCTCTGGTATCTCTAATTTTCTTGAAGAGCTCTTTAGTCTTTCCCATTCTATTATTTTCCTCTATTTCTTTGCATTGATCACTGAGGAAGGCTTTCTTATCTCTCCTTGCTCTTCTTTGGAACTCTGCATTCAGATGGGTATATCTTTCCCTTTATCCTTTGTCTTTCGTTTCCTTTCTTTTCTCAGCTATTTGTAAGGCCTCCTCAGACAACCATTTTGCCCTGCATTTTTTTTTTCCTTGGGGATAGTCTTGATCACTGCCTCATGTACAATGTCACGAACCTCCATCCATAGTTCTTCAGGCACTCTATCAGATCTAATCCCTTGAATCTATTTGTCACTTCCATTGTATAATCATAAGGAATTTGATTTAGGTCATACCTGGGTGGTCTAGTGGTTTTCCCTACTTTCTTCAATTTTAGTCTAAATTTGGCAATAAGGAGTTCATGATCTGAGGCACAGTCAGCTCCCAGTCTTGTTTTTGCTGACTGTATAGAGCTTCTCCATCTTTGGCTGCAAAGAATATAATCAATCTGATTTTAAGTATTGACCATCTGGTGATGTCCATGTGTAGAGTCTTCTCTTGTGTTGTTGGAAGAGGGTGTTTGCTATGACCAGTGCATTTGAACATAATATATGCTTTGCAGTTATTGAATGAAAATTTCTATGTGACTTACTCTAAGTTAGCTGTGTTAATTAAAGCTTATATAGCATTTTTAATTTATTTAACACTTGTGTCCTCACCGTGTCCTACTCTGTGACCCCATGGACTGTAGCACACCAGGCTGCTCTGTCCATGTGATTTCCCAGGCAAGAATACTGGAGTGGGTTGCCACTTTCCAACCCAATGATCAAGCCCGTGTCTCTTGTGTCTCTTGTATTGGCAGGCAGATTCTTTACCACTGCCCCACCTGGGAAGTTCTTCTATAGTGTTACTGGTATTTTTGTCTGATAGATCTGTTTTTGTTTTTTTGTGTTTTTTTAAGGTTCAGCAGGAGATATCTCAAATATACCTCCCACCGCTTACCTTGTACATTTCAATAAAAGTAAACAACTATTTACATCTGGCATTTTTACTTTGCCTTTCCTCAACTGAGATGTTACTTTTCCTACGACTGAGTTTCTCAGTTCTACTCGTTCAAATCTATACTTAGGTGTTATCTCCAACTTAAGGCTTTTTCTAACCCTTCTAGACAGAAAAAATTCCTTCCCATAACACTTTATATGTCATCTCATTTTGCATAGTTATTTAGAGATGTTTTTTCCCACTTGTAAGACTGCAAAGTGTTACGGATAGGGGCTATGTTTAATGAACTTCCCTATTATCTGAAGGGCAAACAGTAAGTTCTTAAGAAATACTCATTGTTGAAATCAGAAAAGAAATGGATGGATACATAAATGGTTTAACTTAATGATAATACGACAAAACCCCCAAATCCAATAGAGATGCTAAGGAAACACTAATACCATGGTTTGCTCCTACACACGATTCTTTTAGATTCTTTGAAACCATAACTCCAAATTCAGTATTTTACAAAAACCTATGACTTTCAATTCAGAGCTACTGACTGAAGCTTCACCAACAATTGAGTTTTCCAGTTAGTAGACCCTCTATTTTTTTCACAGTTAAGTGCACTCTTCCCAGCTGTTATTCCTGATTCTGCCATCATTTCTGCCAAAAACAACATCTTTCACCAGGCCCCTGCTCCTCAGCTGTGCCACTCCAAAACAATGTTTGCTCCTCATTAAAAACCTGCAAAGCCAACTGAGAGTCAATCCACCACAAAAGTAGCCCAAACCAAACTGCAGAGGAGAGACAGTCAAATCCAACCTCTGTTACTCACACCACTAAGGGGCTGTGCTGCATTTTACACAGGCTGGGAGCACTGCAGAAGCCCTGCCAGGAGGCCATGATGGCCATCAAGCCATGTGGTCAGGAGACCATATTCTGCTGCTGTTACTAGGTCATTGCGAAGTAAATAAGCCACAATTAATGGGTTGCAGCTTATGAAGAACATTGCAACTGAAGAGGCACTTGTACCACCTAACCCATGTAAATTGGACCCATGGTTCTGGTCTATCTCCAAGGAATAAGATAGGTTTTATAACCAGATGGGGCTCTAAACAAAGAGATTGGCCATGGATACTGGGTTGCTGGCCCTCACGGTAGTCTGCTGTGATACTGAAAGATCCAGGAGGAGAAGTTAAAGCAACCTAGATCATTTGAGAAGTGTGAATGATTTGATATATTTAGAGTCCCAGGCAAACATGTGAATTTTGTGATTCTGCATCTCTTTCACCCATATTCTAGAGATCTGGCTAAATCTGATGCTTTTTCATGCTCGGGGCTCTGAACTACCAGCTATTAAAAAAAAGTATTAGCAACGTCAAAATGCATTTTAAAACACCTCTGCTTTTAGGATACATTTCCTTAACAATATGCATTTCTTTAATCATATGATTCACCCTATGATTTTTGGCAATGCTCAGAAATTATCAGTCCCTTCACGGTTTGAATTCTATAGAAATTCCAAAGTACCTCATTTATTCCTCTGCTAGACACAACCGATCTGACCTTCTCTACTAAAAACACAAGAGAATAAGTCAGAGATTTCCCTTCTTACAAAATACTTCAACCATGAGAAATTTGCAAAGATCTTATGTGTAGTTAAATAGCAAAGACATAAGAAATTCAATTGTAACATTATGAGATTAGACATTGCATTGGAGAAAAAAAAACTGAATGAAACCAAGCAAGTAAGAAATCTTTTGTTATAACAGACATCTAAACTTTTAAATTATATTTTAGAGTAGAAAAGTAACTGGGGAACATTCACTAAAATCTAGTACATGGACAATGTTCTCAAAGACAGTTAAGAGCCACCCAAAGGATGCTCAGACTGCTAAGTATCAAGATCATTTTATGCAACTGATCAAATGACCCTGAATATGCCAGATTGACTGGTAGTGTGAGAATGGAAATGGGAGATAGGGAAACACTGTACATATCAGGTCAGTCTGGATCATTAGCCCTCAGAAGATGCCCAGAACTGCTAAGCTGTCATTTTAGAACAACATCTTTCCATTCACAACCTCCTATAAAAAGATTGGCAAGAGAGGACAACTTTCCAGAGTAAAAAGTAAAGATAAAAGTAAATTTCAAATGAATATGTACACAGAGATAAATACAGGAGAGAACAGAGAGGAAGCATTAAAAAAACAGATATAACTCAAAAATAATATATTCTAGACTAGGTTGCAGGTAATGTTTGATGAGTGCATTTCCTACAAGAGAGTAACTACTTCTTCCAGGGCATATAGAGTATAAAAGGCTTGAATATGCACACAAGCATGCATGCTAAAACCAGTGGATGTTTAAAAGCCTGATTTAAGAGATTGGAAACAGAGGTAAGGTGGCTAAAAGAATTTTATCCATTTGTATAAGTAACATATTTATAATTGTAAAAACATATCTGCAGATGGTAATTTCTGAAGTAATTTACAAATGCTATTGGCATATTTCTATGTTTATATGACTACTTCATTGTTAAATAAATAATACTAAATATATATGTAATAAATAATATATAAGTAAAATTTATATTTTCCCTTCATAATACATCTATACTCGTATAAAATTATAACTTATCTTCATGAGATTTGTCTTTGACCTGTGACTGTTGCAATATATATTTATATATAAATGCATACACAGATATTTATATAATATATACAAACAGAATTATTTAAATTACTTTCTTGTATGATACTGTAAATTATAATACTAGGGAAACTAATTTTAATTGAATTACTTATACCTATAATATGTGTATGTTTATATAAAGGTACATTTAAAATAAGTTCAAGTAATATATTGATCACATAGAATAAGTTATATAATAAATTATAAAACCCATCATTACCATTCATCTACTATGCTAACAAAACAGAACAATCTAAATATTCCTTAATGACAATGCTAACTTGGTTAAGAACAACCTTCCCAAAATAAATGAGTAACTATATTTAGCAAGATTTGGAAACTACATTTCAATGTTTTCTTCTACCCACAGAGAGATTATTAGCAATTCTTTATTGTAGAAGATAAATCAAGCAAAACATTTATTAATATGAGGAATTAATATTTTTGCTTTATTATTTTGTAACAAGCAAAAATAAAATAAATATTTAAGATCATTGTCTATATTTTATCTTTATTTTATTGTTACCTTTATTATCATTTCACTGTTAATAGATATAATTGCAAATTCAATTGAGCTAAAATTCCTAGTTAATTAAAAAGACCTTGAGAATTTGTTAAACCAATGAGGAAAAAAAAGGAGAAAGGATGGAAGTCGCTGCCCTTCTCAAATGAAAATGAATTATGTAAACATAGATTACACAGTGTGGGGGAAATATACAAAAGATATCTCTGACTTTTCTCAGCTCACTGGGTCTGCATCTCTTCCATCATCAGCTGTGTGCACAGAGCACCTTACAAATCATAATATGATAACAGACTCAATGTCAGTTATGATTCATAATTGCATGTTTTACTTTAGTTTGATACCCCTTCTAAGTCATATGTGTGTGTGTTTATATTGGCATATGCATTGCAAATATACATTACTTGTATATATATTATATGTGAGAGAAAGCTAGTTAGTTGTATCACTCAGAACATTGGGGGAAATGTGTGTGTGTGTGTGTGTGTGTGTTCGCATGTGTGTGCCATTTGGAAGGATAGCACATGGGAGAGCAAAGCTTCTGATTTAATCTCTATGGTGAAAGGCTTTTTTTTAAGTTAATAAACTTGAGATTTTAGAACATTTTAGATTTACAGAAAAATTGAGCAGGTAGAACCCCTTGTGCAGAGCAGAGGGGGTTTATGGAAAAGGCTTTTGTTGGATAATTCTTTGCATGGAAAAATCACACCTAGCACCTTAGTCTGATGCCAGGTGTCATGGATAACAGAAATAAGAATTTTTGACAGCTGTTGTAATCCCATATTTCTACACACACACATACATACATGTGTGTTTGCTTACTTAAGGAAGAAAGAAGTGAACATGAATCTGAACCAGGTCTACCATCTGCAAGTCACTAGTGAGGAGCAGAATGCTTTCATCGGTCATTATGGGTCAGATCTCAATGATTAAAAACCCCAGAGCTTCTCAAGGGTATAATTTCCTGGTTCTCCACCTGCACACTTCCCCATGGGCCTCATCACCCTTGACTCTAACCAAATTCTGGAAAAGCTAGTTAATTCTAATTGAGAAGCAGAGCTTAACACTACATGCAAAAGGAAATTAGTTATCATGATAATCAGGTAAAATTAGCACAGGATTTTGCCAAAAATACCAGAAGAAAATGTTTCCTTGACTCTGACTTATATCATCTATTACTAACTGGATGCAAAAATAATTTTGTAATATGGTTTTTAAAAAAGAAATATTTTCTTGAGGTTTCACATCAGATATCATCATTGGACCAACAGCCACATTTTGATGGCCTGAGAAGCTCAATTCCTCTTTTGAATGCTTTGGGGTCAATAAAACCCCAAATGATTTGGGCCAATCACATATCCGCTAGTTATTTAAACCCTTGAGCATTTCAAAGAGAATTTAATCTATATGATCCGATTCATTACACTTTACTCATCAAAGAAGTGTCAGAGTTACTCGATGTTATAAAAGACTTTATATAAAAATGCTTCAATATATATTTTTCAAAAAGAGAATATCATTTCAAAATTAAGCTATTTCCCTCTACTTCTAAATTTTAACAATTAGTTCGAAGCCAGAATATTTCTAATTTTAAAGACATTGAATTTTCATGGAAGCCTTCTCTCTTTCCCAGTCACAGTCAGATCACAGAGCTTTCTCTCTTGGTGTCTGCGATTCCAAGATGCCTCCATAATTACAAACAGTGCACTGTAGTTGTTCTGAGACAAAACAGCCCTCTATGCTTAAGGAACTGATAAAACAATGGGTTGAAATGATCTTCCTAGACTTAGTATTTTCCCTTCTATGAACAGTGCTAACATTAGAAACAAATGGGATACAATGTGGTGATGCCAAAATTTCAAAAACAAATATGGATAAAGAGCTAAAACTCTTGCTCAAAACCAATCTGGAAAGAAATATCGGGAGTTGATTTCTATGTAAGATACTAGCATAGGGCTATCTTTTGTTGTTGTTGTCTTATTATACAGACTATTGTGTTCTTTTGTCTATTTATCTACATTTATAACATGAAATGATAAACATAAGGCTGCAGTTTTTTTAAAAAAAGTTTGGGACAGGATCTAATTGGAAAATATTTTATTTGATGATTATTTGAGAGCTCCAATTTTTACATACTTGAGGTTACATAATATCTTGTGATATACTGACCATTGTATGGGACATATAGAGAAAAAAATTGAAAAAAAAGAAATATTCTGGAGTCCTTGATACAACCCAAATCCTGTCTGAGGGTCTTCCCTGTGGCCTCATTCAGTAAAGAATCTGCCTGCAACGCAAGAGACCCAAGTTTGATCCTTGGGTTGGGAAGATCCCTTGGAATAGAAATGGCAACCCACTCTACTAGCCTGCCTGGGAGAGCCTGGCAGGCTACAGTTATGGGGTCGAAAAGAGTCAGACATGATTATGAGGCTAGTACTTTCACTTTCAAATCCTGTCTGAGTCTTCTTTGATTAACCTTTCTCTGCCCACCACAACTAGGTTGATCTGTCTTAACACTGTCTTCCTTATGCTCCCACAACTCTCTCGTGTTTTCAACCTTAGACTCAAAATCTTCGACTGGTTTTCAGTCCCTGCGTTTTCTGACTCCAGTGGACTCATTCAGTACGTTTATGCCTTAACATTTAGGCAGGTTCCTTTTGAAAGTGGAGAACATTGTGATCACCCCTACATCTCTGTGTTTGCTGAATCTTCTCTTATCATGACTCTCTCACCATTTCTTACACACATTCGTCTCCTAAGTATGTATTAAGGTACACATCAAGTTGTATTCTTTCTAGAAATTGTATTTTCTGATCACACAGACCTCTCCCTTCTAAGAGCCACTATGGCACTCAGCATCCATACCCAAGAATTTAACATTTGACTTTGTGTTAGTTGCTTTACCCATAAATTCCAAACTGATTGCATGCTTCTTGAGGTCTACAACAATGTGCACATTATCCATCAAAACCCTAGCAGATAATACACAAGCAAGAAACATTTACTGTAAGATTAATTGATTAGTGATTAAAATAGTAGAGAATTTTAGAAATAATTTTGCAAAGTCTAGCTCTTAAATTTCACACTTGTGAACCAAAATTAGCAAAGTACCCCCTCTCAAAGATATTGATTACATCACTAGTTACTTCATTTGTTATATATACATTAGGTTTATGGATGCAAAGAATAATGATCAAAATATTTTTAAAACTCAAAGCAAACTGATTTGTGGCTAATGTTTAGACTTAGATATGATTCAAAATGATATTCAAAGTTTCTCCTGAATCTGGCCCCATCTTTCCCTTTTAACTTCATGCACCATTTCAATGTAAGCAAATGTTTTGTTTTGTTTGTTTTTTAACTCTTGTCTTCTCACTGCTTCTTGAGCTCAAGCCTACTGTTTCCTCATTTTGAATATCCTGAATATACATTTGTTCAAGTTCAGATTAACAGTTCTTTTCTATCCCCCTCTAGCCTCTTTCTGGCTATTGATCTTCTCTTTTCTTTAATTTCTAGAGAAATTTTTAAATAAACTACCATTTCAGAATTAATTTCCTGCCTGCTTTTTGGTTTATGTTTCAAACATACATCTATTTTCTCCACATCTAGGATATAAGCAGGTATAAGGAACATATATTAGCTCTTTAATTAAATAATTTGCTCCTTAATATGGGCACAATAGGCTGAATAACTTCTTTTGAATGATAAACTGATAATTTTATATGTTTTACTAACTTTCATAAAAGTAACATTATATATGAGACATTAAAGATTTATATTCCAAGAAGTTGCTAATTATTCTTTTTTTTTTTTTTTTTGGCAAAGTAATGTCTCTGTTTTTTATTTTTTTCTCTTTTCTTTTTTTTTAAATTTATTTTTATTAGTTGGAGGCTAATTATTTTACAATATTGTAGTGGGTTTTGCCATACATTGACATGAATCAGTCATGGAGTTACATGTATTCCCCAACCCGATCCCCCCTCCCACCTCCCTCTCTACCCGATTCCTCTGGGTCATCCCAGTGAACCAGGCCCAAGCACTTGTCTCATGCATCCAACCTGGGCTGGCAATCTGTTTCATACTTCATAACATACATGTTTCGATGCTGTTCTCTAGAAACATCCCACCCTCACCTTCTACCACAGAGTCCAAAAGTCTGTTCTGTACATCTGTCTCTTTTTCTCTTTTGCATATAGGGTTATCAATACCATCTTTCCAAATTCCATATATATGTGTTAGTATGCTGTAATGTTCTTTATCTTTCTGGCTTACTTCACTCTGTATAATGGGCTCCAGTTTCATCCATCTCATTAGAATTGATTCAAATGAATTCTTTTTAACGGCTGAGTAATATTCCATGCTGTATATGTACCACAGCTTCCTTATCCATTCGTCTCCTGATGGGCACCTAGGTTGCTTCCATGTCCTGGCTATTATAAACAGTGCTGCGATGAACATTGGGGTGCACGTGTCTCTTTCAGATCTGGTTTCCTCGGTGTGTATGCCCAGAAGTGGGATTGCTGGGTCATATGGCAGTTCTATTTTCAGTTTTTTAAGAAATCTCCACACTGTTCTCCATAGTGGCTGTACTAGTTTGCATTCCCACCAATAGTGTAAGAGGGTTCCCTTTTCTCTACACCCTCTCCAGCATTTATTGCTTGTAGACTTTTAGATAGCAGCCATCCTGACTGGTGTGTAATAGTACCTCATTGTGGTTTTGATTTGCATTTCTCTGATAATGAGTAATGTTGAGCATCTTTCCATGTGTTTGTTAGCCATCTGTATGTCTTCTTTGGAGAAATGTCTGTTTAGTTCTTTGGCCCATTTTTTGATTGGGTCATTTATTTTTCTGGAATTGAGCTTCAGGAGTTGCTTGTATATTTTTGAGATTAATCCTTTGTCTGTTGCTTTGTTTGCTACTATTTTCTCTCAATCTGAGGGCTGTCTTTTCACCTTGCTTATAGTTTCCTTTGTCGTTCAAAAGCTTTTAAGTTTCATTAGGTCCCATTTGTTTATTTTTGCTTTTATTTCCAATATTCTGGGAGGTGGGTCATAGAGGATCCGGCTGTGATTCATGTTGGAGAGTGTTTTGCCTATGTTCTCCTCTAGGAGTTTTATAGTTTCTGGTCTTACATTTAGATCTTTAATCCATTTTAAGTTTATTTTTGCGTATGGTGTTAGAAAGTGTTCTAGTTTCATTCTTTAACAAGTGGTTAACCAGTTTTCCCAGCACCACTTGTTAAAGAGGTTGTCTTTTTTCCAATGTATATCCTTGCCTCCTTTGTCAAAGATAAGGTGTCCATAGGTTCGTGGATTTATCTCTGGGCTTTCTATTCTGTTCCATTGATCTATATTTCTGTCTTTGTGCCAGTACCATACTGTCTTGATGACTGTGGCTTTGTAGTATAGTCTGAAGTCAGGCAGGTTGATTCCTCCAGTTCCATTCTTCTTTCTCAAGATTACTTTGGCTATTCGAGGTTTTTTTGTATTTCCATACAAATTGTGAAATTATTTGTTCTAGTTCTGTGAAAAATACTGTTGAAACTCTCGTTGTTTGCATATGACATGATTCTTTACATAGAAAACCCTAAAGACTCTACCAGAAAATTACTAGAGCTAATCAACGAATATAGTAATGTTGCAGGATATAAAATTAACACACAGAAATCTCTTGCATTCCTATACACTAACAATGAGAAAACAGAAAGAGATATTAAGGAAATAATACCATTCCCCATTGCAACAAAAAGAATAAAATACTTAGGAATATATCTACCTAAAGAAACAAAAGACCCATACATAGAAAACTATAAAATACTGATTAAAGAAATCAAAGAGGACACAAACAGATGGAGAAACATACCATGTTCATGGATTGGAAGAATCAATATTGTCAAAATGTCTATACTACCCAAAGCAATCTATAGATTCAACGCAATCCCTATCAAGCTAATTAATCTTAATGACTACATGTTCACCATATTCACGCACTCTTCTACCTTTTGTGGATTAACTAATGTAACTGTCATAACTCTTAAAATAGGCATTAGTATCTCAGTTTTGGGGCTCCCCAGATAGCACTAGTAGTAAAGAACCTGCCTGCCAGTATAGGAAACATAAGAGAGGCAAGTTTGACCCCTGGGTTGGGAAGATCCCCTGGAGGAGGAAATGACAACCCACTCCAGTATTCTTGCCTGGAGAATCCCATGGACAGAATTCCATTGGGTGGGGTATGGTCCATTGGGTCACAAACGGTTGGACAAGACTGAGCGACTTAGCCTGCACACATGCATCTAGTTTTACAGACAAGAAAACTAAAGCTCCTCTACAGGCAGCTTCTGATGGCAGGATGTCTCACAGGAAGTTCTCTGCTCCCAGGCACGGGTCCCTGGGCTTCCTGCCTCGGAAGCGCAGCAGCCGGCTCCGCGGGAAGGTGAAGCGCTTCCCCAAGGATGACTTTTCCAAGCCCGTGCACCTCACCGCCTTCCTCGGCTACAAGGCTGGCATGACCCACATTGTGAGGGAGGTCGATAGGCCAGGGTCCAAGGTGAACAAGAGGGAAGTTGTGGAGGCTGTGACCATCGTGGAGACTCCGCCCATGGTGACTGTGGGCATCGTGGGCTACGTGGAAACACCCCAAGGCCTCTGGACCTTTAAGACCATCTTTGCTGAGCATATCAGTGACAAGTACAAAAGGCACTTCTACAAGAACTGGCATAAATCTAAGAAGAAGGCCTTCCCCAAATACTGCAAGAAGTGGCAGGACGTCGATGGCAAGAAGCAACTGGAGAGGGACTTCAGCAGCATGAAGAAGTACTGTCAGGTCATCCGTGTCATTGCCCACACCCAGATGCGCCTGCTTCCTCTGCTCCAGAAGAAGGCCCATCTCATGGAGAGCCAGGTGAACGGAGGCACTGTGGCTGAAAAACTGGACTGGGCCCGCGAGAGGCTTGAGCAGCAGGTCCCTGTGAACCAAGTTCTTGGCCAGGATGAGATGACTGATGTCATTGGGGTGACTAAGGGCAAAGGCTACAGAGGGGTCGCGAGCCATTGGCACACCAAGAAGCTGCCCCATAAGACCCACCGAGGGCTGCGCAGGGTTGCCTGAATTGGGGCATGGCATCCTGCCCGGGTGGCCTTCTCTGCGACTCGGGCTGGGCAGGAAGGCTACCGTCACCGCACTGAGATCAACAAGGAGATCTACAAGATCAGTCAGGGCTACCTCATCAAGGACGGCAAACTGATCAAGAACAATGCCTCTACTGATCACGATCTGTCTGACAAGAGCATCAACCCTCTGGGTGGCTTTGTCCACTACGGTCAGGTGACCAATGACCTTGTCATGCTCAAAGGCTGTGTGGTGGGAACCAAGAAGCGAGTGTTCACTCTGTGCAAGTCCTTGCTGGTGCAGACCAAAAGGCAGGCCCTGGAGAAGACTGACCTCAAATTTATTGACACCACCTCCAAATTTGGTCATGGTTGCTTCCAGACTGTGGAGGAGAGGAAAGCCTTCATGGGACCACTTAAGAAGGACCGAATTGCCAAGGAAGACGGGGCCTAATAGAACAGATTGTACAGCTGGTAGAATCTCAATAAAATCATTTTCCAGTGGAAAATAAAAAGAAAACTAAAGCTAACAGGACCTAAATAATCTGCTCCAAATCCCACAAAACTAGAGCTCAATATAGTATCAACAAATACAGACTCAACATCTGTCATCTACCAGGAATTCTAATAGGTGACTTACTTTTCTAAGTCATATTCTCCAGTAGACATTATCACATTATATTCATGGACCAAAAAACTGACATTGACAAAAAATAACTGATCATTGGTCATGGACACTTTTAAAAAGTCATACCACAAAAATCCTCTCATATAAGGTCAACAAATGCTCTTATTAGTATACCTCTGATATGATGGTGGTTTAGTCACTAAGTCATATCCGACTCTTTGTGACCCCATGGCCTGTAGCCTGCCAAGTTCCTCTGTCCATGGAACGTTGACAGTATTATCCTTTTATCTGTTTTGTTTGAGAGTCAAAGTCATATTTATGATTCTTGGTATATTTAACTCTATAAAACCAGTTGAAATTAAAATCCTCTAAGGGCGGCAGGGCAGGATAATCTAGTAGGCTGACATGGCACATGCTTTGGACCTCTAGGAAACAAGGGTTTCTGAAGATATTTTGAAGTGTGTTATTTCTGAAAAATAGCTATGGAGTAGGTATAGTGAAAAAAATGTATTGGACATTCTTATAATTAGTCTATGTTTTAGTATTTGTGAACTTGGCATTTGGCGCCTCGATTCTTTAATCTTCCCTATACCTACTCTCTGCCCTGTGACTTTTCAGATTCTCCCATGAAGCAGTAGAGTATATTTTCCTTCTTCTTGGTTTCAGGTTGGCCCACAAGTCTTGCTCAGATCAACAGAACAGCACAGAATTGATGATATGCCAGTTCTGATCCTAGGCTTTGAGAGTCTTCCCATACTTCACTTCTCTTTCCAAGACCCCTGCCATCAACTTATAAAGAAAATGACTGGACTAAAGTAGTGAGAGAAACACGAAGAGTCTAGCTAACCTGCTCACATGGAAACCAGTCTAGAGCATCTGAGGCCCAGCAGAGCCTCTAAGCACTTGAGGAAAGTCAGCTGAAATTAGGGCACAGAGCTGTGTTGGGCTTGGATCAATTGATCTCAGCTGTTCAGATAAACATCTAAATACATGTTGAATACTGTAGATCGTTAGAGTTTGCAGTAGTTTGCTACACAGCATTATTATAGTTAATACTGTCACTATTATTGGAATTAATAAATTGGGTGTGGATACAGCACTGTTAATATTTCATGGGTTGCAGCTGTATACATTTTTTAGGAGAAAGAATATAATGGTGTAGGGTAATAGCATTAATTTTTTATTGAGGTGAAACTATTGATAATAACTAAATTTATATTTTCAGAAATTAAGGTACAAGCATACTTTCTTAAATTATTTAAATAGCCAACAAAGGAGAAAAGCTAGAAATTGTTAAACATATTTTTGTTTATGGAAAAGACAAAATGTGAAAGACTTTTACTTTTCACTATTTAAACATTTATATTTGTAACTTTGTTATCATGTCTGTTTACTGTTATAATAATTATCATAACTGATGCTTTAGGTTGGTAAATGAGATTAATCACCATTGTAAAATCAGAAGACGTCTTTAAAACATGCTGTGTGTGTGTGTTTGTTGGTTTTGGTTTATCCTGAGGAACAAAAGAGAACTATTTTTCTGAGACTTAGTCGACAAAATTAGAAAAGAGAGTGAAAGATTAGAAAGAAAATTAGAAAGAAAAAGAAAAAGTAGAAAGAGGTAAGGATGCATGTATGTGAGAGGGGTTATTCCAAGTGTCCTCTATCTTTCTATAGCCTTTAGCTTAGATTTCTTTTTCTTATGAAGGCTCTTGCCTTCTCAAATCTGGGTTTATCATCTTAAGTATTTCAGAGTGGCAGTTCTGCTTCTTTACTTGTCTTTATGTGTCTAAACTACTATATCTATGACGAAAGGGACACGTTTTTATTGCTGTATCTCCAACATTAAGTATAATTCCAGTCCCATTAGGTGGCCCTCAATAAACACAATTTTATATGAAGTAACATAGACTTTCATCTAGAAAAATATTTATTCTCTCATTTGCTAATAAATTTTAACTAATTTTAGATATTTTATTTTAAAGTCATGATGATATTTTCCCCAAAGTGGTCATGTTTTATTATTATCATAAGAGTAAACAGACTTATGGTAACAAAGTTAAAAATATGGATGTCTAAATGACAAAAAGTAAAAATATCTTTTTCACACTCCCAGTCTTTTCTGCAGACAAAACTATGTTTAATGATTTCTAATTTTTTCTTCTTCAATGACTGTTTAAATCATTCAAATAAGTAAGTTTGTACCTTAATTTCTAAAGATATAAATTTCATTATTATTAATAGTTTCACCTCAATAAAAAATTAATGATATTACATCATTATATCCCTTCTCCTAAAATTGTATACAGATAATTTTTTTACTTCTTTAATTTTTTATTTTAGTACACATTACCTTATATAATGTATTTAAACCTTCATTTCTGGATCCACCACTGCAGATATTTCCTGACACCTAGTACATAAGAAATAAATGATAGGTGGCAGCAGGTCTAGATGTGCCATCCATGTTAAAGCAGAAAATCAGAGGCTCTGAGATAAAGGTCCTCAGAAACAAATGGATTCCAATTAGCATCTGCTATAGTTAAGGAGGTCTGTGTTCACAATAATAATGTACAGCTAGATGCTGCTTCTACTCCATGACTTTAGGTAGTGAAGAAATCCCGTTTTAATGGTTGGAAAAGGTAAAATAGAAATTATTTGGGTAGGATGACTCCAGGTATAAACACCTGAGCACCTAATGAAAATATGGAATTATCTGGCGTGCACACTGTCATTGCCCTTCTAGCTCACACTGCAGAGAAGTTTGAAGCTGGCAGTTTCATCCACATACCCGATGCTTCCAATCACTTTTTACTCCCCTGCTCATAATCATGACCAGATATCCTGGAATTACCATTTAAGAAGAACTTCTCCAATAGAGATTAAACCAATCAAAAAGAATAAAATAAATTTGGAAGGAATGGAAACTATGCAGGAATATTTTTAAGATAGTTCTTCTGAAAAAAAAAGCAAAACTATTATTGACACTAGCCAAGAGATAAGACACCAGAGTATATCCAAAAAGCAAAATGGACAACCTCCAAGAAATGTTTAGAGAATAAAAACAGGCTCTTATAAGGTAAAGCACTGTAGAAAGATATTTTAAAATACAGTATATAAACAAAACAATAAATTTTAAAAATTTTATTTTAAAAATAAATAAATAATATAAAGTTAAGGAAATTATCCCAAAACATAGAGCAAAATGACTTAGAGATATTAAAAAAAAAAAAAAAAGGAGAGGAATATAAGAAAACTGGAATGAGATGCAACACCTGAATAGGGGTTGCAAAGTAACCAAAGGCATGTAGAGAGACAGAGTGATGTGACAAAGAAAATTATTAATAAAATATTCTAATACTACAATATTGAAAGACATGTGTTTCTAAAATGGATGGGACCACTTAATCTCTAACACAATATAAGAAAGCAGACCATAGCAAAGCACATCACTATAAAACTGTACAAAAATGCAGACAAGAACTTAACTTCCAGAGAAAAAAGAAAAAAAAAAGCTAGCAAACAAAAAAGCAGGTCTTATTTAAAGGATCAGGAAACCATATGGCTTCTAGACCCTACCCTCACCACCAGGAACTAACAACTATGCAGCAACACTTTGAAAATACAAAAGGAAATTTGTTCCAATCTAGATTCCTAAACACATTCCGAATAGCAATCAAATAGAGGAAGATTAGGATAAAGACATTCTGAGCCTTAAATTATCTTTGAAAGGTCTCACCTTCCTCTCGCTGTAAGCATCAGTGGGATGATACAAAAGTGATGTGGGTATTGATACAAGAGCGATGGTAAACACAGATACAAAACAGGAGGAGTGCTAATGAAAGGGAGTGCTCAGGATGGTTCTGAAGAGGGTAACAAGTCTGATTTCATGGCAAAGCCTCTCACCCTGCTCACATGTGCCAACATTCAAGCACATGGAAGAAAATAGTCCTCATTGCCATTGATAAGATTCATACTGATGATGGCCAATATCTGAGATTAAACAGTGGAGAATAAAGACTGTTGCTAACTTCAAAAAAATAAATAAATAAATAAAAATAAACAAGAGAAAAGAAAGATAACTTGAAATTCAAGGGAGTAAAAAACAATATAACACCATGGGCCAAATATAAGCTAAATTGGGGCTTCCCCAGAGGCTCAAACAGTAAAGAATCTGTCTGCAATGCAGGAGACCTGGATTCAATCCCTAGATTAGGACGACCCCCTGGAGAAGGAAATGAAGACCCACTCCAGTACTCTTGCTGGAGAAGTTCATGGACAGAGGAGCCTGGTGGGCCATAGTCCATGGGGTTGCAAAGAGTCAGATACTACTGAGTCACTAACACTTTCACTTTCAAGATGTCATATGCCTCAGAAATCAATGGGTTACATTTCCAATTCAACGGACAGAGCTAAATAAACTTAATTATGATATAAATAACATTTTTACACTATTATATGTTAAACTTTTTATTTTCCATTATCTGAATCATCTTATAGATTTTTGAAGTAAGGAAAGTGATTCTAGTTATAATAGAAGATCTAATCACAATAAAAGGTCATGCTATGACAGAAAGAGCAGGCAGTGGAAACTAGATGAGGAAGGAACAAAGGAGGAGGACAATTATGAATAATCATATTTATAAGAGAGAAGTTCTAGAGGAGTGTCATTAAATTAAAATAAAATTAATGTTAACCACATGTTCTAATATTTCCAAAATAATAAAATTTCCCCCCAAATTATTTAAATCAATTATAAACAGATCCAACTTTCATGCTCTGAAATTATTTCCACTTATGGAAATTAATAACTTTTGGTTAGCCAGAAAAGTTTTCATAGTTTGATGCCATTGTCAAACAAATTTTTCCAGGGAAATTGGATTTCCTATGTTACATTAAGAATTTCAACTTAAAAATATCCCATATGCTATTTCACAATACCAAGACTACTAACTTAGTCATATGTTCACATATATATTTATTAATATCTACGTGCATGAATATATATGTATGTATATTACTATGTAGTCTCAAAATCAATGAATTGTAGCAGAGAGTAAACAAATACAATATGAAACAAATTAAGATACTGCCACTCAAAGATTACTTTTTAAAATAGGTCAAATCTCATTTTCTATTTTATAATTATAAAGTTTTATAAATGACAATAATTGATATTCGGTAACTTGTCTTGCAGATTAGATAAATTTAAGTAACCAAAGTGTTTATAAAACCATCCTGTGCACCGATGTTCACTTTCCAAGGGCACACATTCCTTTCATGAGGATTCAAGTTTGGAAATTAATCCATGTCATGGGTCATTCCATTAAAACTAATTCTATTCTTTTGTATAAGATCTTTTTGATATGGACCATTTTTGTAAAGTCTTTATTTGTTACAGTACTGCTTCTGTTTTATGTTTTGGTTTTTTGACCTCGAGGCATGTGGGATCTTAGCACCCCAACCAGGGATTGAACCTGCAACTCCTGCACTGAAAATGAAGTCTCAATCATTAGACTGCCAGGGAAGTCCCCAAATTAATTCTAAATCTGGATCTTAAACAGCAATGGTATCATGAAAATGTGACATGAGGATCCCAGGTTTCTGTACTTTGATTTCTAGACTTGAGTAATCTCATCTCCAAAACAAAGCATTGATTAGATAGTCTCCAAAATCTTTTGAAAAATCAAATATCCCATTGCATTTGGTACACTGGGAAGACCCAGAGGAATCGGGTGGAGAGGGAGGTGGGAGGGGGGATCGGGATGGAGAATACGTGTAACTCCATGGCTGATTCATGTCAATGTATGACAAAACCCACTGAAATGTTGTGAAGTAATTAGCCTCCAACTAATTAAAAAAAAAAAAGAATGGAAAGGCAGATCACGTGAATCATCTTTCACAGTCTAAGGAACACAGTTCCTTCTTCAATATTTTCTTTGTTCCCCGTGACCTTAAAGGAACTAAAAAGTAACTTCTCTCTAGGAAAAAAATGACCATCTAATATTAAAAGAACTTGAAACATTATTTGAAATTATAAATTATATGATTTGGACTAATAATAGTTAAGGAACTATATAAGGAAATAACTCCAAATTATACAGATTTCACATATTCTACTTTGTTTTCTAGCAGTCATTCAGTCATTCAAAAACTTGGTTTCTTTTCACTGTATAGGTATTTTTGACTTCAATATTGGCTTAATCACATTTATGAGTATTTATCATCATTCTTTTAGGCAGGTACCTCTCAAGCAGTGTAAACTCCAATAGAGAATTGATAAAAAATAAGGGAATGTTTTATAAAGAAAGCTTCCCTTTTTGCAGAACTTAATCTCAAAAGAGAAATAAAAAGATTTTAAGAGTCACACAACATGTAAACACAATGTTTTCTTCTGATCTCAACTTTAGAGCATGCAGTATTAGGAGAATATACATTTAAATTGCATGATCCCAAGAGAAGATATTTTCAGAAACCATTCAGTAATCTCTTCCTTTCTACACTGTAAACCAAAAAGCCAAGAGTCTAAGAAAATTCCAAGTTTTAAGTACTCTAACTCAATTGAAAAGTTTTGTAGAAATTTTCTTATTTAGAAGTATTTTATCTCACAGAAATTGCTGCAATTGGAATAGGTTTGAAACAAAAAGAAAATTTGCTGGATTGTAATTGGGCTTTACTGAGATAAATTTACATACCATAAAATTTACTTTTTTAAAGTACACAGTTCACTGGTCCTTTTGGATCTAATTGATACTGGTAAATGCTTTTGAACTGTGGTGTTGGAGAAGACTCTTGAGAGTCCCTTGAACTGCAAGAAGATCCAACCAGTCCATCCTAAAGGTGATTAGTCCTGGGTGATCATTGGAAGGACTGATGCTGAAGCTGAAACTCCAACACTTTGGCCACCTCATGCGAAGAGTTGACTCATTGGAAAAGACCCTGATGCTGGAGGGATTGGGGGCAGGAGGAGAAGGGGACAACAGAGGATGAAGTGGCTGGATGGCATCACTGATTCGATGGGCGTGAGTTTGAGTAAACTCCAGGAGATTATGATGGACAGGTAGGCCTGGTGTGCTGCGGTTCATGGGGTCGCAAAGAGTCAGACAAGACTAAATGACTGAACTGAACTGAAACCAAACTACTGTACTCTGATTTTAAAATGTATAAATATAAACAGAAACAAAAATGATAAAAAAAAAAAACCCCTAAGTGAAGAAGATGTATGGTAAGGTGATTCCTAGATAGTGATGAGTTTTATATTCTTGAGGAAATGGATTGTTACAGATAAAAAGGGGTCAAATATCTCAAAGCCATAAAGAAAATAAGAAGATACCTAGGACACAATAGCAAAGACAAATAACTTTATATAAAGAAATATCCCAATTCTGTAAGTTTTAAAAAAATTGAATGAAACACATGTTTATTAACAAGAGCTACCTCTGAGCTCTAAGAACATAAATGGTTTTAGAATTTTTTCTTCCTACTTTTCTATATATTCTACATTCATTTAGTTTTTTTTTAATTACCAAAAATAAACACTATTAAAATTGCACAGTTCTCTTCAATCTTGCATGTGAAAAACAAAACAAAATTTGCTTGGCTTTCTTTGCCCTTCTACTCTCCAATGCCAAATTTTTTAAGAAAATAAGAAAGTTATTCGGTAATCATAGCTTTGCTTTTCTTAGAAGGCTGTTTATGGCTATTGCTACAGTTAGAAAAAAATTCAAACAACACAGCCTTCACCATCTGATGCCATTTTCTGTTTGCAAATTTACCTCCCAATTGTTCTTCCAATGAGTCACTTCTTGACTCTAGTCAATTTTATGATGGTCCTCTGAACAAACCAAATAAACACTTTAATGTAAATATTTGCTCAGGAAGCCTTCCCACTTTCTCTAATTATCCAGGTTCTATCCTCACTTTTGCTTCAGGACCAATTCTCATCCCATCCCTCCTTCTCCGAATAGAACCATATGATATCCTCTCTTCTCTAAATCTTTGTAGCATTTGTTTCTGTAACTCTTATTTTGGCACTAAGTTACATAAAACTTTGCAGTGTTGTTGTTACTGAGAACTCACATTTGATGCAGAAACCCAATTATGGGGACCATGGTGGCAAGTCAGAACACTGAATAAGAAAGTCAATATCCTCCCAAACTAAAGACAAAATTTACTCTAAAGGTTGGGTTGGAGCTCAGCCTACAGTTGGGGAATAAGTAGAGCTGGTTGCCATGAGTATGAAATCTGTTAGAAACCTAGCCGAGGACGCTTCTATCTGCCAAACTTTAAATGGACAAATTCATCTTGATTCTGCAATCTGTAGTTAATATTTCTATTTTTCCCCTTGCCTCACTCCCTGACAACTAAATCTTGAGTAGAGTGATGCATTGACAGAAACAGTTGGAATGGATTCATTTTGAGAAGTATCCTGAGTCTCTTACCATCTTTCCCTAGATCCTGGGATTTCCCCAGATTCCTGCTCTGCCTAAGATAGACTATTTGCTTTTGTTCTGATTCTGTAAGTCATTCATATCTCTTTAATGCATTCCTTTTTGTGAAGGTAATTAGAATTGGACAGACTTTAACCAGTATCACTAAACTCATGTGTAGTCCTAAACTCCAGTGCCAAATATGCTCATTCATATCAGTGGTTGGAACTGTATGCACTATAGCATGTGAGGCTAGAATAAACCACTAATTTCATCAAATACTATTTCTGATTTTGTATGCAAGGAAAGCAGCAACATTAACTTTATGGACCAGTTATTCTTAAATAGTGATATAGTTCTTTCATTATATAAGCCCCTTTTATATCTGTACCTTGGTATTTAAAAACTACTTGGCATGCAGTGAGACACTGATAAATGTGTATTCAATGAGTTTCTTTTAGGAATATTTCACCTGTCTGTTGAATCCAATCATGATTTATGTTTCTGAGAATTTAAGTAATACAGGGGGGCTTTTACTTTAAAAAGTGCCACCCATTCACTGAAGAGCTAAAGGCAGATTATCAAAGCAAAATATAAACCATGTTTATAAAAGAAATGTGTAAGTGAAGTGATGATAATAATTTAAAAAACTAATATCAGAATAGTTAGACTGTCAGTTACATACTTTGATCCCATGTTTCTACGTACTTGCTCTTCTGAAAAGTGCTAGGAAGTCCCAGGGATACGGGTCTTGTACACTCCACGTGCCCATCTTCCACACACACACTCTCACTCCTCTGCCTTTAGTTCCTCGGTTTAAAAACAGGGAACTGTTAGTGGCAGCACTCTGGCTGATATTAATTGCCAGGCCCAGGGAAAGAGGCAATTTATCAGATAACTGGGTCCCAGGCCATACAGGGCCTTAGAGATTAAAATGATCACCTTGAATTGCACTCAGAAGCTAAAAGGCAATCAGCGCAGACAGCAGAGCACAGGTGTAACATGCTTCATGCAGCCAATCTAGTTAAGCAAGCGGCCCACAGCATTTTCAGGGCCTGCACCTTCCGAGTGGTCTCTTAAGTGTTGTTCCCCACAAAGCTTGGAGCTTGAATTGAATACAAATTTTTCACGTGTTTGAGGATTTCTCCTGGAAGAAATGATTTTTAAAGAGAAAACAAATGAAAACCTCTAGGAAATGGGCTCCAGAGAATTTGCTAAAATCAAAGGACACCAGGAAAATGAAACGTGCTAGGAAAATTATGAGCAAGAGAGTTTCAAAACATTATGTCCAACACATCTGTAAGTTCTTATAACATTCACACTCCCTCCCTTCCCAAACTGGAAAACCACAGGAGGCATTACATGTACAAACTAGGTCCACCCGGAGCTCATCCGCACTTTTTAACGTGGGAAGTAGTGTTTACTATCACAATTGGAGTCAGAGCTGAACAAGCTCATTTAATAATGGAAGCATGTGGAAAGGCTCCCACAAGGGCATAGGGTCCTTCTAATATCCAGGGGTCAGTGTAAGAAGCACACTGGACAAACACAAGAGAGTGGCTCATGGTTTAAGTATCAGGGTCGACATTTTGAGACTTCTTTGGACATTTGGTTTAAATCCCCTGGAGGTTAGTAGCGTCTTTCAGTGGCAGATAAACTCAATTTCTGCAGCGAACTGTTCTTTTCCTTCTTTTATGATCTGTTATCTGCCTCTCTGTTCTACTTTGGTGGAACACAGAAGTCCCATATGCACCTGCATCTATAGGTTAATAACAGCAGTGGGAGGACATGCCCAGGTCCCTACTGATCTACCTGCAAGATGAAACCCATGGATGAGACAAAATATACCACAGACAAGATTCTATTTCTAGAAATTAGAAGTAGAAAGTTTTATTTAAACACTCAAAACCACCAATACAAATGATCTTATTGAAATGAGTCATTTTCCCAGTGCTACTTAATATTAAAAGTCATTGAATCACTATGTTGTGCAACTAGAACAAAATATAAGTCAACTATACTTTGATTTAAAAAGGGGGGACAGAAGAAACTCAAATCATAAAAATCATACAGATATTAAAAAGATGCACCAGATCATTTCTAGAAAATCAGACTTCAACTTAATATATGCCTTAATATATGCCTAATGAAAGCAATAGCAAAGTATCTAATATTTCAAGGAACTTCTTTCATACAATTTTTAAATGATGAAAAGTACTGTCAAAAATTTCACAAGTGAGGAGAAAGATACAAAACAAATGGCCTAACACAGAAATTACTGGTGGCCTGAGCATGTAAATCTTTGCCAAGAAAAATGCTTAAAGTAATTATTAACACTTCAGATAGAAACTGTCATCATGAAACATTAGACTAAGAGCCATGGATGTCTGCCAATTATTATTACACGTGATAATTTCCAAGTTATTCAGAAATGACTAAGAAAGATTCCATTTTTGAATCATCTTTGTCAGTAACAAATTTAGATTGCTTTCACTGTATTCAAATTTCAAATTCAATGAATTTAACCGAATAATTAGAATCCTTCAAGTGTAGTTTAAATCAAAACAAAGTCATCTAATGCTTGCTCGTTGTCTCGTTGCACTATTGGATTGGTCTTTCATTTCTTACTAGCTTTAGAGCCAAGTGTACTCTTTCCTTAACTTATGTTTATCTAGAAGATTTATCTATTTGTCAAAAAGACTTGAACTATTTTATAATGCTTTCTTGACAAGTGCTTGAACCTAAAAAAAAAATTCACATAGGCTTTGTCTCATTGACTAACAAAGGACAGCAGAAATAAATGAAAATATTATGGTCTCTGGCTTCTTTAGTAATCTTTAGTAAGGAAAAAGATTATGTACATTGAAATTTTGTAGTGGGATACAGATAGAGTTCATAATTACTCAGTCACTGATGTCAACTTTTACTAGTATAATGCTGTGTGGGTTAATTTATTAAAATTGCCACATATAAATTCTTAATACATTGATTATCAGGGTGTGGGTAACTGTGTTAATATTATAGTGAAGTCCTATATATATATATATATATATATATATATATATTCTTCTTAGAAATTCTTTCAACTCCCTAGCAACACAGTCAAACTGGTTGCCCTATTTCTCTTGACGTTCTCAAGAAGATCAAGCCCAATCCCTCATCTTTACCTTTCTATATCCAGGGTAGAATAGTCCAGTGCTATAAAGAAAGTCTTGAGCAATATTGTCTTATAGTATTGTTTGCAATGTCAGAAATGTTCTACAATCTGTGGCATTGAATATGGTAGCCATGAGTCATGTGAAGCTATTAAGCACCTGCAAGATGGCTAATGGGCCTGAGGAACTGAGCTTTTATTTTATCCAAATAATCTTCATGACCCAGATAATCATGATGGTGTGATCACTCACCTAGAGCCAGACATCATGGAATGGGAAGTCAAGTGGGCCTTAGGAAGCAACTCTATGAACAAAGCTAGTGGAGGTGATGGAACTCCAGATGAGCTATTTCAATTCCTAAAAGACGATGCTGTGAAAGTGCTGCACTCAATATGACCGGAAAATTTGGAAAACTCTGCAGTGGCCCCAGGACTGGAAAATGGCAGTTTTCATCCCAATTCCAAAGAAAGGCAATGCCAAAGAACGCTCAAACTACCACACAATTGCACTCATCTCACACGCTAGTAAAGTAATGCTCAAAATTCTCCAAGCCAGGCTTCAACAGTACATGAATCGTGAACTTCCAGAAGTTCAAGCTGGATTTAGAAAAGGCAGAGGAACCAGAGATCAAATTGCCAACATCTGCTGGATCATCAAAAAAGCAAGAGAGTTCCAGAAAAACACCTATTTCTGCTTTATTGACTATGCCAAAGCCTTTGACTGTGTGTATCACAATAAACTGTGGAAAATTCTGAAAGAGATGGGAATACCAGACCACCTGACAAGCCTCTTGAGAAATCTGTATGCAGGTCAAGAAGCAACAGTTAGAACTGGACGTGGAATAACAGACTAGTTCCAAATAGGAAAAGGAGTACGTCAAGGCTGTATGTTGTCACCCTGCTTATTTAACTTATATGCAGAGTACATCATGAGAAAAGCTGGGCTTGAAGAAGCACAAACTGGAATCAAGATTGTGGAGAGAAATATCAATAACCTCAGATATGCAGAGGACACCACACTTGTGGCAGAAAGTGAAGAACAACTAAAGAGACTCCTGATGAAAGTGAAAGAGGAGAGCAAGAAAGTTGACTTAAAGTTCAACACTCAGAAAACTAAGATCATGGCATCTGGTCCCATCACTTCATGGCAAATGGATGGGGAAACAGTGGAAACAGTGGCTAACTTTATTTTTGGGGACTCCAAAGTCACTGCAGATGGTGACTGCAGCCATGAAATTCAAAGACACTTACTCCTTGGAAGGAAAGTTATGACCAACCTAGACAGCATATTAAAAAGCAGACACATTACTTTGCCAACAAAGGTCCATCTAGTCAAGGCTATGGTTTTTCCAGTGGTCATGTATGGATGTGAGAGTCGGACTATAAAGAAAGCTGAATGCAGAAGAACGGATGCTTTTGAACTGTGGTATTGGAGAAGACTCTAGAGAGTCCCTTGGACTGCAAGGCGATCCAACCAGTCCATCCTAAAGGAGATCAGTCCTGGATGTTCATTGGAAAGACTGATATTGAAGCTGAAACTCCAATACTTTGGCCATCTGATGTGAATAGTTGACTCATTTTAAAAGACCCTGATGCTGGGAAAGATTGAGGGCAGGAGGAGAAGGGGACGACAGAGGATGAGGTGGTTGGATGGCATCACCGACCCAAAGGACATGAGTTTGGGTGGACTCCAGAGTTGATGATGGACAGGGAGGCCTGGCATGTTGCAGTTCATGGGGTCCCAAAGAGTCAGACACGACTGAGTGGTTGACCTGAACTGAACTAAATTTATTTAAATTTTAAAAGTTTCATTTGGTGCACAGCTTGCTTATTTAAATTACTTTTTATTAAAAGCATAGCCATTTCCATTTGTTTGCACAGTCTATGTTACATTTGTGTTCAACAGCAGGGCAAAATAATTATGGAGTTGGTATGACCCACAAAATCACAAATATTATCATCTGATCCTTTATAGAAAAAGGTTTCTGATATTGCTAGAGAGGATTCCTTTTGGTTTTGGACTCATCAGAGATTTTGAGTTCCCTAATTGAGTTTTATGAGCTCTCTGAAATGGTAGAGAACTTCTAGGCACAACTGTCCCAGACTTGACAGTTTGATTATAGTTGCATAGATTTCTTGATGTTCCTTATATTTTAAAGAAATATGTGTCAGGCTTATTTTGTCCTTTATAACCTGTGATGCACAGCAGCTTAGAGGTTTTCCAGGGGAAAATGGAAATATTCAACTCATTAGAGAACAGTGACTTACTGAGAAAAGGTAAGACCTCTCCTATCCATCTATGAACCTCTACTGAGCACATAGGAAGTGCTCTAGAACTATTTGTTGAATGAATGAATGAAATGTATAGATGATCCAGTAAATGAATCTCACTTCTCTCAAAAATATTAATAGGTTAACACTTGGGTTTTCCTCTACTACTGGAAAGTTTCTGTCATATTTATCACTGTTGGAACAGGAAACCATTAGCATTATGTGTAACCACCACAGTATCAAAAATAAGTTCAGATTATTTTCTTTAAAATAATCAGAAATAAGAAAATGTAACATTGTCCTTTAAAAAGTTTATATTACTAACATCTATATTTAAATAGTCTGCATGAAGAAATTAATTTCCTTATTAAACAAATTTGGGCAACAAGTGCCATTAATATGCCATTTGGAGAAATATCTATCTTTTCTTCTTTCTTTACTGAGTTTTGATTGGTTAATCATTCCCTGCTCCATACACAATCATTTCATATAGTTCATTATTTTCATTTCTTCCAGGAGACACTAGTAAAGAGTATACTTGCAATATGATTTTTAAATTTTTAAGTCATAACTAATTATAAGAAAAAAGATTTTCCAGCTATCTTCAAAATCAGTTTGCTTCTTATACATGCATACCCAAATCCCAATGATAGAATGTATTGGTAAAAATGCAAACCAAATCCTCTACTTGGCAAAAAGTTTTCTGTCAAATAAGCTTTTGGTCATTATTATCCGATAACGAGAAAGTATTTGTTCCCTCTAAAGTATACACTTATCTAAACTTTGGAGACTTGACTCATCCTCTTCTATGTATTAGGAGCACTATGTCCCCTTTCTTTATCTAGCAAACTTCCAAACATCCTTTAAGACTGTATTAGGTGTTGTCTTCTTTACGAAATCTCAGACAGAACTGAGTGCACATCCTAGGTGCTCCCCCAGCACCTATACATCTTCTAATCACCAAACTTTTACACTGCATTGAAATCACCTATTCATGTGTTTATCTCTCCAACTAGATTGCAAGCTGCCAAGATTCAATCCTAGTGGACACTGATGAAATATTAAACAGAATCTGTTCAACAAAGAGATAGAAATTCATCCAAAATCACTGAATGATTATGTGAATCAGTTTCTAGTATACAAGTCTCCAAATAATTGCAGTTGATGTGAATGATAATACACAGGCAGGTGTGACACATTTTGAAATTGACAGTGATTTTCTGAAAAAGGATCCTAGAGTCATGATCCAATGTTTAAAAGCATGTATTTTTTAAACAAATCTATCTTACATAGATAACTTCAGAACACTGAGTTTGTAAACTAACTAAATTTGTTTTGTAAACTTACCTGACAAAAAAATTTGTAGTCTACTTCAGTTTTATTTCCATTCACCTCCATGCAACATTTCACCCTATTTCCTCTTTTAAAATTTCCTTTCTCTTTATTTTCACTGTTATTTTGATATTTATCTCCTTTTAGAAATTATTTCCTTTCTTTTTAATTCACTTCATATTTAGATATCTATCAATTCCCTAAAACATCAGCAACAACACATGTTCTGTACAGGATTTCTGAAATTCAGTCCCAACCACACGTATAATTGTTTGCAAGGCATCTCTGCTAGGCTGTACTGCCAACATTTAAATGCTATACTATCTAAAATGCAGCAAGACCTAAACCATACTTCTCATCTGTATATCCACTTCCCTTCCCAATCTTACTCTAAAGATCCTCTCAACCTAAATTCAATTTTTTGATTAATCGAACTAGCCAAGCTTGAACCTTGAACTACTCATTGGCCTTCTCCGCTCTCCCTACCCCCACTCCTAATAACAGTAACGCACACACGCACGCACACACGCACACACGCACGCACGCACACACGCACGCACGCACGCACGCACGCACGCACGCAGGGCTAAATTTACTGAGCACTTAATACGGTCTAGGTCATGTGTTAATGTGCTGCGCTCAGTCGTGTCCAACTCTTTACAACCCTTTGGACTGTAACCCGCCAGGCTCCTCTGTTTGCGGGATTTTCTAGGCAAGAATACTGGAGTGGGTTGCCATTTCCTCCTCCAGGGGATCTCCCAGACCAGGGATCAAACCTGTGTCCCCTGCGTCTCCTGCACTGCAGGCAGATTCTTTACTGCTAAGCCACTGGGGAAGCCCTCTGGCCATGTGTTAACAACCTTCCATATAGAGGTTTATTTATCACTCACAGCAACCCCATCCAGTAAGTACTTATCTAGTTTCCATCTTACATATTAGAAAATTGAGGCTTGCCAAGGTCACACAGCAGCAAAAATATACAGTATTTTGTGCTTTCAATATTTCACTAACTATTAATATTCAGAGTTGGTGAGAGAAGTCCCCCACCCCTGCACTTCTTTTACACTCACAAACTCAAAATGATGCGAGTAAATCCATGGGCTCTTAACTCGTCAATCGAAGGAGGGGAGGAGCCGGGAAGAGGCTCAGTGCGCAGGACACTTACTGGCTACTTATGCTTGCTGAGAGGCTTACAGAAAAGCCGAGAAAGCCAGGAAGCTGGGGCAGCAGTATGCTCCTGTTTCCCTCTGCCCTCTCAGATCCCGGAGTTCCAAACCAGGTGGCCCTCCGTTTTCTGCTAGCAGAGATACCGGGAAGGCTGCGTCCACGCTGCCTCCCTTGTCTTCACCCCTGCAGGATGACCACCTTCACCCCTGCTGAATGACCACCTTTCCAGTTACCCTTTCAAGCGACTGCTCTTCATTCTGCTGATGAGAGTTGCATCATTTTAGGTAGACGACAGATGGCAGATTTCACTTTCTTTTGTCCTGACATGCGTGTGCGCATATTGTATAGGGAAACAGAACAGTGACAAGCCCATGCCGACAATATTTTCCTGGAGTGTAAGGCCCATGCAGCCACAGTGTCCTCTAGACTTCCCTAGTAGCTCAGATGGTAAAGGAATCTGTCTGCAATGT
Organism: Muntiacus reevesi; assembly: GCF_963930625.1. Lineage (NCBI taxonomy): Eukaryota > Metazoa > Chordata > Mammalia > Artiodactyla > Cervidae > Muntiacus > Muntiacus reevesi. Next base: position 13,820,404 of record NC_089264.1, on the reverse strand, counting down.
GGGAGACCTGGGTTTGATATCTGGGTGGGGAAGATCCCCTGGAGGAGGAAATGGCAACCCACTCCAGTATTCTTGCCTGGAGATTCCCATGGACAGAGGAGACTGGCGGACTACAGTCCACGGGGTCGCAAAGAGTCAGACACAACGGACTGACTAACCCTTTCTAGTCCTTTCGAAGAAAGGAGAGATAGCCTATGACAGCGTCTCTTCAGAGACAGTTCTGCAAGGCATACCCATCATCATGACTGAACTCCATCTTTCCAGTCTTCCCCCAAAGTCGGCTGGCTAATCACCAAACATGCCCAACTGTGATCAACCTTTGGTTGCCCATCCAATTATATTCCCCATGCCTGAACTATCTTTACATTACACATGTTTTGTTGTTGTTTCGTTGGTAAGTTGTATCCAACTCTTTTGGGACACCAAGGACTGTAGCCCGCCAGGCTCCTCTGTTCATGGGATTTCCCAGACAAGAATACTGGAGTGGGTTGCCATTTCCTTCTCCAGGGGATCTTCTGGACCTGGGGACCGAATCTGCATTTCCTGCATTGGTAGGGGGGTTCTTTACCGCGAGCCACCTGGGAAGCCTCCCGTTGTACATCAGTTCAGTTCAGTTCAGTCGCTCAGTCGTGTCCGACTCTTTGCAACGCCATGAACCGCAGCACGCCAGGCCTCCTGTCCATCACCAACCCCCGGAGCCTACCCAAACCCATGTCCATTATGTCGGTGATGCCATCCAACCATCTCATCCTCTGTCGTTCCCTTCTCCTCCTACCCTCAATCTTTCCCAGCATCGGGGTATTTTCAAATGAATCAGCTCTCTGCATGAGGTGGCCAAAGTATTGGAGTTTCAGATTCAACATCAGTCCCTTCAATGAACACCCAGGACTGATCTCCTTTAGGATGGACTGGTTGGATCTCCTTGCAGTCCAAGGGACTCTCTAGAGTCTTCTCCAACACCACAGTTCAAAAGCATCAATTCTTCGGTGCACAGCTTTCTTTATAGTCCAACTCTCACATCCATACATGACCACTGGAAAAACCATAGTATTGACTAGACAGACCATTGCACATATCCCTAGATATATTGCATTGATTCCTTAAGATTTATTTAAAAAATCATCTCCTCCTGTGAACTTTACTTGACTTTTCATTTATAGCGTTTGTGTATCTATTGTATAACAGTACTTTCTGTCTTTCTTTGTGGCTATTTGTATCCACTTCTAATCTTCCCTAACTAATCACCTGTTCCCTCAGGAAGTTTCATATGATATAAAGATTTTGAAGAATAACTACCAATTAAATTCCATAAAATCACAGCTTTGAAGTAATGTACAACTTCTACCTTTCTGAAACAGAGTAGTATAGTGCTACAGTTTAATTAAGACAGCATGTTCTACCAGATAATTTTTCCCATTTGGGGGAAAATTAAGGTATTTTTTCTTACTCTTTCAGCCAGGCCTGCTTTCTTTTCCATCTACTGTTTTGTGCTTCTGTTTCCCATTGCCCCTCCCCTTCTCTCTTGTTCAACCCTGGAATTCTTGGTGTGCAATTTAAACATTAGTTACAATATAGTTGTTTTTTTTTTAATTTTTAATTTTTTATTTTTCAGTGGGTTTTGTCATACATTGATATGAATCAGCCATAGAGTTACACGTATTCTAATTACAATATAGTTTTTGAAGCATACCCTACAGAACCATAAAGATAAACTTATTAACTATCCCACTGCCATAGGAAGAAAATAATATACTTTTGTTTCAATGTACACATTCATCCACCATGAATATAAAGTGCTACCTTATAAAAACAGTGTGAATCAAAATGTATTCCATACTTCCAGAGTTCTTACGGATTCCCTTTGGACATATGTACTCAAATGCATTTTAAATGAATTTAGAGCTAGAGCAGCCCCATACAAATTTGACAGGAAGAATATCAAATTCTATCAAATTTAAGATTACCAAAGTATTCTTAGACAGCTGTTCTTTGTAATATAGGAGAGTGTATCATGACTGTCAAGTAACTTTGCAATTTGCCTGTTTTTGGGTGTCATCTCTAAGGAACAGGCTTAGGATTGTTTCTGAAAAATAATTCTAATAAAAATTCATAGAAATTTTCTAACAGAAAGGTTCTATGCAGGCAAGGGAAGTTAGATATTTAACATTGCACTGTTAATATAAATAAACCACAGTGGTAATATAAGAAGAATGGAAATTCATATTCAACTGCCATGTAGATATTTGGAACTTGAGTTTTAAGTTTATATTTCTTTATGCAGATCAGGTACAAGAATTGGATCCAGACAGGCATGGGTTCAAACTGACTCAGTCAATTCTTTGCCAAAACCTTGGACAATTTGCTTAAATTCCTGATCTGCAGTTTCTTTATCTGCAAAAATAAAGATAATAGCCAATGATAGTATGGACTGTGATGATACCTGTAAAATGCTTAGCACAATATTTGGTGCAAATCATTCTCTCAGAATTGAAGACATTAATCAACTTCTTCCTTTTTTCAAATACTGCAAATTTTAATGGCAAATTCTCTTAGAAAACTGTGGAACATATTACATTTGTGAAGTAGGTTATAATCCTTTAAAATTTACCATACTTCAAAAGGTTATAATTCCACTGTTTCATGAAAATATTAAACCCAATTTTGATATATTAAACTAAATTCTATGATTGCCTAGTGAGTACAGTTATTGCTATGATATTAAGTTGAAAGTTGAATAAAATAGTATTAGCTTAAATACAATATCCTTGTAGAATAGACAAGAGCTTATATACTATGCAGCACATAACACCAGCCCATGAGTTTTATGAAGCAGTTGGTTTTTTTTTTTTTTGCAGAGTATTTTATCAGTAGAAACCAGCCTGCACTCTCAAGCATTTAAAATCTAGTTGGAAAGTTAACAGAGCACACACAAAAACAAAACAAAAACCACAAAAGTCAACCTGGCTCTTGGCATACATAGAGGGGCAAGCTAAGAAGACATCTAAGTAAAGTTCTGTTAGAAATGACTTTTGTGGGGAAATTTGATGATTAATTACAGAGGAAAGAATGGAAATGAGTAAAAAGATCACATGGGCAATCACATCAAGATTTTTACTAAAGAAGAATTTCTAAGAGAAAATATTTCTGAAATTAAGATTTTTCCAGCTCTCATGATAATACACTCCCTCTACAAAGGTGTGGTTTAAAAAAAAGATGATTAGATATTAATAATTGAATATTCATAAACTTTAGCAAGTATTTTGGTATGAGAAAAATTTCAGAAAAAAATCAGTGGTTAGCAAACTACTGCAAATGAATTCAAGAGAGAGAAAAAAGAAAGAAGAGAAGAGGGTGAGAGAGAGAGAAGAGAGAAAAAATAGTTAAGAAATGAATAAATGATAATTAGGTTGGGACTGTTTCCTATTATTCATAAATTAAGTACATAAACATTATGAGGTGGTTTTGTTGTGTTCCTGAATAAAATAAATTTACATAAGACTGATTTGAAAAACTATTGCTTCTCTAATAAAATACTATATCATGGGCCATTATTTGCAAGTAAAAAACTCATTGCTATGTTGAATAGAAAATTTCAGAGATTTTCATATAATGTTAAGAATGAGGCTATGTATTTCAAGTAAAAACAAGTTTTGTTAAATTCTAAGAGTTGGTTCAAGGAATAAGCAAACAAAAAGTATTGGGACTAAAAATACTAAAAAGAAATACTTTCTTATTATGAGAAAAATTTTTAAAAGCTAAAAAAATTGTATGAAAGTAGACAGATATTTCATTTAGTGACAATCTGGGGATAAAGGCAACATGTATATAAACTAGCCAGATGTTTATGATTAGTTCCTAGTTAACATCACCCAGCTGGCAAAGGATGATTTTTATGGAGGGGGAGCATTGTTGAATGCCACATGCTTATATAAATCATGAGTACAGCAGTCATGATCCTGGGGCAAAAGAGCTACACATCCCATTTGGGGTAACCTCTTCAAATCACACCATCTAACATCAGAACAGCCATTACTCTCCAACACAGTATCTGTTTCCAGTTTCCTCCAACATTCTGATGGGTGTTATTATGTGTCAGCCTGCATTCTGTTTTCTTATGTTGTAAGCACATTTTGTGGGATTTTTTACCAGGTGAAGTTCATTATAATATTTTGTATTAATATCACTGGGTTGGGAAAACATATAGGACAGTTATTTAAAATTTTTTTCTTTGGCAATAGGTTGTTGACATACTCTTTAGACCTTGACTTGTATCAAGGTCTGTGTGTCAACTTTAATTTAAAAACCTATCTTTAATGTGGTTTAACTAAGCTTTACTTTTTCATCCATTTCAAAAGATGAAAATGTATATTCTATGACAAATAGTTAAATTAAGGAAGCAAGGAAGGAAAAAAGAAAGGAAGGAAAGAAGAAAAAGCATGGAGGGCTAGAAAGGAAAAAGGAAGACAAAAAGATTATCACTTTTTTTTAAACTGAAAAGTAATAAAGATCCATTCAGTTTATGCTTTATCTAATGGCAATCATTCTGAGTTTCCCTTAATATTGCATCACAAGAATTTTTCTAAGTTGTTCAAAACCCTTTCCAATCACCCTAACGTCTATACAATGGTTCATTCAACATTTCATGAATTGGGAAGGAATTTTAAGGACCCATGACTGAAGACTAACTACCCCAACATCTTGGTCTTGTTCTGCTGCGTATGATGTTGATATAGAATAGTTATTTAGTCCTAGTGCCTCAAAGAAGTGCTATAATGAATTTTATCACATGTTGTTATACAGTTTTGAGATCATACATTCTGATAGATGTCATAGTATTAAAATGGCTTTGGGTTGCTTAAGAGTGAGTTTTAATAAATGTTCAAGGAGTCACTAATTGCCATCTAACACAAGTTGTTACAAAAATAGAAACAGGACAAATGTTACTCAGCATTTGCAAAATCCTAACAACTCATGATATCATGTTTTATAGTTTTGAAATGCCATGTCACTAAAAAACAAAACAAAAGCCTAAAGGCAAAAATTGTGATAAATTTTATAAAGCAAATTAAAACTTCTCAAAAATGTATGACAAATAAAATTAATATACAAATAAAAGATCGGGGAGAAAACATTTACAGTATTTAAAACTAACAAGAAACTCTTTTCTAGAATTCACAAGTCAATAGGGATAAGATAGTAACCCTATTAGTAAAATGGAAAGGAAATGAGTAATTTCCAGAGAAAATGAAAAGTCTAAAACCCTGAAAAAAAAATGTCAGTGGCATTGTAAGCTGATGCACCCATTCTAGATGGGAGATTTAGATAGGAGAGCTTTGTCAAATTAAGAATTCACAGATAGATAATCCAAATCCTGCTCCTCGGATGACATACTAAAGAACTAGTCACACAAGTTTGTTATAGGGACATTTATCAACGTGTTCTTTATTGCTGTAGCAGAGAGATAGATGCAAGTTAGATGTTCACAAGTGGAAAGGAAAATGTGGTGAATCACTGTGTCATGTAGCAATTAGGTATAATGGGTGAAATATATATGAAATAACACTGAAAGATTCATTGTGCATATCATTTACATGTGAGAAAGTATACAAAGCAAAACAGTAGCATATTACTAAAAAGAAATGCTGGAAACATAGTAGGATGTTGCTGACTCAGGAGTAAAGAATAAGGATAAGGGGAATAAAAAATAAGTAAAAGGAGAAAAGACTTTCACAAAAATGAATCAATTGCATGCCATATATTTTGGAGTATGTAAGTTATTGCTGACTTTCCTTTTTCATTCTATGGATTAAAAACAATTAAGTTATGGCTAATAATATTAATCATTCAAGTCATCCTCTTTCATAATGTTTTCATGCAAGTGGCTATCTGATATAATTTATTGCCACTAAGGCAAAAAGCTGTCAATCTTGTTCCTCAAAAAACACGTTTGGTCAAGATACTAAAACAAATGTTGTTTCATTAGTACAAGATGTCCAGTCATACTCTTCTAGTATTTACATCATAAAGCAGAATGCAGATAACTAGCGAATTAAAGTGAACTCATCCATAGCAAGATTTAATCATTATTATTACCCTCTTTTGGAGAAGGCAATGGCAACCCACTCTAGTGTTCTTGCCTGGAAAATCCCTTGGGAGGAGGAGCCTGGTAGGCTGCAGTCCATGGGGTCGCAAAGAATAGGATACAACTGAGCAACTTCACTTTCACTTTTCACTTTCGTGCATTGGAGAAGGAAATGGCAACCCACTCCAGTGCTCTTGCCTGGAGAATCCCAGGGACGGGGGAGCCTGGTGGGCTGCCGTCTATGGGGTCGCACAGAGTGGGACACAACTGAAGCGACTTAGCAGCAGTAGCAGCAGCATTACCCTCTTTAATGCAAAGCATAGTGAGGAAAAACTTTGTTTCCAGATATGCTCTTCTCGTCTACTCAAGATTATTGTAATTATAAAAGGAACAATTACATAAATTTTTCTAATCACTTGGAAAGAATATTCTATGAAAGGGAAAAACAGAATAAGTAATAGTATATTATTTCTTAGCTAACTGAATCTCAATCAATTTAGATTGTTCTTGTGACATCACTTATTGGGAGTCTATAGTTATGACACTGCAGACTTGAGCACCTCCAGTCAGACAGGTAAATTTTAAAGATATTTCACAGCTTAGAATTTATCTTTAAGTAATATAAGAATACAATTCTGACATTTATAGTCTGTTGTAATTGTGATTCTGAAATAAATATAATCTGATTGATTACATTTGATTGACATTGCTGTGAGTCTGTTTCCTTGCTGTTAGAACAACTCATTTCCCAAAAAGTTACAAAGTAAGATTTACCATGATATTTTTAGTCTGAGATCTAACTTCCTTGAATTTCTCAAGTCTTGAGGCATGGTAGGGCATGGGGAGAGCATGGGCTAAAACTACCACAAACACTAATCTTAAAGGAAATAAGTGAATTACAGCATATTCAATATTATCCTTTCATCAGTCATTATCCTCCACTTGATTCCTAGCCTTTCCTAATTGCTATAGACTCTCAATGTGCATGTCAATTGTTTCACTGTTTTGACTGTTGACAAAATATGTTGACAAAAATACATTTTCAAACATTCCCTTCTAATTTTTCAACATGAAATAGGTATGCGTGTTTCCAGGATACAAACAAGAGTCATACTTGTTGAAGAGTATGAAGAATTATTTATAGGGGGGATTTAAACTGTGTTATTTTTTTCAATATCAGGGTTTTATATCTGTTATGGGAGAGTATTCCTTAGAGATTTTGAGTATTAAATGATGAAATGTCATCTGATTCTCTACCTCATATAAGGAATGACTTTGGTAATGGTGACAATAATAGATAGGAAAACCAAATAGAAAATAATTGATTTGGATTTCATTTTTGACAAATGAAATTTGTCAGAATTTTAATTACCTTAAAATTCTGGTGCAGATCATTGGACCTAGCAATCCCACTCCTAGACATATACCCTGAGGAAACCAAAATTGAAAAAGATACATGTACCCCAATGTTCACTGCAGCACTATTAACAATAGCTGGAACATGGAAGCAACCTAGGTGTCCATCCACAGATGAATGGATAAAGGAGTTGTGGTACATATACACAATGGAATATTAGCCATAAAAGGAATGCATTTGAGTCAGTTCTCACAAGGTGGATGAACCTAGAGCCTATTATACAGAGTGAAGTAAGTCAGAAAGAGAAAGATAAATATCATATATTAATGCACATACATGGAATCTAGAAAGAAGGTACCGATGAATTTATTTGCAAGGCAGCAATGGAAAAACAGACACAGAGAACAGACTTACGGACATGGGGTGGTGCGGGAGAGGATAAGGTGAGATGTATGGAGTAACATGGAAACTTACATTACCATATGTAAAAGAGATAGCTGGTGGGAATTTGCTATATGACTCAAGGAACTCAAACAGGGGCTCTATACCTCCTTAGAGGGGTGGGATGGGAAGGGAAATGGGAGGGAGATTCAACAGGGAGAGGACATATGTATACCTATGGCTGATTAATGTTGATGTTTGACAGAAAACAGCAAAATTCTGTAGAGCAATTATACTTCAATTAAAAAATAATTTTAAAAATTTCTGGTGCAAAGAAAGTGCCTGAATTTCCAGTAAGGGCCTAAAGGAAAATGACTGATTTATGCGCGAGCTCCCCAAAGCACGTTTAAACACTAGTGTCTCATGAATATACCAATATGCATGTGATGATTATAAAAATTTCCTTTGGAGAAATATGTGTGAAGAGAAGTGGTCAAAGCTTAAATACATGTGACAATTTGGGAACTTTCAGCCAGAGAAATGACACAACAGATTCTTAAGAGTCATTATGAAGTGAATAACATAGTAGGAGTGTTCAGAAAGGCATATGAGAACAGCATGAAAAAAGAAGATGAGAACACCTAGTCACTGGTGCTGAAAAGAGCTGTTAAAGGCAAAGGAAGCGTATTCCTCCCATCCAAGTACTAACCAGGCCCGACCCTGCTTAGCTTCCGAGATCAGAGGAGATCCGACGCGTTCAGGGAAGTATGGCCGTAGACAGGAAGTCTATTCCTAACTGAGGCAGCTTCATGCATTTTGCCAAGACGGAAACCCAGCATCCCTATATGGAGCAATTAAGGCTTGCAAAAGCTCTCTACACTGCTCTTTAGTGGTCTGTAGGGTCTGAAAGAAGGGAATTTGCAAAATCATAGAGATGTGGTTCTCCCACTAAAAATGAGCTCTTGGAAAATACGAGTAACTCAGAAAACTAGTACCAGCACATGAGTTTAAATTAATTTATGCCTACACTCCCTGCCATTACTGTTGTTTACCTTCCTTTTCTACTGTATTAGTACCATTCTCATTCCATTTAATAACATCAGATATCTCCTTAAAGCCTCATTATATAGCACGATCTGAACCAGACCCACGAATCAACTGAGGCCACTTGCCACTTTTTCTAAAGAGAGATCTACAGGGCTAATTTTACTTTAAGTAACTGACTTTTTCCCCCCCTGAATTTTAGGAAGGAGAATTCTCCCTAACGAGAGAGTGGTAAATCCACAGGCACATTTATCAATTTAACATTAAACTTTTTTCTATCATACTTTGATTTGCTAAATGAGAACATATTGTCTATATCGTGATAAATTAAAAAAGGATTAAACTAAATTTTGATGCAGTAAGGGAAAAGTATTGTGTTTTGATGCTTTCAGAATTTGAATATAGTAAAGAACTATTTACATTGCAATCCATTTTATATACTAATAAAACGTGTTAATCCTTCGAGTAATAAACCCAATCTTGATTAACATCCAAATGGTGAATAAACATGATGTACTAGAAAGACGTTCCATCCTGCTATAAAAAGTGGCAACTAGTCAGACGCAATAAAAACCTAATTTTCAGTTTGTATGGTTCCAACATGCATGAATTTCAGTTACCACAGTTGAGCTAAATTATAGCAGTTCTTCTACAACACAGCTCACCCTTCAGCTTACCACCCTGTGCTAACTGTGAGTAACTGTAAAAAGTGTAAGTTTCACAGATAGCGCCTCGGTTCACAAATCGCTATGTAGTAACAGGTGCCCTCCATGGTCAGCGAGCAACTACATCATTCTTTTCAAGTCTGCCCGAGCTTCGTCACCGAGTTTCTGCTCTCAATTCACTTGCAGACAGCAAAGAGTGTGCCTATGCTGCCTCCTTGTCTGTCAGCGACAGAGCCACATGCCATTTTATAAAAATGGATAATCCAAAGATGGATTTGGTTAATAAAGATGAAAGTACAGAAGAAAAACACAAAATGATAATGCTGGCCATGAAATTTGAAGTGAGTATAAATGGAGTAATAGAAGGAATAGCTGATGGTGTGGATACTAACATTGCTGCTATTCAAGGGATTCTAGCTGAGCAGCCAAAAGGACTTAGTAAAGGCTAATGTGTTGATATAAGTAAGAAAAGGGGTTCTGAGGACAATGTCCCAGAGGAAATACTGCTGGAAGGAAACTGCACATTAATGCAACTCTCAGAGGAATTTCATGGCACTGAAAGTACGAAGGATAAAATGTCTGAACTAGCTATTCAGACTTAGAAAGGAGTCTGACACTCCACCAAGGCATAGAAAAGATGCTTTGGTCCAAATAACAAGTTACATGATGAAAAGGCAAGAAGTGTTCAATCTATTCTTAATAAGCTATTTTTTACAAAGACATAAAACAGTTTAATTCTCATTTAGTCTACTGTTTTGAATTACAGTGTACTAAATAAATGCTAGTTTTTTTTTCTGTTTTCTACGTCCCTATACATTTATAAATGATAGTAAGATACTTTTTAATATTTTCACAAAATTTCTAAAGATATGGAGCAATTTTAATTTTTTTCTCATTGATTATTAAAAATCACTTTATATGACTTTAGCATGAGCAATCATTTTCACAGTCTGCCCTAGAATACAAAGTGAGGGCTGCTTGTGTGTTATATTGTTTTATAGTTTTCAAAATAAATTTAAAGATGCAAATTTAATTTATACTCTCTAAAGCTCAGAGAGAAAACTGTATCTGTGTGTTACAGCTGATGCAATGAGGGCCCTTGAACTTTAATTACAGACCCAATGTAAACCCACTGATAAAAACTAGAACTAGATGTCATTCTGAGCACCCACAACCGTGAAAGTGTCTATTTGTTTTATAATCTATTCATATTCACTTGAATATATACTGTGTGCTTGGAACAGTGCTAGCCACTTAGGGATGTATGTATGTAGGGATCATACATCTGCTAATATGCTTATTTCATTATTTTCTAAAAAAATTTTGAAGTATTACTATTGCCTATAGCTGAGCCACACAACATGCCAAACATTACATTTTCTTATTCCTAAAATTATTTTTCTAAGTCTTTTTCTTTACTTGGTTTTCTAAACATAGACGTCTGCATTTCCCATATACTCCAAAACCCATCATAGTCCTTGCAACAATTTCTCCAATATTCAATTACATCAGATAATGTATCTATTTATTTATACATTCTAATCTAGAGATCCTCCTTCTCTCAACTTCTCTTTCTGCTCTTATCTAGATGGCTTTCTCTACACACTCACTGCTCTGAGGTTTCTGTGAGCAATCCTTAGCCACTCTCCTGACTTCAGGACCCTTTAGCCTCATTTATTTTCATTCTGTCCTTCTTTGCTCAAGTCCCTGTGAGTCAGATGCTGGGCCACATGGATCAATCCTCAAAGTTTTCTTTAACAACTCATTTCCTAATATCTGTGTCATTCTGTTCTACTTTCTAAGACTTATCAATCTACCTTATCTTCTAGACTTTCTACTTATTTCTCCTGAATTAAATTTTTTTTTTCTATTTTTAATTTCTAAGACTTCCTTTTGGAGTGGCAGGGGAAGTCTGTTTTATTCTTTTTCTTCTAGCTTCCTGATTTTTCCTCCAATTAGTACAACTCTTGTCTCTTATCTGGTTGATATTTTTTATAATTTAATTTTTCATATTGTCCTTTCTCTGTCTCTGTTTATCCCCCCTCTGCACACCCTCATTTGTTTTGGTCTCTGTTTTGAAGGCTTTCCTTGAATTTCTCAAGATTTGACCTCTTTTCTATAATTAAGGGAGGCTTATTGAAATTCTTTGTAAAGTGGAGTTGTTGATCCATGCCCTGCCCTGTACAATGTTTGGTGGTTATTTCTACACTGAGAAGCCCCAATGTCAGTCTGCCTAGACATTGTCTCTCGTGAGCTCCACTCCTTTAGAGAGAAGTGTTCTCTTTTTTTTTTGCCGAATGGAATATATGCCTGCTGCTGTCCTGGGAACAAGGCATGGAGAAAGCAGGCTGACTGGATATTCTGATTAGCCAGGATTCAAGCTTTCATTTAATCCCCTGGTGTCAGCTCCATGCCTCACCTCTGCCTTCAACCATACCCTGTCCCAAAATCTCAGAGAATAAATGTTGGCTTACTGCCTGTGGGGGTGTGGGTAGGTCAACATGGGTAGATAAGGAAAGCTAAAAGCCCATTGTGCTGTCTATAGAATTTAACCTGATTGCTTATTTCTAGTTCAATGCCAGTTTCTAGAAACAGCCCTAACTTAGGCTAGAACTCCCTTTGGCCACAAGAGTCAATTGCAATTCATAAGTCATCTTTACAATTTCACAAAATTTCTTAAAATTTATGTTATATTCTACAATTTCATGTTTCTTGATGGTTAATAGATTTCTACCCTAATTCTGTGGGTCTTGGGGGGTGTTTCAGAAGGGAGAAAAGATAAATACGCATCTTAGCTCAATCCATATCTTTTAATATCTTTTATAAGAGAGAAATGAAGAAGACATAATTCAACAGCTTAGTGAAAAAATTGAGAGCTCATAATAATCTCTACAATAATTGTGTTCTCTTGCACATGAAAGAGAATCATCCTTTAGTGTTTTAGAAAAAAAGGAGCTAGCTGCATGAAAAATATTCACTAGCATATGTAGTACTTTAATGTATGGATATCTCATTAAGTTTCTGTAAAACTCTGAAAAATATTAACATATCAATAAGTTAGTTATCAAATAATAACAGAAAGAAATAAAAAGGAACTTAGCAAAATCATTGACTACGCTAAAGACTTAGACTGTGTAGATCACAACAAACTGTGGAAAATTCTTCAAGAGATGGGAATACCAGACCACCTGACCCGCCTCCTGAGAAGTCTGTATGCAGGTCAGGAAACAACAGTTAGAACCAGACGTGGAACAACATACTGTTCCAAATTAGGAAAGGAGTATGTCAAGTCTATATATTGTCACCTTGCTTAATTAACTTCTATTCAGGGTACATCATGCAAAATGCCAGGCTGGATAAAGCACAAGCTGGCATCAAGATTGCTGGGAGAAATATCAATAACCTCAAATATACAGATGACACCACCATAAAGGCAAAAAGCAAAGAGAAATTAAAGAGCTTCTTGATGGAGGTGAAAGAGGAGAATGAAAAGCTGGTTTAAAACTCAACATTCAAAAAACTAAGATCACGATGTCTAGTCCCATGCCATGGTATGGCAAATAGATGTGGAAACAGAGGCAGACTTTATTTTCTTGTGCTCCAAAATCACTGTGGATGATGACTGCAGCCATGATATTAAAAGAGGCTTACTCCTTGAAAGAAAAGCTATGACCAACCTAGACAGCATATCAAAATGCAGAGACATTACATTGCTGACAAAGGTCCGTCTGGTAAAACTATGGTTTTTCCAGTAGTTATATGTGGATGTAAGCTGGACAAAAAAAAGACTGAGCACCAAAGAACTGATGCCTTCAAACTGTGGTGCTGGAGAAGACTCTTGAGAGTCCTTTGGACAGCAAGGAGATCAAACCAGTCAATACTAGAGGAAGTCAACCCTGAATATTCATTGAAAGGACTGATGCTGAAGCCGAAGCTCCAATATTGTGTTCACCTGATGCGAAGAGCCGACTCACAGGAAAAGACCCTGATGCTGGGTCGGGATGATCCCCTGGAGAAGGAAATGGCAACCTGCTCCAGTATTCTTGCCTGGGTAATCCCAAGGATAGAAGAGCCTGGTGAGCCCCAGTCCATGGGGTCACAGAGTTGGACACAACTGAGCGACTAACTAGAGAAAACAGCAGCAATGAAGACCCAGAGCAGTCAAAAATAAATACATAATGTATATATAAAGACCATAAAGAAGGCTGAGCCCCCAAGGAATTGATGCTTTCGAACTGTGGTGCTGGAGAAGACTCTTGAGAGTCCCTTGGACAGCAAGGAGATCAAACCAGTCAATCTTAAAGGAAATCAACCCTGAATATTAACCAGAAGGACTAATGCTGATGTTGAAGTTCCAATACTTTGGCCACGTGGTGTGAAGAGCCAACTCATTGGAAAAAAGCTTGATGCTGGGAAAGATTGAAGGCAGGAGGAGAAGGGGACAACAGAGGATGAGATGGCTGGATGGCATCACTGACTTAATGGACATGAGTTTGAGCAAGCTCCGAGAAAGAGTGAAGGATGGGAAAGCCTGGTGTGCTGCAGTCCATGGAGTCGCAAAAAGTTGGACACGACTGAATGACTGAACAACAACAGGGCGAAAAATAGTTGAGAAAATTAGGTCTGACAATTACATTAGAGAATATAAAGATGGAGGTTCTGAGGTAAAATCTCACAGAAGGAAGGTAGTTCTGAGTTAAAATCTGAAAGAAAGAAGGAAGTTCTGAAGTAAAATCATACAGAAAGAAGGAGGTTCTGAGGTAAAAATTGACAGAAAGAAGGAAAAGGAGGTTCTGAGGTAAAATCTGATAGAAAGAAAGAGGTTCTGAGGTAAAATCAGACAGAAATAACATTTCAACAGGAAATGGAATGAAAGAAACAACTAAAAGAAAGCACATTTCTATGCAATAATTACTTAGTTTCCTGTGGTATGCATTTTGATGACATAAATAATTGAAAGTAAAGGATGCAAAAACTTTTAGGTAAACTATGTTGTTGGTAAACTGTGAAACTTACTTCCAAAAAAGATTGAAAACTAACCTGTGTGTGTATGTTTGTACAGCATGTATATTTGAAATTTAGTCATATAGCATCTTTAATTTAATAATATTTATTTTGACTCCTATAATTCTGCTTCTTGTGCCAATGAAATCAATGGTGATGTAAAGAAACCACTCATCAACAAAAATTCTTAACATAGTGAATTAATTAAACCAGTAAATCTCATGTCTTTATCTTGCCACTACCACATAACATTACTATTCAGAAACACAAAAGGATTAAAATCAAAGTATGTCATACATATATTTTATTAAAATACCAAAAATAAACCTATTCAATGGTTATATAATTCTATGGGAGTATTGTGTGATTATCACTGTTTCTAAATCTGTTTCAAATTACCAACATCTCCTAGAAATTGTGTTCTAGAGGATATACCAGGAGCATTCAGCAGGATAATATTAGAAATGGAGATTTCATGATGAGAACCAATTAAAACTCTAAGTGGAAAGCAGACATTTTCTCTAACAGAAGAAGGAAATAACGAGATAACAATGCAATTGCATTCAACATAAAGTCTGCCTCAAGGAAATCTTAGGAGATTATTATGCCTTAATTTTGAATTTTAATTCAGAACCACTGGCTGCAAGGGGATGGTTAATTGACTAAGGTTTTACGCACATCCTTTTTTTCACAATGTATTTTTAAAAAATGAACTCATATGATCTTTGCTTTCTTTAAAAACATTTCCAGGTAAAACAACTGATCAAGTAAAATATTACCATTGAGAAGAATAAAGTAGCAAAACAGAAGTTCTCAGATATTCCATAAAGTTTTTTCACACAATTAACAGTATGCCAGATAAAGAATAATGTAATTATAAAATATTAAAAAGTAAGAAATATAATGAAACTTTAATAAACATTATACATATTTTTCTTTTCAAGATTGTTATATTTTCCTCACTAAATATTTCTCATCCACCTGACATATTAACATGTTAATTACATTTAATTTAAAGTATGTATTTGAGCATATGGGAAATCTATTAACTTCAGGTAACAGAAGAGCAAACAGCTTTCAGGAAGGCAGTCTTAGGTATTCCCGATTCCAATGCAGTGACTTTCTGAACTTCTTTGATAGAAACATGCTTTTCAAACAATAGCATTCTGAAGCATTCCCCTAAATATTATTTGTATAACTTCAACATCAGAATTGAATACTATACATATCAAGTAAAATGCATGTTTCATAATTTATGTCCTTTTTTAGAGACATATTTGTGGCAAGTACAGTTACTTTCTACTAACAACTTTTTTAAGAATTTTCCTGTAGGTCCAGTTCCAAGTTTGTGAATTTTCCTTTACAAGGAAAATATCTCTAGGTATGGTTCAAACTTTATGCCCGAATTAGTTTACTAATAATGGAATTAAATATAGGTTTTCTCAGATACACAAATTTTGTGTCTAGAAAGTAATAAATACTTTAGTATATAAAATACAGTTGACAATGTAGAGTTACAATTTTAGTATTCAAAAACTAGTATGTTTGTATTTTATTTTAATTTAGATCTGTATCCAAAGAAAAATAAACTTTAAAATTTCAAACCTGTATCAAATTATAAATGATTTTATTTGAAAATGAGTTCTCACAGAAAATATCCAGTGCTGCTAGATTTCAAACTAAAATATAAACTTTTGTAAGTAAGAGACTATTCACTCTAAATTAGCTACCAAACTATAAGGTTGTATGTGAGTGCTGGGTCACTTCAGTCACGTCCAACTCTTTGTGACCCCACGGACTGTAGCTGGCCAGGCTTGTTGATCCATGAGATTTTCCAGGCAAGAATACTGGAGTGAGCTGCCATGCCCTCCTCCAGGGCATCTTCCTGACCCAGGGATCAAACTCTTCTCTTCTGAGTCTCCTGCATTGTAGGCAGATTCTTTACCGCTGAGTCACAAAGAAAGCTTGTACTATAAGGGTCTATCAGGAAATATATGAGCAAGAATATTTCTAACTCTTTTGGTTATAGCTAAATGTTTCTAAAAGCTTCAGCCTTGAATTAGAACCTGATACCAAGTGAGGACATAATTCTTAATTAAATTTACTCTTAAATAATTTGGAGATCTTTGATGCAAGATATTTAATACTTTATAGGAATATTTTTTAAATAAAATAGAATTAAAGATGTATTCCCTTAAAATTTGTTACTACTGTAATAATTCTATTCAACTGGGGAGTTGGCTTTCTTATCCTGACTCCACATTGATTCCACTCATCTTTAAAATGTTAGATCCAGTTTCCAAATCATAACTCTAATTTGCTTTCTCTTTTATTCTTGCTCTTGCAACCAGTTGCTTCACCAAGTGTGTGTGCTAAGTCGCTTCAGTTGTGTCCTACTCTTTGCAAACCAATGGACTGTAGCCTGCCAGACTGCTCTGTCCATAGTATTCTCTAGGCCAGAAAACTGGGATGGGTTGCCAGGCCCTCTTCCAGGGGATCTTCCTCACCCAGGGATTGAACCCACAACTCTTATGTCTCCCATATTTGCAGGCAGGTTCTTTACCATAGGGCCACCTGGGAAGCCCAGCTTCATCACACCATTCCTAAATACCCACTTCTTCTACCCTCATATACTCACAGTTTTTTTTCTTATGATGAAGATAAAAATAATAGGACTTAATTTAATGTCTTATGGCATTAAGATTTTTTTATTGCTTTTGTCAGAGTTGTTACAATTTATTTTCTAAAATATCTCATTTTCAACAAAAATTAAACCATGCAAATGAACATGAAAGAATGTCCTATACTATGTCATATACACAAGGGAAAAAAAGCAGCCAACAGAAATGTTGCTCAGGGCATTTAGTACACAAAGATCTTAAATTAACTATTTTACTTTCTTTCCTATGCTTTTTCAAATTCCTACAGAACACAGATCAAGAGTCCCCTGTGCTATATCATAGGTCCTTGTTGTTATCTATTTTAATGTAGCAGTGTGTACATGTCAATCCTAAACTCCCAGTCTCTCCCACCCACCCTCTTCTTTCTCCATCATAACCATAAATTCATTAGGTCTATGAGTCTGTTTTTATTTTGTAGATAAGTCCATTTGTATCATTTTTTTTTTTTTAGATACCATGTGTAAGCGATTTTTAAATATACAAAGGTTAAAAAAAAATTATCCTGGCAAGTTGCACTGTATATTCCCTCTTCAATTAGAAACATTGGATCCAGCATACGGGGTATTAGGAGGGAAAGAAAGAACGAGAGAAAGACATATTAATATGATAACAAGTAATTATTAACTGTACTCTGGCATCCTAATTTATCCAGAGTCTTGTAAGTTGGTCTCTCTGGTTGCCAAGGAGAAATTAGGTGAAAGCAAAGACAGCTTGAGTCCACAATCCATTTCAAGGATTAGAGCATTTATTAGTACGTTAATAAAGGGGAGAAGTATTAGGCATGTAAGAACACATAAAACTTGATTAAAGTACCTCCACTCACTTTGGTGAGAAAAAAAGTAGAATAATAATAATTTAAAATATAATTATACAGAAATTGTGCTAAGAAACTTCTGGATTCAGTGCTGAACTATAAATATTTTCTTTGGGTCTCCATTTTGAGTGAACAGAACTAAACCAAAAGGTAAAATGCCATATTTGAAATTTTCCTTTTTTAATAACGTACACAAAATTTGCAATAGAAAAATAAGTTTTACAAGGTCTTAAGACTAAAGAGAAATTATGCAAATGTGTTTTAATTCCAGAATATCAAAATATCTCCAAATAACCAACATAAAAATAAGATAAAATTAAGAAAGCCTTTTTTTTTAACAGTATAGTCAGTTAATGGTCATTATTTGCTACCTCTTCTATTAATATTTCAATTAATGCTGTGCTCTGTTAAAAGAAAAAAAAGAGGAAAAACTACACTCTTCATTTTTAGCAATTTAGCATTTATTTGGGTAAGCAACTCTCATGCCTATGAAAAAATCTAAGATTCAATTAAAAGGAAAATGAAAATATGTAGAAATTAGCCACTTAGTCTCTTCTTTCCTGTTAAGTAACAGGTATTAAATGACTTAGGATTATGAGTCTCACTTTTCACAGTAGATATTTTTTAAAATACTTGCATAAATTTATCTAAATTGAATAATATTTTCAAAGCAGGAGATGTGATTTAACAACCCAAAACACTCAAATTAGTCTTTCTAAAATTTGACAATATTTTAAATAAGAAATAATTACTCCTGATTATATGATTTTCTCATTATCAGAGAAATGCAAATCAAAACCTCAACGAGGTACCATTACACACCAGTCAGGATGGCTGCTATCCAAAAGTCTACAAGCAATAAATGCTGGAGACGGTGTGGAGAAAAGGGAACCCTCTTACACTATTGGTGGGAATGCAAACTAGTACAGCCACTATGGAGAACAGTGTGGAGATTCCTTCAAAAACTGGAAATAGAACTGCCATATGACCCAGCAATCCCACTCCTGGGCATACACACTGAGGAAACTAGATCTGAAAGAGACACGTGCACCCCAATGTTCATCGCAGCACTGTTTATAATTGCCTGATTATATGATTTTTAAATTTTGATTTTTATCAGTTTCTTAGTACATATAATTAAATGTAAATATGTTAAATATTTAATCTGTATGTGCTTGAAAATAGAATTGTTTTATTATTGTAAGTTTAAAACATGATCATATTTACCCATTTGATAAATTCCATTAAAGTTATACAATAAACTGTTGATAAAGGAAACCATCAATTCAATGACACAATTCTGATTTTTAACACTCCACGGACTTCATAATGCTCTCTTTAATCTGTATTTTTAGTTTTATTGTCAAAAACCACAGGTGAATCAACTTTTATATGTAAATATAATTGTCACAACTGCATAATTATAAATAATAATAATTATTATGGTATCTCATTATTGTGTACTTTGTATTATTAGTTATATAACATAGTACTTACCAACTATCCTAGTACCTACGCTGGTTTATCAGTCATAAAATTGATTATAGTTCCAATTTATCAAGGATTAAAAGTTTTTTCCCAAAAAGGATGAATGAAAATATGAAGCCTAAGTAAGTCCCTACAGACTACTTCTAGAATATGTGTTTTTCCTATAAGCAAGCTTTAACCATGTAAGAGATAAAATATAGCACCTCTGTTTCCTATCTAGATAATGCAAGTTGTCCTACATATATTCTGACTGGTTTTCACAGTTGATTTTTTAATTATACCACCAGTTCTCCAGACTCTATACTAACATGTATTGGCAGAGGTGATCGAAACCCATACCTGGGTTTCCCATGAGGAAAGGAGGTGACTCAGCTCTATAAATACAGAGTCTGGGAGGTGAAAGATCATCTAACATAGCAGTTTTCAAAATGTAATGTCATACTAATCACCTGTTTTGTTATTCAGTCGCTCAATTGTGTCCAACTCTTTGTGATTTCATGGACTGCAGCACACCAGGCGTCCCTGTCCTTAACTATCTCCCTGAGTTTGCTCACACTCACATCCATTGGGCCAATGATACCATCCAACCATCTCATCCCCTGTCTCCCACTTCTCTTCCTGCCCTCAAGAATTCCCAGCATCAGGGTCTTTCCAATGAGCTGGCAGATGTTTTTCTGGAATTCCCTTCCTTTTTTTCTCTGATCTTATGGATGTTGGCAATTTGATCTCTGGTTCCTCTACCTTTTAGAAACCCAGCTGTTACATCTGAAAGCTTTCAGTTCATGTACTTTTGAAGCCTCGCCTGAAGAATTTTGAGCATTGTCCTACTAGCATGTGAAATAAGCACGATTGTGCTTTAATTAAACATTCTCTAGCATTGCCGTTCTTTGGGATTGGCATGAAAACTGACCTTCTCCAGTCCTGTGTCCACTGCAGAGTTTTCCAAATTTACTGGTATATTGAGTGTAGAACTTTAACAACATCATCTTTTAGAATTTGAAATAGCTCAGCTGGAATTCCATGATCTCCACCAGCTTTGTTCATAGTGATGCTTTCTAAGGACCACTTGAGTTCACAGTACAGGATATCTGGCTCTAGGTGAGCGACCTCACCACTGCAGTTATCTGGCTCATTAAGATCTTTTTTTACATGGTTTTTCTGTGTATTAATTTCATGGCTGCAGTCACCATCTGCAGTGATTTTGGAGCCCCCAAAAATAAAGTCTCTCACTGTTTCCATTGTTTTCCTATCTATTTGACATGAAGTGATGAGACTGCATATCATGGTGTTAGTTCTGAATGTTGAGTTTTAAGGCAGCTTTTTCACTCTCCTCTTTCACTTTCATCAAGAGGCTCTTTAGTTCTTTGCTTTTTGCCATAAGGGTGGTGTCATCTGTGTATCTGAAGTTATGGATATTTCTCCCTGCAATCTTGACTCCAGCTTGTGCTTCATTCAGCCCAGCATTTTGCATGGTGTGCTCTGCATATAAGTTAAATAAGCAGGGTGATAGTATACAGCCTTAACATACTCGTTTCCTGATTTGAAACCAGTCTGTTGTTCCATGTCTGGTTCTAACTGCATACAGATTTCTCAGGGGGCAGATGAGGTGGTCTGGTATTCCCATCTGTTTAAGAATTTGCCACAGTTTATTGTGATACACATAGTCAAAGGCTTTAGTTTAGTCAATAAAGTAGAAGTAGATGTTTTTCTGGAACTCTCTTGCTTTATCAAGGATCCACTGGATGTCGGCAATTTGATCTCTGATTCTTCTGTCTTTTCTAAAACCAGCTTGAACATCTGGAAGTTCATGGTTCATGTACTCTTGAAGCCTGGCTTGGATAATTTTGAGCATTACTTTACTATCATGTGAAATGAGTGCAATCATGCAGTTGTTTGAGCATTCTTTGTCATTGCCTTTCTTTGGGATTGGAATGAAAACTGACTTTTCCAGTCCTGTGGCCACTGCAGAGTTTTCCAAATTTGCTGGCATATTGCGTGCAGCACTTTCACAGCATCATCTTTTAGGATTTGAAATAGCTCAACTGGAATTCCATCACCTCCACTAACTTTGTTTGTAGTGATGCTTCCTAAGGCTCACTTGACTTCACATTCCAGGATGCCTGGCTCTAGGTGAGTGATCACACCATTGTGGTTATCTGGGTCATAAAGATCTTTTTTGTACAGTTCTTCTGTGTATTCTTGCCACCTCTTCTTAATATCTTCTGCTTCTGTTAGGTCCATACCATTTCTGTCCTTTATTGTGTCCATCTTTGCATGAAATGTTCCCTTGGTATCTCTAATTTTCTTCAAGAGATCTCTAGTCTTCCCAATTCTATTGCTGTCCTCTATATCTTTGCATTGTTCACTTAAGGCATTCCTATCTCTCCTTGCTCTTCTTTGGAACTCTGCATTCAGATGGATTATCTATCCCTTTCTCCTTTGCCTTTCACTTCTCTTCTTTTCTCAGCTATTTGTAAGGCCTCCTCAGACAACCATTTTGCCTTCTTGCATTTCTTTTTCTTGAGGATGGTTTTGGTCACTGCCTGCTGTGCAATGTTACAAACCTCCATCCATAATTCTTCAGACACTCTATCAGATCTAATCCCTTGAATCTATTTGCCACTTTCACTGTATAATCATAAGGGATTTAATTGAGGTCATACCTGAATGGCCTAGTGGTTTTCCCTACTTTCCTCAACTTAAGTCTGAATTTGGCAATAAGGAATTCATGATCTGAGCCACAGTCAGCTCCTGGTCTTGTTTTCACTGACTGTATAGAGCTTCTCCATCTTTGGCTGCAAAGAATATAATCAATCTGATTTTGGTATTGACAGTCTAGTGATATCCATACGTAGAGTCATCTCTTGTGTTTTTGGAAGAGGGTTTTTGCCATGACTAGTGTATTCTCTTGGCAAAATACTGTTAGCCTTTTCCCTGCTTCATTTTGTACTGAAATGCCAAATTTGCCTGTTAATCCAAGTACCTCCTGACGTCTTACTTTTGCATTCCAATCCCCTATGATGAAAGGGACATCTTTTTAGTGTTATTTCTAGAGGGTTGTAGGTCTTCCTAAAATTGTTCAACTTCAGCTTCTTCAGTATTAGTGGTTGGGGCGTAGAGTTGGAGTATTGTGATGTTGTATGGCGTGCCTTGGAATTGAGCTGAGATAATCGTTTTTGAGACTGCAACCAAGTACTGCATTTCAGACTCTTGTTGACAAGAGGGCTACTGCATTTCTTCTAAGGTATTCTTGCCCACAGTAGTAGATATAATGTTCATCTAAATTAAATTCACCTATTCCCATAGATTTTAGTTCACTGATTCCTAAAATGTTGGTGTCACTCTTGCTATTTCCTCTTTGACCACTTCCAGTCCACCTCAATTCATGGACAGAACATTCCACGTTCTTATTTAATATTATTCTTTCCAATTTTATTAGATTTTACTTCCATCACCAGTCACATCCACAACCGGGTGTCATTTCTGCTTTGGCTCTGCCTCTTCGTATTTCTGGAGCGCTCTCCGCTTTTCCCAGTGGCATATTGGACACCTACTGACCTGGGCGTTCATCTTTCAGTGTCCTATCTTTTGCCTTTTTATACTGTTCATGGGGTTCCCAAGGCAAGAATGCTGAAGTGGTTTGTCATTCCTTTATACAGTGACCGACCATGTTTTGTCAGAACTCTCTTCATGACCCTTCTGTCTTGGGTGGACCTGTACAGCATGGCTCCTAGTTTCATTGAGTTACACAAGGCTGTGGCCCATGTGATCATTTTGGTTCGTTTTCTGTGACTGTGGTTTTCATTCTGTCTGCCCTCCGATGGATGAGAATAAGAGGCTTGTGCAAGCTTCCTGATGGGAGGGACTGTTTGTGGGGAAAACTGGGTCTTGCATTAGTGGCCATGCTCAGTAATACTTTAATTCAGTTTTCTGCTGATGGGTAGGACTAATTATCTGGACAACTGACAAAAATGTGGATTCTGATTCAGTGGGTCTGATTGGAGCTCAAGATTCTGCACTTTTAACACGTTCCCAGGTAACACAGATGCTAATGGTTCATTGACTATATTTTGTGCATAATCATTTTATTTTACAAATGAGAGGAACTAAGAAACCTGAGTCCTGGATAGGATATTTTAGAAATGGGCTTGGTACTTTGATATATATTAGTCCAAAATAATGAAAAACTACATTGCGCAGTGATCCTACTGAATAGCTATATGTGTTGAATGTATTTTCATCAGCCACAACACCAACCACAAGGTTTTTTCTGTAGTGGAGTTTATGGAATAAATATTCCCTGAAGGGACTAAGCATTAGAAATTTTGTGTTTGATTTCTTTTACTAAGTATCTATAATTCATTCTCCCAAACAACTTCTCTTTCAGTTCTTCATATCACTAATGGCAGCTATCCACACAGACTTAAAGTCATTCATTACATAGTCCTGTTCCCAGATACCTAATATATGAAACTTTAAGGATACAAGATTAATACACAGAAATTTGCAACTTTTCTATATACTACTTGTGGAAAATTCTGAAAGAGATGGGAATACCAGACCACCTGACCTGCCTCTTGAGAAACCTGTATGCAGGTCAGGAAGCAATAGTTTGAACTGGACATGGAACAACAGACTAGTTCCAAATAGGAAAAGGAGTCCATCAAGGCTGTATATTGTCAGCCTGCTTATTTAACTTATATGCAGAGTACATCATGAAAAATGTTGGGTTGGAAGAAGCACAAGCTGGAATCAAGATTGCCAGGAGAAATATCAATAACCTCAGATATGCAGATGACACCACCCTTATGGCAGAAAGTGAAGATGAACTAAAAAGCCTCTTGATGAAAGTGAAAGAGGAGAGTGAAAAAGTTGGCTTAAAGCTCAACATTCAGAAAACTAAGATCATGGCATCTGATTCCATCACTTCATGGGAAATAGATAGGGAGGCAGTGGAAACACTGTCAGACTTTTTTGGGGGAGCTCCAAAATCACTGCAGATGGTGATTGCAACCATGAAATTAAAAGATGCTTACTCCTTGGAAGGAAAGTTATGACCAACCTAGATAGCATATTAAAGAGCAGAGACATTACTTTGCCAACAAAGGTCCATCTGGTTAAGGCTATGGTTTTTCCAGTGGTCATGTATGGGTGTGAGAGTTGGACTATCAACAAAGTTGAGCGCTGAAAAATCGATGCTTTTGAACTGTGGTGTTGGAGAAGACTCTTGAGAGTCCCTTGGACTGCAAGGAGATCCAACCAGTCTATCCTAAAGCAGATCAGTCCTGGGTGTTCATTAGAAGGACTGATGCTGAAGCTGAACTCCAATACTTTGGCCATCTCATGCGAAGAGTTGACTCGTTGGAAAAGACCATGATGCTGGGAGGGATTGGGGGCAGGAGGAGAAGGGGATGACAGAGGATGAGATGGTTGGATGGCATCACCGACTCGATGGGCATGAGTTTGAGTAAACTCCAGAGTTTATGATGGACAGGTAGGCCTGGCATGCTGAGATTCATTGGGTGGAAAAGAGTCAGAAACGACTGAGCAACTGAACTGAACTGAACTGAATGAACTATCAGAAAGAATAAAATATCTAGGAATAAAGTTAAACAAGAAGATAAATGATGAAAAAATTTAAGATGATACAAAGAAGTGGAAAGATACCCCTTGATCTTGGAATGGAAGAATTAATATTCCTAAAATGTTAATACTACACAAAGCAATCTACAAATTTAGTGCAATCTCTATCAAAATACCAATGAGATTCTTTTCACAAAACTATAATAAATCATCCTAAAATCTATATGGAGCCAAAAAAAGACACCAAATTGCTAAATCAGTCTTACAGAAAAAAAAGAACAAAGCTGGAATATCACACTCTAACTTCAGACTATACTACAAAGCCATGATAATTAAAACATCATGATACTGGCACAAGAACAGATACATAGATCAATGGAATAGAATAGAGAGTTCAGAAATAAAACCATGCACCTATAGTCAATTACTCTATGACAAAGGAGGCAAGAATATATAATAGAAGAAAGACAGTCCAAGATAATCTAAGACTTATCCCTTTTTGTATTTTCCACTTTTCTCTTAACATTTCATCTACACTTCCAGGCTTCAACTGAATTTAGTCATAGTCACATGGACAAATGTATGTAAATTCGCAGCCTGAAATTACCCCATACTATCCTGTATGGACTCTCTTTCCCTAATATGCAGAGGGTCCAAGAGTCTGCTGAGGTCCTAGGGAGGGGATTATTGTACAGTGAGTTGAAAGGTGGATGGATTTCCAGCTTACCACATGGTGGGAAGTAAACCCTTGCAAACTTCTCCCCTCACCCTTTAGACAATGAGGTAGGTAGGAATGAAACTCTATTGAGTTAAGCCTATGAAATTTAGAATTTGTTTATTATAATACTTAGACTGCCCCAAAGAACTAAATTGTGTTCATCTTCTACTGACACCAAAAAATATATTGAAATAACAGCAAGTGAAAAGGAAAAGATAAACCAAAAGGACAAAGATGACTATAGGCAGCTGTGTGCCCCTTGCTCAGTTTTATCTGACTCTTTGAGACCCCATGGACTGTATCCCACCAGGATCCTCTGTCCATGGGATTTCCCAGGCAAGAATATTGGAGTGGGCTGCTGCTTCTAGCCCAGGGGATCTTCCCGACCCAGGGATCAAACCCATAACTCGTACATTGCAGGCTGAATCTTTACTACTGAGCCACATGGGAAACCCTTACCTGAGCCATGTGCTCACTTAGTCGTGTCTGATTATTCACGTCCCCATGGAATATAGGCAGATAAATACTCAATTCATTATTCTGAAGCTGAAAAGTAGACGTAGGAGAGGTAATTTACAAAAGCAGAGTAGACAAAGCTGCGATTTAAATAGATGGGAATAATAAGGAGAAGTCGAGCCAATCTACTTTGAACTAAGGCTTAGTTCTTGAAGGAACTAAACAAAGTAAAAGGCAAGAGTTAGCTAGGAGTTCAAAAGAGGAGGGAAAGTTAGATTGCAGATCTCAGTCCCCACTGTTATTAATGTTCCACACCTTGGAAAATACCATGACCTTACTTGCTGGAAAAATTGAACTAGTGACATACAGGGGACAGTGGAGGGGAGGAGTCAGGTGCCAGAATAAAATCAATCAATCAGAACAAAAACAATGAGATTAAATAAAATCTGCAGATGAGCAATGAAGTTTCTTAGCTTCCTCACGTCCTGCTACTCCCAGAACACTGATGTCAAGCATATAACTCTCATACAAGAGAGTGCTGGATTCTTCACTAGATGAACAAAATAAGAAAGAAAAAAACCCAAAACCTAGATGAATACTAATATTTGGCCTCATTTTGTGAAAATTCTAGAATCTCTTCTAGAATGCCTTTAGAATTAAGTGCTCACTGCCACCACTACCACCACAGACGTGCACCAATTATTTTCATCATCTTTTAAGGTCATCCCCTCAAAGGTAAAGGATTGTCAGGATTTTAAGGAAATCCTCCAGGGTCAAACACAAAGACTAAAACAAACGGAAATGAAAAGCAAAAACAATTTTACATGAAATAAAGACAATGCAAGTGGCAAAAAAAAAAAAAATCATCATCATAGTTAATATTGTCAGATAAGTAAGAAACAATACTGCATCTGTGACCTAGAAATAGGATGTTGGGAACAAAGTCAGAGAACAAAGTGAGCTTCTACATATCTAAAATAGAAATTAGGGGTAGGGGAGTGGGAGGCATAAACTACTGGCTGTAAGATAGGCTCATGAATGTATTGCACAAGACAGAGAATAGAGACAATATTTTGTAGTAATTACAATTTTTAACTTAATAGAATTTTGAAGTTATAAGATAAAGAAACTCTAGGGAGTTAAGCAAAATAAAAAGATAGAGGGTTGGAGGGGAAAGATAGAAGAATTGATCAAGTCAAAAAAGCCATTATACTAACCAATAGAAATTTCAGAAATTAGGAAAAATGAAAATCAAAATGCAAAAGTTACACAAGAAAATGTAAAAAAGAAAAGAACTGAAAATCATGTTTCAAGATGGAGGGGACACCTGTATACCTATGGCTGATTCATATTGATGCATGGCAAAAACCATCATAATACTGTAAAGCAATTATCCTCCAATTAAAAAGAAAATTAGATATTTGCACTGAATGGCTTCCAGTTCCAAAGGGAAAAAAATTATTTTTAAACCTAAAATTTTGTATCTGCTGTGCTGAATTCAAAACATGATTTTTAAGACCTTGAGTATGCTAATGCTATGAGGAAGCCAAGAAGACGTTCATGGAGAGGTTGCATGTAGGCACACCAGTCTGTATTCTCAGTTGAACTCAACCTAGTACCAGTTCCGTGAATAATGCAGCCCCAAATGATCACAGCATGGCCATCTGACTCTTTCCCAGCTGTTTAAGTCTTCCCAGGTCAAGTCCTAGACATTGTGGAGCTGAGACACACCATATTTTCTGTGCCCTGTCCAAACTACTAACTCACAAAATTTGTAAACATAATAAAATGGTCATTGTGTTGTGCCAGTAGATTTCAAGACATTGTGTTATACAGTAAAGTATAACTAGAATACCATCTGGGTTGTCAACTGAATGTTGACATTTTCAGACAGGGACAGATTCAGAACATGCACCTCCAAAATGTTATTTCTTGGGAACTACTATCTGGTGTATGTTAGCATTATGATGTGTC
Organism: Muntiacus reevesi; assembly: GCF_963930625.1. Lineage (NCBI taxonomy): Eukaryota > Metazoa > Chordata > Mammalia > Artiodactyla > Cervidae > Muntiacus > Muntiacus reevesi. Next base: position 13,792,157 of record NC_089264.1, on the reverse strand, counting down.
AGCCAAGAAAGAGAGAAACATCAGATCCAGAAAGCAAGGAATCCAGCACTAGAAAGAGGAATGAGGGGCCCTGGAATTATGAACTCTGCCCCAGAACTTCAGAGAAAAAGATCAAGCTTTTCAAGAGCATGGAGTGTTCATAGAAACCTAACACATTAAACAAAGTGATTATTAACCACAGGGGGGAAGATGTTAGAGAAAAGAGGAAAATACAAAAAGGGCCAAGTCTTAGACTACCAAAATGTTAAGTCAATAGGTCATGTCTAAAATTGATTTATTAAGTAATGGGTAATAATATTATACGGATACAGATATAAAACAAGAAGAAGCAGATTTAAAATATTTGTCCATGGCAGAAGGAAAGAAGAGTATAGAAGGAATGGAGCAGGGATTATTCTGTTTGTAATAAAGTCTTCTAGTACTCTGTTCAGTTCTCCTTGGATAACAAATAACCAGACATATGCAATGTGTACAGAAATCTTCATCAAGCAAGATGAGTAAGTAAACTTGGTGTGGTAAACAGGGGAATCATTTTCCTGCCAAGCAGACATGATTTGCATTCAGCCTCCTCTACTTAATGCATTAGGTAAATTACTTACTTTAGTCTTTCTTAGCCTCAGTTTCCACGTGGAAAATGCAAGGATAATAATATGTTCTTCACAGTGTTGCTGTCAGAAATAAATGAGATAACAACTGTAAAGTAATTAGATCATAGCCAAGTCTTAATACATGTGAGTTCACCTTCTCCCTTCCTTTTGTATTTGCAACTATCTGAATAACTACATAAATATCTTTGGAGTCCTTAAGAACACACATCAAAACTACTTTAAATGTACAATTTAAATACCTGCGAGTCATAAGGCTAACGCTAAAATATATGCAATTTAACGATCTGATATTAAATTCATCCAGTGAAGGTTACTATCTAATATATTACAACAGACTTTGACATTCACAAAACATAGTGCATTGAATAGAATGACCAGAAATAAAATACTTGAAGTATAGCTGATTTACAGTGTTGTACCAATCTCAGCTGTATAGCAAAGTGACTCAATTATACACATATATACATTTTTTATATTCTTTTCCATTAGAGTTTATCTCAGGATATTCAATCCGTGTACTATACATTAGGACCTGTGGTTTATCCATTCTAGAAATTAACTATTTTTATTTTTGTTCTCAAAACTTTCACTGAAAGAGTTGCCCAAATCACCTAAGTTTTCAGGATTCAGATGGTCTTTTCACATTGAATGAAAGAGGAATAATAACACTGGTTACCCACTGCAACTGTAAAAATGAATTATTATCTGAGTGAAGTTCATTGACTTCTTGGAAGAGAGTACTGCAACAAAAACAAAGTGCTTTTAATTTAGTGGAAGACGTCATGTATCCACTGTTTACACAGGCTCTTTCTTCTCAGAGAGACTTTCACCTCCCCTTTTGTAAGTGTTAATGCTGTCTTGAATTAAAGAAACCCTGGGAAAAATGACTTTTTCTTCTCAAATACATTTCTTTTATGATAGACTGGAGTGCAAATTACTAGTATTTGTCTTTGTGTATGAAACTGTACCTGGGTAGCTAAGATGAGACAACAAAGCAATGAAGTCTAAGCCATCTTTTGGTTTGAGCACCAGCATTTCTGGTTCAGCAGGTCTGTGATGGAGCTTGAGAGTCTACATAACTTCCAGAGGATACCAATTCAGTTGGTCTTTAAACCACATTCTGAGTAGCAAGGATTAAAAGATTGTGCCACCACACTAATGCAGTGTGGGGCTTGTAAATAAATATCACTCATTGTGCTAAACATTAACCACTCTTCTATGTCCATGCCGAGAATTACAGCCGTGGTCCCTGATCTGAGAAAGGCAGTGCCTTCTGGTCTAAAACAGCAGGCGGAGAGTGAGCTGAGCCTGCAAAGGCACCCTCTGCTCTGGTTATTTAATGCCTTGCTGAATTCAGTCATGCTCTCTTCATCCTCCATTACCCTCATTAGTCCTGTTCAGTTAGTGCTCAGTGGTGATCTGTATCTTGGTCAAGACAATTGTTGCTGATTAACTATAATTACTAGTAATGGGGCCAGTGTGCTTTCAGAGACTAATTCCCTCAGCTCATCCACGCATTGTTCTGCCATAAAAGGTCCCAAACTGCTAGTCATTTACTTGCCTATTATTTGAACCAACAACAAGTTGCTTCATGTGTGGGCTTTTAAACATTGCCCCAATATCCTGAGCCTAACTTTTACCTTGCCTTTTCTTTCTTCCTTTTTTTTTCTTTTACGTTTTTAGAATAAGTGAATGACAAATCATAAAAAAAAAATGTAGCTAGTGCTTACCTAAATTTCTAGAAGCAACACAAACAAAAACATAATTAAAGGTACATTAAAATATTGTTTAACATTTGGAAAGACTGTCCATTTTTAACATTAAAGATGTTAAGTAAATAACAGTCTGCTACCACAGTAATCTATTAACAATTTGTTAAATTGAACAGCATTTATTTTACTAACCTGGTGACCAATAGATATGATTATTTTCTTAAAATATTTTGAAGTTTATTTATGTAATAAATGTAGTGCATAAAGCTTTAGATGTATAATTTATTACTTTTTGATAGCAATTCTATGTATTACACACACAACACTATATATGAAATGCTTTTGTTTTTAATCATTTTATAACTTTCCTTTTTATTGAGATACTAGGCATGGATATTTGTCATTTGAAACAGAAATCTAAGGAGTATTTAAGTATAACTTTGACAATGATATTATTTAAGAAAAAGCATGGCAACTCTTTTTTCTGCAAATACAACATTCAAGTTAGCTGTTCAGAAAACCAATATGAAACAGACAAGTCTTGGAAAATATCCAAGAATATGTAGTTATATCAAAAAGTCCTTAACATAAGGCATTTTTCACTTATGAGATAATTCTTAAGTAAAATATAGATATAGTAAAATATACATGGTAGAATAAGAGAAGCATCAGAAACTGACATTTGAGATAACCCTACTACTAAATGACTTCTGTGTTTCAATATTTTCATCTAAAAAATAAAGAAATTAATAAAAATTCCTCAAATAATTGTGAGGATTAAGTAAAAATATATGTGATAACACTTGCATTGTGAGATTTAGATAATTAAAGTTATATAATCTCCTAAAAAATTCTAGTTTGGTTAAAAATATAGTAAAATTCTTTGGTTATTACAGGCCCTGGAAAATCTTCACCCACTCCAGGTTGGGAATAAGAGTCTTGTTTTAGCATAACATTTAATACCTGACACTAGCCTTAGTCTAATCACATTCTCAATACATGTAATCATTGAAAGTGAAGTAGCTCAGTCATGTCCGACTCTTTGCGACCCCATGGACTGTACCCACCATGCTCCTCCATCCATGGGATTTTCCAGGCAAGAATACTGGAGTAGGTTGCCATTTCCTTCTCCAGGAGATCGTCCCAACCCAGGGATTGAGCCCAGATCTCCCGTATTGCAGGCAGACGCTTTACCCTCTGAGCCACCAGGGAAGATAATTAGATTCACACAAACTGAAAAGTAAAAGGGAAAGTTGCTCAGTCGTGTCCGACTCTTTGCGACCCCATGGACTGTGCATGGAATTCTCCAGGCCAGAATACTGGAGCGGGTAGCCTTTCCCTTCGCCAGGGGATCTTCCCAACCCAGGGATCGAAACCACGTCTCCCGTATTGCAGGCAGGAGCTATCAGGGAAGTGACAAATAAATTGTCTGAAGTGACAAACTGAGTGAAATGAAATGCCCTTTACAGTCAAATATTCTAACACGTTTATTTGTTATTTATTTGTATGTTTTTAAGCTCTGGGATAGCCTAGCAATTGTTTTGTATGTGCCTTTAGTACTTTTGATCCATAAGCTTTATTATCAGTTATTTAACCCATAAATTTTAAAACCTCTTCCTCTACTGCTCTAGTTTTTATTACCTATGAATTTTTAGCATTTTTGATTCACTTTTTCTGACCCTGATTCTAATCTTGCCCCTGACTCTTCTGTGCACTTATATGTATTTTTAACTGTAGTTGCAATTCCGGCTGTCAGAGTTATACAATCTGGTCCTAACATTCTAAAAAGTCTTTAGCATAAGACAGTTTTACATATGAATGGATTCTTAAGGTATAGACTTAATTACACATAGTAAAAGAATAACACCAGAAAGACTTTTTAAGTTAAAAAGATGAGATCTGGACTTCCTTTGAGTTACCATGGGTAAGAATTCACCTGCCAATGTGATGCCAATGATAACATCAATACATGTGATCCCAGGTCTGGGAAGATATCCCATGCCATGGAGCGACTAAGCCTGTTCACCACAACTACTGAGTCACGCCCTGCAGCTACTGAAGCCCGCGTGCCTAGAGAGCCTGTGCTCTGTAAGCAGAGAAGAAACTGCGATGAGAAGCTCATGCACTGCAACCAAGAGTCGTCTCCACTCACTGCACCTAGAGAAAAATCCACAGGCAGCAAGAAAGACCCAGTGCAACCAAAAATAAATAAGTTAATAAAAAAATTAAGAAGATGAGCTCTCTAAAAGCAATTGTAAAATTTGTAAGTCCTATTTAAGCACACAAAAAAATCTAAAAATTATACATGACACTTAAAAACATATAGAAATTTTCAAAACTACTTCCTAGCATACAGAAAGGAAATAATAATAATAATAATAAAAACAACAAACATGCAGAATTACTGGAACATATTTATTCCACTGTAAGTTCTCTTATTATAACATGACAATGATTGATGGTGATGCCACATCTTGGCACATGCTGGTCCTTGTAAATAAAACTAATATACTTTTTAAAAAGCTAATTTATTGATATGCCTTTTTTGACCTGTTGAAAACCTACCCATCTTTTGGTAAAGATCAATTGGCACTTGCCCTGAGAATGCATCATTGTTACTCATATAGCACCATGCAAACAAACCTATTTAAATATCTAACACGTTGCACTGTGGTTCTATGTCTACTAGTATAGCCACTTATGATAGAAACCTGTCTTACTAAAATTTTATAGGAGAATATTTTGCACACATTTGGACTCAATAAGTGTCTGCTGGATTAATTTGTATGAGAATACATTATTTTTCCTCGAAATTATCAAGGATTTTTATGTATACTGCTCTAAGTTCTATTTCCTCCCAAGTACTATTTCCTCCTAAGTACTAATGGTATATTTCTTTCATTTCTAAACTAGCATGATATCACCTTTTTTCACTGGCATGGCTTGCTCTACCACTATCAATGTCATATAACTTATGAGTAACTATCATTTTTGGTATTATATGCCTTAGCAAATATGATGAACAAGTAACATAAAGATTTGTACATGGTGTTTACCAGTATAGAGATTAGGACCCAGTCCATTTGCCATTCTATTTATTTTGCTCCAAAATTTACTTGGTGAAGAAGAAATAATTCTTGCTTAACTGTTAGATGATCTGATTTGCAGACTGAATTCTATAGCATAGTGAGTGTGAGACCTTAGCTAAGTTGCCTGGGTTTTCTGTGTATCAGTTTTGTTGTTGTTGTTCAGTCACTTAAGTTGTATCCAACTCTGTGATCCCATGGACTGTAGCATGCCAGGTTCCTCTGTCCTTCACTCTCTCCCAGAGTTGCTCAAATTCATGTCCATTGAATCAGTGATACCATCTAACCATCTCATCCTCTATCACCTCCTTCTCCTCTTACCCTCACTTTCCAAGCATCAAGTTCTTTTCCAATGAGTCAGCTCTTCGCATTAGGTGGACAAAATATTGGAGCTTCAGATTCAGCATCAGTCCTTCCAATGATTATTCAGGGTTAATTTCCTTTAGGAGTGACTGCTTTGATCTCCTTGCAGTCCAAGGGACTCTCAAGAGGTTTCCAGCACCATAGTTTGAAAGCATCAATTTTTCAGTGTCCAGCTTTCTTTATGGTCCAACTGTCACATCCATACATGACTAGTGAAAAAACCTAACTTTGACTATACATGTGGACCTTTGTTGGCAAAATGATATCTCTACTTTTTATGCTGTCTAGGTGGCTCAGTGGTGAAGAATCTGCCTGCCATTCAGGAGATGCAGAAAACATAGGTTTGATCCCTGGGTTGGGAAGATCTTCTGGAGGAGGAAAGGGTAACCCACTTCAGTACTCTCACCTGGAGAACTGCATGGAACCTGACAGGCTAGAGTCCATGGGGTTGCAAAGAGTCAGACATGACTGAACTGACTTAGCAATTAACAGCAGCAGCTAGGTTTGCCATAGTCTCAGTTTATCTGTTTATAAAATTGTCAACCCTAATATTACCAAGAATTTTCATGGACTTTAATTGCTCCACATCATATCTACAATATAGCAAAACCTCAAAGAATATGTTTAGTGAAAGAATAAACAAAAGAGCCTTGATAATTAGTGAAGTATGCTTATTTGCAGCAATGTTGGGGGAGATGGCATAGGAGTTGAGTCAATAAAGGACATAGAGATGTATATAGATAACAGTATAAGAGAAAATTAATTCAAATAATAAAATATATACAAAGTTACATGAAATATGGCTTAGTGGACCTTAAGGACTGCAGATAATAGAGAGGGTTAGTTAAAATGTCTGACCTGGAGGAGGTAGACTGGCTTCAGATTGTTAAGAACTTTGAATATTACACTTGGGAATCTACCTGTAGGTTTTAGGGAATTCAATAATAAAATTCAGGCAGGAGAACAACATGCACAAATATCAACGTTTAAGGGATTTCTCCTTGAATGAGAATACAGGAGAAAACAGACTAGAAAAGGAAGGAAATAATTAAAATATCTTAAGAGTTTACAAAATAAAAGATATTATTTAATAATTACTAAATCATATTAGTATAATTAATAAATTATCTGAGGAAAGAATTGTATCTCACTTGAAAAAGTGTCACAGACACTGAGAAACAGTGGGGCATTCACGCCAGTCAGCTGACTTCAGGGTCAGCATCCTTCCGCAGGGCTCATCACCTCCCTCAAGCCACGGGGACCAGCTTGGAGTCATTCACATCAATCTCTAAATCAACTGAAAATCAAGTCCTTGAATGGAGGCAGTGGCCATGGATACACACAAGGAAAAGACATTCAGGTAGCATTTGGTAAGTAAGTTCACTGGACTAGTTAGACATGGGGCTTAGAGAAAGGAGGAAATGAGAGTGATCCTTTCTCAAATGTGTGATTATTTAAAGATCTAAAAAAAAAAAAAATACAGGAGAATTTCTGAAAAAATATTACTAATTAGAGAAATAAAATAAGAGTTTTTAATATGCATATTTAGAACACTGTAATTGTATTTTCCAAGTTGTCATTAACTCAATGAAGAAATAAGACTGGTACTTAACTTCCATGGATTCATTTGGTTGGTACATGATAGAAAGTTCAAATACATACTACACATTTCTAAAGATTATATCAATGATTGTTATAGACCAAATTCTTGCCTCTCCCCACTACCAAATTCATATATTGAAACCCTAGTCCCCAAAGAGATTTTAGAGATAGGGCCTATAAGAAAGTGAAAAAGTTAAATGAGGTATAAGGTTGGAGTCCTAGTCCTATAGGGCTGGTGTCTTCATAAGAAAAGGTAAAAAAAAAAAAAAAAAAAAAACATCAGTTTCCTTTCTCTGCATATGGGATACAAAGAAAAGGCGGCCATCGACAAGTCAGGAAGATAGCCCTGACTAGCAATCAGCCATGTGCAGGCTTTCAGTCGTGTCTGACTCTTTGTGACCCCATGGACTGTAACCAGCCAGGCTCCTCTGTCCATGGGATTCTTCAGGCAAGAATACTGGAGTGAGTAGCCATTCCCTTCTCCAGAGGATCTTCCCAACCCAGGGATCAAACCCAGGTCTCTCGCAATGCAGGCAGATTCTTTACCATCTGAGTCACCAGGGGAATCCAAGAACACTGGAGTGGTAGTCTATCCCCTCTCCAGGGGATCTTCCCAACCCTGGAATCAAACCAGGGTCTCCTGGATTGCAGGTGGATTCTTTACCAGCTGAGCTACCAGGGAAACCCGGAAACCAACCATGCCGGTGCCCTATTCTTAGACTTCCAGCTTCAGAACTGTGAGAAAATAGATTTCTGTTGCTTAAGTCACTCAGCCTATGGTATTTTGTTATGACAGCTCAAGCTGACTAATACAATAATATTTTATTAATTAATTTGATAATATTTATCAAGTGACTTCTTTGGAGAACACTGTGTTATAAATCTGAATGAGACATTGTCTCTACCTTCACAAAATTTACAGAGAAACAAATGAAATTTTTTAATTGGGGGACTCGAAGTCCCCAAATCTGTAATACAGACTATCAAAAATAAATGTCAATGATGTCATTAACTGGCAAACTGATCTGGGAGCAATTCTAGACCTTGTGGGAATTTTTCATTGTCAGGCAATTACTGTATGGCAATCATACATTTCAGCACTTGATCCAAATTTAAGGAATTTCCAAAGTCTAGACAAGAAACTCAGTTTTTGCCTTTGAAGATTAAAAGAAACAATTATGACAAATGTACATGCAGGTCACAATATATCAACAGATTATATAGTGACATATACACAAAAGTGAACTTGTAGAATAAAGAAGGTTCTTTGGATAACAAAGAAGAAGTTCTAAAGGAGACATCTTTTGAATTGGGTCTTGAATGAATGATTTAGTAGCAATTACACAGTATGGTAAACTTATGTGAAAGCTAATTTTAAAACCATATACCAAGTCACAAAATATAAAATAACAGATGTTCCTGAAACATTTCTACCACTATGGGAAATGGATATGATCTATAGATAGATAGATATATAGACATATAAAGAACAGAATGTAGGATATCACTTTTTTTGAGATTCTCTAAAGTTATCTGTCAGTTGAGAACTAAATTAAAACTTGAATATTATCCCACTGCAATTTAGCCAAAAATTTATTTCAATATTGATTTCAGACAACAGAAAGATATGAATAGTAATCATCATTTCATCCAATCAAATATACAGCAAATTTCATTCTCATTGCTTGCTTGATTGACCATGAGCATTATAGACCTAGCTGGTAAGGCACTGTCTACCAGGGCCTAGTACAAGATCCTAATATACAGTCAGGAATGAACATATATTTGTTGAACAAATAAATGAATAAATATAAAATTATTTAACTCTAAACTATAAGGTCATAATTTAATAATATAATTAAGTGGCCTTGTCATTTTGCTTAACTAAAAATATAATTATGTTTCAATAGGAATTAAGCATTTTAACATAAATCAATGTAAAACTTATATAATATGATCAGCCATTAAAGACTCTTCACATGTAATTAAAATGATTTAATAAGATCTTGCAATCATTAGTGTTCTTTTGCTGGGATGTGTACCTTGCAATTATTAGTGTTCTTTTGCAGGAATGTAAATGATTAAGAGAACGATTAGGGACCAGAACCACATTTCATGACATGGTAATGAAGAATGTTGGTCCATTGATGCAATGATGGGAAAGGGATTAGTAATAGTTCAAAAGTAACCATGGACCATAGGAACAGATAGACACTGAACACAGTCGCATTCAGCAAACTCTAAAGGATTTTATAATAGTGTAATCTAATAGGGATTACAATACTTATTTTCTCTTGCCTTGAGGATGAACAACTTATTAAAGTAATATTTAAATATTCCTGATATTTGATTAGGGAGATAGAAGTCAGTCTAGTAGACACAAAGCATTTTTATGTCCTTTTCCATTTCTTAATGGGCAAGGCAATAAAATGTAATGTGTCAGTAAACTTGAATTTTAGGTCTGGAAAGATATTGGAACAAATCAACAAAAATAAAAACAATGTATAAAACATGATAAATATGATGATAAATAAAGTGACAATATTAAAAAAAGCTATGTTAGCTACTTTAATTTATATCTATGTAGGAATATTAGCTATAAAAGTATTTGTAATACCATTCAACTCAGCATTTGAAATATTTCTGACTTTATCCTAAGTGTCACTTGTGATTTACTTTAAAACCTGATTATGAAATTTGCTGTAATATTTTCATACAATGGCCATCACTGGTTAGTTGCTAATATGAGAGAATAAAGGGACAACACAGAGAAATTACACAGAGCTGAGATTTTGTCCAGGGGTGGTCTCTTGATATTTTAGTAAGATAACTGAAAAACTGAATAAAAATATAAATATTTTCACCTATGGTAGAATGGCAAATTATGGAAAGTTTTATCAAAAACACATAAGAAATTTAAGCAATTTTTATTTGCCTTTTACATACTCAAAAGTAGAGGAAATATTCCAATTACTAGAAATATATATAAATAATGCTACTGAGCAAATTATCTGCATGTGTGCTTACGAAGTTAAAGTGAAGGCATAAATGTATCTGAGATATACTGAAATGCTGTTGGGCAGCATTGCTTGTTAAATTTCCTAAAGGAAAAAAAAGTGCATGGAGGGTTAGAGAATTGGAATCTTTAAGTATCTGGCCTGGCCAGCTGGAATGGGTCTGCTGTTCACCCAGGGGAATAGAGATAGTACTGATTCAAAGGGAAAACAAGCTTGAAAATGTCAATTATGTAAGTAGCTTGCTGGTGAATACATTCAGGTGACAGTTATGAATACGATTCTAGATCTCAGAGGTGAAGTCAGAATTAGATATATGCATTTGAAAGTCATATGAATATAAAATGGTGGAGGTTGAAACCATAGTCAAGAATAAAATTATCTATGCAGAATGGGAGGGACAAGAAATGAAATAGTAGAGCAAACTCTAAATAATTCTAACACTTAATGGACAGATAGAAGAAGAGGATAATAGGACCCTCCACATATATACCAGTCTTGTACACATTGTACCATGTTATAATTGGTTCTTAAAGGTCTGAGGTGGTAATATGTGAAGCCTCAAGTTAGTAGATCAAACTCTCCATAAATCCTCCACTAACATTGCTAGCTAATACTTTCTGATAATGACAAAAAAACTGCATACTCAGAATATGTGTCAGTTGCAGCCAAAATGAATTGCTATCCCTTTCAAAGTAAAAAAGTCCAGTGTTAAGTGACTGGTTGACTTTCCTGGGGGGTGGAGGGGTGGGGGGTAGTGCTATTTCGGGGTCACTATTAATCTCTGTTGTTGATAGATTAGACATTTGAAATGGAAGTGGTTTGACTGGTCTTAGAGGAAGCCCATGATACTATGCATATATAATCTCCCTCCTTGTCACAAGGCTACCTCATTCGTGTACCTGTGTTCCAACACTAGAGATTACAATGACGTAAAGTCACTAATAACAACTTGTTATCTGTAGACTTTTTGATGATACTCATTCTGACACGTATGAGATGATATCTCTTTGTGATTTTGATTTGTATTTCCCTAATAATAAGTGATGCTGAATATCTTTTCACATGCAGGTTAGCGATCTGTATGTTTTCTTGGGAAAAATGTCTATTAAGGTCTTCTGCTCATTTTTAAATCAGATTGTTTGTGGGGTTTTTTTATATGGAGTTATATGAGCTATTGTATATTAATCTCTTATACGTCATGTCATTTGCAAATTTTTTTTCCAATTCTGTAGGCTGTCTTCATTTTGTCAATGGTTTCCTTTGCTTTTAATTAGGTCCCATTTGTTTATTTTTGCTTTTGTTTCTTTTGACTTAGGAGAGTGATTAAAAAAAAAAAAATATTGCTATAGTTTATGCCAAAGAGTGCCCTGCCTATACAGTGATTTGCTGCCTAAACCATCTTCTAGGAATTTTATGGCTTCAGGTCTTAAATTTAATCCTTTAAACTCATTTTGAGTTTGTTTTTGTATATGGTATGAGAAAATTTTTTAACCTCATTACTTTACACATAGCTGTCCACTTTTCCTAGCACGACATATTGAAAAGACTGTCTTTTCTCCATTGTATACTCTTGCCTTCTTTTGTCATAGGCTAATTGACCATAGGTGCATGGATTTATTTCTGGGCTTTCTACTCTGCTTGATTGATCTATGTGTCTATTCGTGTGCCAGTACCATGCCATCTTCTTTCCTAAGACTTTGTGGTATAATCTTAAGTCAGGGAGTGTGATATCTCCAGCTTTGTTCTTTTATTCTTAAGACTGTTTTGACAATTTGCAGTCTTTTGTGGCTCCATATGGGCTTCCCTGGTGGCTTAGATGGTAAAGAATCCTCCTGCAATGTAAGAGACTGGGTTTGATCCCTGGGTTGGGAAGATCCATATAAATTTTTAGGATCATTCATTCTACTTCTGTGAAAAATGTCATGGGTATTTTGATAGGGATTGTATTAAATATGTAGATTGCTTGGGTGTTATGGACAGTTTAATAATATTAATTCTTCCAATGCAATAAAACAGGCTATGTTTCCATTTCTTTGTATCAGCTTCTATTTCCTTCATCCAATGTTTTATAGTTTTCATAGTACAGATCTTTCTCCCCCTTGGTTAATTTTATCCCTAAGTATTTTATTCTTACTGACACAATTGTATAAAAGGGACATTTTTGCATAAAAAGTCTGCAAATAACAAATCTTGGAGCAGATGTGGAAAACGGGGAACGCTGGTACACTGCTGGTAGCATGTAAATTGATGCAGCCACTATGGAAAAAGGTATAGAGGTTCTCAAAAAACTAAAAATAGGACTAATATATAATCCAACAATTTCACTACTGCATATATATCTGAAATAAACAAGAACACCACTTTGAAAAGACACACACACCCCAAAGTTCACAGCAACACTATTTATAATAGCCCAAATTGGAAGCAACCCAAGTGTCCATCAGCAGATGAATGGATGAAGACAATGTGGTACACATAAAATGAACATACACACATATATAATAGAATGTTATACATACACACATACATATAATGGAATACTACTCAGCCATAAAAATGAGATTTTACCATTTGCAACAACATGGTTTGACCTAGAGAGTATTACACTTAGTGAAATAAGTCAGAAAGAGAAATACAAATACCACATGATATCACATATATGAAATCTAAAAAATAAAATGATTGTATGCAACAAAATAGAAACAGACTTACAGATATAGAAAGCAAACTAGTGGATACCAGTGAGGAGAGGGAAAAGGGAGGGCATGGCATTAAAGAGATACAAACTACTGTATATAAGATAGATAGAAAGCAAGAACATATTGTACAGCACAGGTAAATATAGCCATTATTTTATAGTAACTTTAAATAGAGTATAATCTATAAAAATATTGAATAACAAGACCATAACTCCAAAACTAATATATTATTATAAATCAACTATACTTAAAACGCTAGCAAAGTAATGTTCAAAATTCTCCAAGCCAGGCTTCAACATTACGTGAACCATGAACTTACAGATGTTGAAGCTAGATTTAGAAGAGGCAGAGGAACCAGAGATCAAATTGCCAACATCTATTGGATCATCGAAAAAGAAAGAGAGTTCCGGACAAACATCTACTTTTGCTTTATTGACTACACCAAAGCCTTTGACTATGTGGATCGGAACAAAATGTGGAAAATTCTTCAAGAGATGGCAATAACAGAACACCTGGGCTGCCTGCTGAGAAACCTGTATGCAGGTCACGAAGCAACAGTTAGAACTGGACATGGAACAACAAACTGGTTCCAAATAGGAAAAGGAGCACGCCAAGGCTGTATATTGTCACCCTGCTTATTTAACTTAATATGCAGAGTACATCTGCGAAATGCCGGGCTGGATGAAGCACAAGCTGGATTCAAGATTGCTGGAAGAAATATCAATAACCTCAGATATGCAGATGACACCACCCTTATGGCAGAAAGCCAAGAAGAACTAAAGAGCCTTTTGATGAAAGTACAAAAGGAGAGTCAAAAAGTTGGCTTAAAACTCAACATTCAGAAAACTAACATCATGGCATCCAGTCCCATCAGTTCACAGCAAATAGATGGGGAAACAATGGAAACAGTTAGAGACTTTATATTCTTGGGCTCCAAAATCACTGCAGATGGTGACTGCAGCCATGAAATAAAAAGATGCTTACTCCTTGGAAGAAAAGCTATGACCAACCTAGACAGCATGTTAAAAAGCAGAGACATTACTTTGCCGACAAAGGTCCATTTAGTCAAAGCTATGGTGTTTCCAGTAGTCATGTACAGATATGAGAGTTGGACTATAAGGAAAGCTGAGTGTCAAAGAATTGATGCTTTGAACTGTAGTGTTGAAGACTGTTGAGAATCCCTTGGACTGCAAGGAGATCCAAACAGTCCATCCTAAGGGAAATCAGTCCTGAATATTCACTGGAAGGACTGATGCTGAAGCTGAAACTCCAATACTTTAGCCACCTGATGCAAAGAACTGGCTCAGTGGAAAAGACCCTGATGCTGGGGAAGATTGGAGGCAGGAGAAGGGGATGACAGAGGATGAGATGGTTTGATGGCATCACTGACTCAGTGGACATGAGTTTGAGTAAGCTCCAGGAGTTGGTGACGGACAGGGAAGCCTGGTGTGCTGCCATCCATGGGGTTGCAAAGAGTCAGATACAGCTGAGCGACTGAACTGAACTGATACTTAAAACACAAAAATAAAACTTTCTGAAGTATTCTTTCTACTTAGTTGCTCAGTATTTCTTCTATGTTAGATAATCTCTGGTGAATAATACAAAAATCTTCACATATATTATCTATTTCCATATGTATATCAACATGTGAGACTTCCCTGAGTACAATCTTCACATCTTCCCCTTCAAGATTTACCAGTTAGCCAGGCTACTCACAACTGCCTACAAGTCCATGTATATTTTACCTCTGATCACTTCTTCGCCAAATAGATGACAAAATACATAGCCCAAAATTTTGCCCACTGGGAAAACTTCCTCTTATTGTATTCCCTTTGGAAAGTGCCCTGAGGGGCTTGCATTCTTCCGCTGGCTCACTAACACACAAAGCTCAGCCAGTTTGGAAACATGCTCGGCCATCTTCCTTCTCCATCAGCTGGTCAAAAACCCGTGCCCACTGTTGGAGGATAAGAGAGGTGCTGATGTGATCATGGAAAATGGCAAGGGAGTTTGAGCCACTTCTTATGTACATTAATTGTGTTGCTGACCAGGTACACACTTGATCCTATACCAGTCCTGTCTGACCATGGGCTGCTAATGCTTTGGTACATTTGAACAAATCCAGTTTACAATGAGCAATTGTGACTACATAGTCACTTGATATACCACTGAAAAGTTCCAGGATTTTAGTTCTCTGTTGCAGATGCTATGACCTTCTTCTAGAACCTGCAAGTCTACATTATGATGATCATTTTGAGGCTTGCCATTAATTCTGTATGATGCTCTTTCCCTCTACAGATACTTTCACTACCGTAGGGTCTTACAGGCCATGTGGTCCAAGCTGTAGGGCTGCTTTAGCATTGCATTCTGAATCTACTACAGAACAGGTTCCTACTCTCAGCCTCACCCAAAGGTGACAAACTTTCATGGCCCATAGTATGTGGCTTACAGCAGTATTCCCAAGTGTAGAATAATAGCCCCCAAACCCAGAAAGGACTGTTAAGTACTGTGCTTCTCTAATGGTGGATGGAAAAAGGTATGATAGTTTGTCCTTTATTTTATAGAGGATATCCTGGTATGCACAAGACTAATGGTCAATAAAAACCTCCCTGATTCAGGTCCCTGAATCTTGGTGGATTTAACTTCCATGCTCTGAAAAAGGTGTTTCTTACCAAAATCTCCAACATAGTTGTCATTTCTTGTTGGTTCGATTAAATTAGTTAGGTGTCATGAATATGGTGGGTCAATGTTTGATTCTTCAAAATTCCCAGATGATCCAATAGCCTTTGCACTATATGATAGAAGATACCAGAGCTAACAGAGTGCTGGGCAACATCTTAATGTGTATTACTTTTGTTCACCCCATGTGAGTGCAAATTCCTTTTGATTCTACTCTAAATAAATACAACAAAGGAATAAATTGCCAAATAAATAGTCATATACTACATGCCAGAAACTATGTTAATCTGATTTGGCAAAAATACTGCATTAGGCATAGCAGCCATAAGCGCAGCGACTACTTGATTGGATCTGTGTTACTCCACTGTCTCCTCCAGGATCCCAATTGATAAAAGTGTATCAGGTTGGAGATAGAACAGAGATCACCACCCTGCTCCAGTTTGAGATTCTTTAATTTTTGAGGTAGCATGAATCTGTCATTTCCCCATAGGATGCAATATTCTTTTTTGACTGATGATTGTGGATGAATGGTTCCATTTTCACTTGGCTTTCACCTCTACAATACCTCTTGCTGGACCCTACTTCATATTAAACTTTCCTTCAGTCAGTGGGTTCTAGGTCTGAGAACTGGTCAAGGAGAGAAGCTTGGCAGGCAGGGAACTTTTTGTTCAGGTGACTGCCTTCAACCTCCTTGATTTCTTCAGAGTGAATAAGCTAAGCCAATCCATTTTGGGGGCTACCCATATATCTTACCTCTGGGCTTTCCCAGTAGCTCAATCACAAAGAATTCAACTGCCAATGCAGGAGATGCAGGTTCCATTCCTGGGTCAGAAAGACCCCTGGAGAAGAAACTAGAAACAGACTCTAGTATTCTTGCTTGGGAAATCCCATGGACAGAGGAGCCTGGCGGGCCACAGTCCATAGGGTCAAAAAAGAGTTGGACGTGACTTAATGTCTAGAGGTATTTCACCTCACCTCTAGAAATACTGTGCTCTCTTAACCATTTTTATAATTCTATGGCTACTACTCCAATCTTACCTCTCATTGAGATAATAGCACCCACTTGTTTCTGATGTTTAAGCACCACTACCTCATTCTCTGTCAAGAATTCTATGATTTCAATATATCATTATCCCCACTGCTATCACAGAACTCAGTTATACAACTCTTTCTATCAGTCTTGCTACAGAGTACTGTCTATAACCACTGGGCTTATCAGTGGTGCTGGTACTGAGCATGCACACACATGCACACACAAGGTAAGAATAAGTCACTTATAAAGTGTGGAGTATTTCAAGAGAGTAATTTCAACTTTTAGTTAATTTTGAAGCATCACTGAAAGCTTGCTATATGACAGGTTTTTGTTCTATTTCTCAATATGCAAGAATAAACAAAGCTTAAGATCCATTTTTAAGGAGTCTTCCTTCTAATATGGGGGACACAG